>NW_024070208.1:70603918-70865514 GCF_014754425.2 Oryx dammah
CTGTTTTTGCTTGGGCTCCATCTCTTCATGCCTTCTGGAGTTATTTCTCCACTGATCTCCAGTAGCATATTGGGCACCTAACGACCTGAGGATTTCATCTTTCAGTGTCCTATCTTTTTCCCTTTTCATACTGTTCATGGGGTTCTCAAGGCAAGAATACTGAAGTGGTTTGCCATTCCTTTCTCCAGTGGACCACATTTTGTCAGAACTCTCCTCCAGGGAAGCCTACTATTAAGGGACATTTCTAAGTATAAAGACAGGTCAACTTAAAAGTATCCTCAGTACGTGTTTCATTCTATCTTACAATCTATAGACAAGACATTAGAATACGTAATGAATCCATATACCTTTTCCAAAGGAATACCAGAGACAGAGGTAGCAATAAAGTTATAAATGACAGTCATCAATCAGATGAAATAATTTAGATGAAGCTTGTCTCTCTTAAAGAGATGGGGACTGGGCAAGTGGTCAGGAAGGAAATACAATATGCTTTTAACTTTGTATGAAAACTAATGTTCAGTTCCATGTTGTTGAACATAGGTCTGTTGTTGCCACATAAATCCTCTACTTCAAATTACTGTCCAAATGCTTTATTAAAACTCTGCTTCCGGCCTTTGTTTTGGAATCTGTTAGGTTTGTTGCCATCTCCTGATCGCTGTTTTCTGAAGTTACTTCCTCCAAACCACAGGACACATATTCCCTGAGGTTGTAAGATCTTCTTTTGGTCAAGGGTCACTCAATATTTATATTGAGCACCAAAAACATCCTAACATGGTATAATATATCTTTCCAGTGCTGCTATCTTTCCATTACACTATGTTTTAATCAGTTAAGAGAAAAATAGTAATCTCCAGAGGTCAAGCCCTTTAAGAATCTGTCTGTTCTAAAGATAAATACAACTGCTGATCTACATCATGATTCCTAGATGAGATTTACCCTCAGACCTTAAATCACTGTCCTCTCCCTGCCTCAGTCCATCCATCTCAGGACTGACCCACATATACTCAAAATCAATGCACTGTATGGAAAAGCTTTTACCTCAAGAAGTGTTAACATTCCCCAAACTAAGTAGGATTTCCCGTAGCACTTTATGATCGCTTTCATTAAAGAAGGCTCCCGCGCATCTTGCTGGGCTCTCAACACTTCTTGATCCCAGTACCTGCGAAGAAAGACAAAGCACAGTGAGGAACAGCCCTGCCACAGGAAAACAGGGGAGGGACAGGGCAGAGGGCAAGCCTTCACTCCAGGGTGCTCCGTGGCTGCCCATAGATGCTGGCTAACTGCTCCCAGGGCTCCCGAAAGATGAGCGGTGCAGACACTGAAGCACCAGGAAAAGCACCAGACCAGGTCTTCAGAGAAAAGTCCCAGATTCTAGAAACAAGTTCCTGCTAAGCTTTGCTGAAACTCACGGGTCATGAGCAGCTCAGAAGGACAGACACGGTCCTCCAGGGACCCCACCTCTGGGGACAGAGCTAGGTCTCCAGGGACATGGCTGGGGGCTCCCTCCATGTCCACTCACACAGGGAACACAGGCTCCCCCAACCTCCAACGTGGGCTAAGCCCAGGGTCAGCATGAAGGGCTGAGGGTTCAGTGTCAGAGAAGAAGGCTCAGAAGACCCCGGAGGAAGGCAAAGGCCCCTCCCCACAAGCCTTTAGCCCCATGGAGAAATTCTCAGTCTTCTAACCATACTTCTGCTGCCTGTGCTCACCCTTGCAGCTCTTCTCCAAGGTGCTGGGAGCGATCTTCCGGAAGCACTGGGTACATGTCATCTTTTTCTAATTTCCGTTTATGACCAATTTTAAACAAGGGGTTTAGCCACCTGTTAAACATTAAAAGGGGAGTGACATGTATTCAAATTATGTATCTTTAAGGAGAATCCTACATTCATGGACATTGTTTTAAAAAAGTCTACATTTTAACTGTACAAAGATGTAGGGAGAAAATTAGACATATGCTTACAAACACGTATATCAGGGTGTCGATAAGTCACTCTGGCTTACACAGAATATAACAACTAAAACACCCTGTTTGTGGTTTACTGAACATATATTGTACATCTACTTTAATTATTAAGAAAATACATTTAGAAATCAAAATAATGTTACCTTGGTTTAGGAGCACAGAATAGAGCTGAATGGCCATGGTGGATAAGGCTGTAGATACATTCCTGTACTACCAAGCACTTAAATTTTCTGACCTGTATCAGACTCAAGGATTTTTCTGTTGTTTTTTAGTGGCTAAGTTGTGTCTGACTGGTTTTGTGACCCCTTGGACTGTGGCCCTCCAGGCTCCTCTGTCCATGGGATTTCCCAGTCAACGATAGTGGAGTGGGTTGCCATTTCCTTCTCCAGGGGATCTTCTTCATGCAGGGATTGAGCCCGTGTCTCCTGCACTGGCAGGTGGATTCTTTACCACTGAGCCACCAGGGAAGCCCCCCAGAGTCAAGAGTGCCTCAGTCACATTCATATAAGACGCAACCTTGCGGTCTCATGACCTCCTTAGTTCAGCTAATAACACAAAGGAAATTTTACAGGGAATCACATTACAATTCACCACCCTGAGTCCAACAGGCTCTGGACCCTGACCTCCTCACAGCCCTGTCAGACTCCCCTCACATGAGCCTTTCTGACCCCGACCATCTGAAGATGTCCTAAAGATAAGTAACATCTTTCCAACTAAAATGAACACATTGATTTTTCTTATAGTCCTCCCTATAATTGAAGCAGAAATTGCTAGACACTGTACGATTTTTTTAATTTCATTTTTTAATTCCTTTTTTAATTTCAATTTTTCTCTTCTCAAGTAAGCATCTCACTCTTTGCTCCAATTTCCAGGCATTCAAAGGAATCCCTTCCTGGTCTGGAAAGTCATAAAACATTCAGACTGAGGACAAGACAATTATTAACTGCTGTCCAGTTTATCAAGAGAAGCCTCCACAAAGACCATTAGCACTTAAAACATACATTTGGTCCCTAAATAATGGTCTGGGGTCTTGAGAAAGGGCTGAGGGATGGTGTTGCAATGTCTAGAGAAACTGAGAAACTGAGGTTCCAACAAAGCCATAAAATCAACAAACTGGACATTGTGATGTTTACATTAAGTCATGAATCAACCCAAAATGTACAGATCAATACTAGAAAAGATATAAAACTGCTATTATCCTCGCCTTTGAGGGGCCTTTCACCCCCTCTCAGAGTCTATGCTGAGGACTTTGTATCTCTATCTTCTAAAATAAACTTTGCCTCTGTGTTTGCGAGTTCCCCGGAATTCATTCTTAGGCTCCGTGAACAGAATTCAGGTTTCACGTTTCATTATCACTTCCTGGCCGATTAATTTCTTTTCAAATGTAACACAAGACTTTCATAAGGGCTGAAATTTTACTGACTGTGGGGTCTGCCACCTTCAGCCTCAATCGGGGAATAAATACTGGTGTGCTGCAATTCATGGGGTCACAAAGAATCAGACACGACTGAGCGACTAAACTGAACTGATACTTTCAGGAACTCCACTAACAGTGGAGAACATCACCAAACTACAGTTCAATCCCTTCATGCCCAGGTTTCTGCCCAGGGACATCAATTACCCCCATTGCCACCCCACCCCAACAAAGGGGTATGTGTTAGTCAAATCCCTATTTGCTAGGGACCCAATCAATATTTTCAATGAGCCCTCCACATCCAGACATGACCGACTCTAGATGCAGACCATGCCCAAGGGCTCTGGGAACAGGATCATACCAAACCTGAGGGGGTCTAGTCTGTGGAGGCAGTATCCTGGATGGAAGGGCGCCACCATCAGTCTAAACATGACTCAAGAAAACCCAAACACAGTTGATCCCCTGAGGGTCCTTGAGGCCCCTGGGGCAAGGACTACCCACAATGGGACATTAACTGTCTCCAAGAAAACTCTACTGGTGGATACTGGGTTATAAGAGGTATACACCCCAATCTAGGTCACATTGAGATTTTAATTACACTCACCCACCTCCCATCTAAATGGTGCCATTCATCTAGTCAGGAGGGAGCTGGACTGGACTGGTAATGGAAGGAGTTGTCGCCCCTGTAGCATCCCTGGTGAGCCTAGCACGAGAAGCAATTTATAAAGCCAAAGCTACTAAAAAATAAACAACAAGAAAAAGGCACTGGAACATGGCCTGGGCATCTAAAGAACTCAGCTGTAACTTTAGAAATATGAAATCTTCACTGGGCTTCTGGTCCACATGACACTCAACACTGCATAGCTCCTGATTACCCGCTGGCTGATCAAGGAGGAATCCGTGCCCTTGGGGCTATTTCTTGTTGTTTCTATGTTAATGTGAGTGGTCAAATAGAAGACAGTGTAACCTGACTGTTAGAGAAGACTGCTTGCAGACAGAGAAGGACGAATATCATATGATATTGCTTATATGTGGAATGTACGTAAAGGCTATAAATGAACTCTTTAAAAACTAGACTGAGAGTCAAAATGTAGGAGAAAAAAAAAGTTATGGTTACCAGGGGGTGAGAAGAGGGACAAATTGGGGCACTGGGATTGACATACACACACTGTAATATATAAAACAGATAACTAAGAAGGACCTAGGGTATAGCACAGAGAACTCTATTTTACACTCTGTAATGGCCTACGTAGGAAAAGAATCCAAAAAAGAGTGTGTATATGGATATGTATAAGAGATTCACTTTGCTGTAGAGCAGAAACTAACACAACATTGTTAATCAACTATACTCCAATAAAAGTTCAAAGAGAAAAGTCGCTTGATCCAATACTCAGAACAAGAAGGGCCCTGACTGAACAAATTTGGGACAGTATCAAAAGGGTAATCTCAGCTTCCTGGGCTTCTGCCATTCTTGAAAGTGAAAGTGAAGTTGCTCAGTCGTGCCCAACTCTTTGTGACCCCGTGAACTGTAGCCCACCAGGCTCCTCTGTCCATGGGATTCTCCAGGCAAGAATACTGGAGTGGTGTGCCATTTCCTTGGACCCCTTACAATTATTCTTCTCCTGCTTTTTGGTCTATGTATCCCTAACTGCCTCATTAGTTTTATCTGGTCTTTATCTGGGTGTGAGAACTGCGACTTCAGCCAGTGACAATCATATTTATTTTAGCTATCCACTCCAGTATTCTTGCCTGGAGAAGCCCATGGAGAGAAGAGCCTGGCAGGCTACCGTCCATGGGGTCATGAAGAGTTGGACATGACTGAGTAACTAACTCTTTCACTTTCACTTCCTGCTTTTGTCTGAGTCTCAGGCCCAAAGAGGAAGTTACAGAGAAAAAGAAAAACTGGTTAGAACTAACTAGGCCCAAAACTGGAGGAGGAAATGGCAACCCACTGTAGTACTCTTGCCTGGGGAATTCGACAGACAGAGGACCTGGTGGGCTACAGTCCATGGGATCGCAAAGAGCTGGACACAACTGTGCAATTAACTTTCACTTTCAGGCCCAAAATGGTGAAAAACCTAACCACCCCTAGACCCTGAGCCTATGCATTCGCTGTAATATATTACTATGCTAAATGGCATACTCACCGGTGCCGTGACAGTTGACAATGGTCATGACAACAACCCACACAAGGACTAAACATTGGTGTTGCCTCAGTTTCAGGTGCAAACCACACCCTTGTTCTCAGATAAGTCATGAATATTCCTCCCTCTCTTGATTCAATTTCCTTGCTTTTACCTTGACCCAAATTGGGTTGAGAAGTTGATTTGTGAACGAAGCTCTCACTTCTCCATTCTTTGGTCACTGAATGAAACTTGTGCTGTTCCAGTCTCACCATCAATTTAGTTATTGGTTGTGGGAATCTGAGTGGAAAAACAACCTAGGAGCCCAGCACAAGGAAGTAGACCAATCTGATGACATCAGTTACATATACAAGGAACACCATCTTCAGAGCCAGACTGCTTGACTTGGGGTCCTGCTCCATTACTTACTGGCTGTGTGGCGGTAAGCAACTTACTAAATCTCTCTGCTTCAATGCCTTCAAGTACAAAATAAGAGGTAATAGTGCCTTTCCCTCCAGCAGGAAAACTGGAAATGGGTGCCTACCCAAATCAATGAAAAGTCCTCACCTTCCCATTTCCAGGCACACACATTTTGAAAATTCACAAACAGAAGGTGTTTGGAAAGTTCCTTGCTCTGCCTGAAGTTAAGGAGAATTTTTCCTTCTTTACTATTATGTACAGTAACCGCACCCATATTCCTTCTTCTCGGCCCCTCTTTCCTTAAGGGCCACCAAATGGCCAAGAGATGAAGCTACATACACTAAATACACCACCATCAAAACAAGCCTAGGAAATCTCAATCCCTGGAGATCCCCTGGGCTGTTCTGTAAAAGGAAATACTAAAATTTGGGGAAATATAAATGGGTTACGGTCCAGAAATAAAACAACTAGTAACCATCCAAGTGTGATTAAAGCCCAAAGGCTTAGGACCGCATAGTCAGAGGCCCCAGCTACCACATGGAACACTTTAGTCAAGTGCTTCAACTCTGAGCTGTTTTTCATCTGTGTGTTTCCTCTGGGCTCAGGGACCCTTCAGTGGTTTCAGAACCAAATGATTCCTGGGCAGGACCACCTGCCTCAAGACCGTGCACTGCTTCTCTGAAGGCTAGAGATTGGGAAAGACCTCACAGGCTCCAGGGACCCTATCCCCAGAGTGATCCTCAAAGGTGGACGTGGAGATAATTCACAATAAGGAAAGGGGCCGATCAAATAAATCCTCCAGTTCTGACAGTGTGTCCCAGGCAAAAGCAAAACGTGTTCAAGAATAGTGTTCCCAATCATTAAATAAAAAACCTTTCAGTTTTTTACCCACGTGAAATTTGCCCCAACCAGGAACCAGGTCATACAGTGAGAGCCACACAGGCAGAAAGGGAGAGGGAAAGAAATACCTGGTCATAGACACGGGGGCAGAGAGGAGCCAGCGGAGCTGGAACAGGCTGCCACACAGGGCATGTGGGGAAAGGTGGGGACATTACTGAAAGATGGCAAAGAAGGTGGAGCACCGAAGAACTGATGCCTTCGAACTGTGGTGCTGGAGAAGACTTCTGAGAGCTCCTTGGACTGCAAGGAGATCAAACCAGTCAATCTTAAAGGAAATCAACTCTGAATATTCTTTGGAAGGACTGATGCTGAAGCTGAAACTCCAGTATTTTGGTCATCTGATGCAAACAGATGACTCACTGGAAAAGGGCCTGGTGCTGGGAAAGATTAAGGGCAAGAGAAGAGGGTGTCAGAGGATGAGTTATAAGGATGACACCACGGATGCAATGGACATGAACTTGGGCAAACTCCGGAGATGGTGAGGGACAGAGACCAGCAGCGCTGCCATCCACGGGGTTGCAAAGAGTCGGACAGGACTGAACTACTGAACAACAACGGTCCAGGGCACTAATTAGATAAAGGAAGCTGTTCATGAGCTGCTTGCTTGGGGCTGGGGACAGGGGTAGGGGGTGGGGGTGTGACGCTTCAGTTCAGAACTGGGAATTCCTGAGCAGTTCAGGGGAAGCCAGTAAGAGTACTGGCGAGGTGTTCAGTGCATTTTCCCACTGGGCTGTGATTCCCCCTGGGCTGCCTTCCCGCTTCCTGCTCTCTGGCTCTGGAGGGGCTGCCGGCAGCAAGGCAAGGAGACCCTGTACCTCCGCCACCAGGTCACCGGATCCCCTCCCCACCTCTGCTCCCCACTTCCTTGCCCATTCGTGCTCCGCCTTCCCAGGGTGCAGAAGGGAACAGGACAGCATTGGGAGGGTCCACACTCGTTTCCGAAAGGCGCGGGCAGCGGAGGGCACCGTGACTGCCGCGTATCACGGCCGGGGGGCGCTCACCAGAAGAACAGGCGCGAGCAGAGGTTCGCTTTCTGCAGGGGGTTGGGCTTCACCGTCGGGTGCAGCGGCGGCATCGTGCCGGCCGGGGCGGGCGTGGAGAGGCGCAGCTCTTACCGCGGTGAGGCTCCCGCTGCTCCAGGAGGCGACCACGTGGATGCTGGAGATCAGTCTGCCTTCCAGGGTCTGCTGGGCGGGCCCAGAGAACCACAGGTTTCTAGGGGTGGAGCACCCACAGCCCGCCCGGTCTCCGCCTCCCGCAACTACACAACCTCCCATGGGGGTCGCCTCCAGGTCACCGGCTCTTGCTTGCTGTTACAGCTCTGGGAGAAGTAGGGCCGTGTGTGGGGTTGCAGGACGAAGAGGCAGTCAGGCCAAAGCTTCCAGGAGCCGCATCCAAGTGGGAGGCAAGGCCACCCGCTCTTCGATGGAGGAGGGTAGGCGGACCAGACAGCAGGAACAAACCAGCTCCAAGGATCCCACCTGGGTGCAAACTCCGCTGAAACTCCTGTTCTGAGCCCAGGCACTCCCCAGAAGGCAGAGAGGTGAGGCTCAGGCTCTGCCCTCCTCTGCTGCTCCGAAGCTCCCCATGGGCTGCAGGGAAGGCCTGGAGAAAGCTGGCAGAAGGCATGAACAGCCTACATGAGATGTCTGTGGCATCTCACACGTTGCATTGTGAGGGAACCTCTGGGAGCTTTTTGCTGCCCTCTTAGACTGAGAAAGGGGACTCTGGGGGGCCAGAAACTGCCTCCTAATTTCTTTCATCGTGTGTTCACAACCTAGATAAGTAACAGTGACATATGTCACAAAATACATAGGCACATTGCTGGGGACCTTACCTCACTTTCAACTCTAACAATTCCCTGTTCAAGAAGGTCTTATCCCTATTGTACAGATAAGAAAGATGAGGCTCAAGGACAGCCCTTGTCCAAGGTCTTGGACCCAAGTTTGGGGTTCAGCATGGTTGTCTCGCTGGTAGATGGACAGTGTGTGTGAAAAGTGCCTAAAATATGCTGTGTGAGTGAATGAATGACTACAGGACTGAATGAACAAAATCTTGGCTCCTTCTCAGAAGTGTTTAGTCACCAGCTCAACAGTGTCTCTTCCCTTCTACTCTAAATGAAGAAAGATCAAAATGTTATACCTACAACAAGATCACCATATTATTCTTTGATAATTTTCCATATACCTTGGCTAAATTTGGTGTTATTAATGACAGCTTTTAGCTTCAGTTATGAAAGATGAAAAGGTAAGTTCTAGAAATCTGGTGTACAGCAATGTGATAATATTGCTGCATGCTTTTAATTTGCTTAAAGAGTAGTAGTTCTCAACATAAAAAAGGAAAAAAAAAAAAGGAAAATGGCAAAAATGCAAGTGATGGACATGTGGATTGGCTTGGTTGTGATAGCTTATGGTGAATGGTGTGCAATTTGTGATCTCCAAAGTAGAAGATTTAGCTTCAGGACCAGGAACCAGCCTTGATAACTTAAGAGATTTTGTGTAACAGAGTTTTATTAAACTATGAAAAGGGACAGAGAAATCTTCTGACATAGACCTCAGAAGGGGGACAGGGGCGGGGGATGGAGAGTGCCCCCACTAAGTAGTCTTACCAAAGCCTTATATACTTTCACCAGACCCACTCCCACAACATACGTTTGAAGATGACAGGATTAGTCAGAAGGTTCTCAAGAAGGAGAAACATGTCCTGGAGCAAACTACATTGTTATATTGACTAGGATAAAGCAATGTAGGAAAAAAGTTTGTCTTTTTCTCCTTGAGAGCCCCAGACCCCTTTCTTCTACTTGGGGGCTCTGGACCCCTTTCTCCTCCTTCAGGACCCTGGACTTATCAACCTACCTAGGAACTGACTCTCAGTTGTGATGAATATTTCACCATGTATATGTAAATCAAGTCATCAGGTTGAACATCTAAATTTATATAATATTTGTCAATTATACCTTAATGCCAGAAGAGAAATTGATTTTAAAGAAACCCTTAATATATTCAAACATTTTTTATGAGTCAAACATATAGGAATGCAAGGTGGTGATAATTTTGTATTGATGGGCATGATGACAATTTATGATACTATTGCCTTGCTTTTCATGCAGGTTTGAAATTTTGTGTTGCAAAAAATACAAGTGATTAGAGCTGAAAATTGTAATTTTTCAGTAACCTAGCTTCTGGTGTTAGCTCTCTCTCAGATAATGCAATCCGCAAGGTATGGTACCAGACTTCTCCTTATTTACAGTTCTCTTTTACATTCCCTACATTTTCCAGTGCTGTAAACACTCAGCTACTAGTTCTACTTCAAAAATGAAGGAATTGGTTGCTAAAGTTGGAGGTCTAGTGACTTCCTTGTCAGTTGACCCCAGACTGTTCTGTCCGGTCCCCACAGCTATCTCAGGACCATAATTAGCCATCTTCAAACTGCCAAATACATTCAATCCCTTCAGCTTCTGCTGTCTTTTTTTTTTTTTTTTTTTAACTAAGATCTTTAGAAACTTCTTAGCATCCTATTCTGGACATAAACTAACATGGTATTTATAAGAGACATTGAAAACCAGTATTGACTTGTACAGAGAAGACTGAATCTGGAGCCAGGGGACTAGAGATTTAGATACTTCCCTTTTTACCTAACCTTTCTGACCTGTTGTCAGGTTTACAAATGATGGGGCTGTTTTTTTTTTTTTTTTTAATTTTGCTGACACTAGAAACAGAAAACCTCTCTTTCCTTTCTGATTAGGGACTTATAAGGATATGATCCATAACTGCTGGTAGCCATGCCTCCCATTCACATGAGGAGGCTAGAAAGAGTAAAGCAGGAACCCAAAGGGAAGTCATACACTCAACAACTATTTATTAAACACCTACTGTGTGCCATGAACTGTCCTAGGAGTTAGGGACGTATAAGTGAACAGCATGGTGATATAAAGGAGAGTCTGAACTGAAGTGAAGTTGTTCAGTCGTGTCTGACTCTTTGCGACCCCATGGACTATAGCCCACCAGGCTCCTCTGTCCATGGGATTCTCCAGGCAAGAATACTGGAATGGGTTGCCATTCATCAAATCTCTGGGGTTCCTAAGGCTACTAGGTTTCCTCCTTAGATTATGGGACCTGCTGGAGCAGGAGCTGTCACTTTCCAGCTCGTGTTCTCTGACTCTTCTCCAGGACTAAGGAGTTCACTGCTTATCTGCCACCTCTCTGCTGAAGGGCCTTTTTCCAGCTATGGGAGCACTTTGGGACCATAGTCAAGGCAAGTCCAAACCCCTGGATTCAACTGTCAGCTGGTGATGGATGGGGAGCTGGGAGATAAATGCCCCAGTGCCCTTGTCTGTGAGCTGGAACAGTTCTGTCTCCCAGCACTCTAAGCAGCCGAGTTGCCTAAGCAGTAACTTGTTAACACAGTTTTCACTGGCTTCCTTCCCTTCTCTGTCTCACTTCTTCACTCCCTACAAATGTTTTCCTGGGATCACTTATAAAATAAACTACTTCCACTCAAATCCTTCTCATAGTCTGCTACCAGGGAACCTAGACTATGACACTTACCAGAAATATCCTAGTTACTGAAAAATATATTCACTCCCTGGAAATGGCAACCCACTCCAGTATTCTTGCCTGAAGAATCCCCATTGACAGAGGAGCCTGGCGAGCTACAGTTCATGGTGTCACAAAAAGTCGGACACAGCTGAAGCGATTTAGTATGCATGAACCCATAAAAGTGCTAGCTAATACTGTAAACCCTGGATTACCCCACACAATAGCACTATCTACATGATAATTTAGAGGACTTGAAATGCATCTGGTCCAAATTTGAGAAGTGCCATAACTGTAAGGTAAGATACACAATAGATTTCAAAGAAGCAAAAAACATTTTTTGTCTCATTAATGATTTTTATATTGATTATACGTTAATAGTATTTTGGACACACTGGTGTAAAAATGTCTTACTGATATTGTCTTTACTTGTTCCTTTTAAAATGGCTATTACAAATTGAACATTACAGATGTGATTCACTTTTTATTTCTATGGACAGGACTGCTGTAACCAATGGACAGGCTCTGGCACCACAAGTCTCTCACAGTCAAGAAAGCAAATTAATAACATTCATGTTATTATACAAATAACCTTGAATGTGATCTAATTCATGGAAAGAAATCATCTTCACATTTCAGAACTTTGTTACTCATAATGAATTACTTGTATCACTTCCCACTGGCTCTCAGACATACTTGCATTATGACACTTTCACAGAGAGTCCTGGTATAAAAACTTAAACCAAATTTCTTATTTTGGGTCAATATATTCTATTTGATCTTCCTTTAAGATGTTATAATAATAATGGAATCTTGAGTTATTTTGTTCTCAGTTCATTTGGAACACTAGCTGATTACTGAGATGAGTTGTCCAGAAACAGTTAAGAGTTGATAAAGATGTCCTCAGAAAAGAATATACCTAAAAAATTGAAATTCCTACTTTCATTAGGCTCACAATCTAGAAAAAGAATAGGTAAAAAGGAAATTTCAGCAAAAGAGTAAAAAATAATAAAATAACACAAACACATTCATTCTTACCCTGATAAATTAAGGATGTTTTGTGATGCTACTGGCGCTGATTGTGTTACATGGTTTCACACTTCAAATGTTTTTCATCAAAATAGGGAGGCCTAATAGCCATCAAAAAATTAAAAAAAAAAAAAAAAAAACAGAAAAACAAGAATACCCTATCCTAATGAAGGCAAAGTCTGATAGGCACTGTAGTATATTATTGACAAAATATAAATTGAATATTTTTTTCAGAAAATAATCTAACAATATTTATTTATCATTAAGAGCCTTAAAAATGTTCATTCTTTTTGACTCAATAAGATTTCCACTTTGAAGATGAAACAGATAAAAAGTCAGCTATAGCCAGCTATTTATGTACAAATACTCAAACAGTAAATAATCTTCCTGCAATGTAGGAGACCAGGATTCAGTCCCTGGATCAGGAAGGTCCCATGGAGAAGGAAATGGCAACCAAGTCCAGGAAGTACTCTTGCCTGGAGAATTCCATGGACAGAGGAACCTAGCAGGATATAGTTCATGGAATCACAGAGTTGGACATGACTGAGTGACTATCTCTCACTTTCATGTTTCTCAGAGCAGTGTTTATTATAACATTAGAATTTAGAAACATCCGAACTTCTAAGCTCAGCAATAGCAAAATGATTGAATAAATCATGAATCATTTTTAGAGAAGTGCTTTAGATTTCCCTGGCAGTAGAGTGGATAAGAATCCACGTGCCAATGCAGGGGACACTGGTTCAACCCCTGGTCCAGGAAGATCCCACATCCGCCCAAGGGGCAACTAAGCCCAAGTACCACAACTACTGAAGCCTGTGTCCATAGAGCCCAAGCTCCATCACAAGAGAAGTCATTGCAACGAAAAGCCTGTTCAGTTCAGTTCAGTTCAGTCACTCAGTCGTATCCGACTTTTTGCAACCTCATCGACTGCAACACTCCAGGCTTCCCTGTCCGTCACCACCTCCCAGAGCTTGCTCAAACTCACGACCATTGACTCAGTGATGCCATCCAACCATCTCATCCTCTGTTCCCCTTCTCCTCCCACCTTCAATCTTTCCCAGCATCAGGGTCTTTTCCAATGGGTCAGTTCTTCACATCAGGTGGCCAAAGTATTGGAGTTGCAGCTTCAGCATCAGTCCTTTCAGTGAATATTCAGGACTGATTTTCTTTAAGAGTGACTGGTTTGATCTCCTTGCAGTCCTGGGGATTCTGAAGAGTCTTCTCCAACACCACAGTTCAAAAGCATCAGTTCTTTGGGGCTCAGATTTCTTTATGGTCCGATTCTCACATCCATACATGACTACTAGAAAAACCACAGCTTTGCCTAGACAGACCTTTGTTGGCAGAGTAATGTCTCTGCTTTTTAATATGCTGTCTAGGTTGGTCAGAGCTTTTCTACCAAGGAGCAAGACTCTCTTAATTTCGTGGCTGCAGTCACCATCTGCAGTGATTTTGGAGCCTAAGAAAATTAAGTCTGTCAGTGTTTCCTTTTTTTCCCCATCTATCTGCCATGAAGTGATGGGACGGGATGCCATGGTCTTCGTTTTTTGAATGTTGAACTTTAAGCCAGCTTTTTCACTCTCCCCTTTCACTTTCATCAAAATGCTCCTTAGTTCCTCTTCACTTTCTGCCATAAGGGTGGTATTATCTGCATATTTGAGGTTATTGATATTTCTCCTGGTAATCTTGATTCCAGCTTGTGCTTCATCCAGCCCAGCATTTCACACGATGTACTCTGCATATAAGTTACATAAGCAGTGAGACAGTAAACAGCCTTGACAGACTCCTTTCCCAATTTGGAGCTAGTCCATTGTTCCATGTCCGGTTCTAATTCTTGCTTCTTGACCTGCATACAGGTTTCTCAAGAGGCAGGTCAGGTGGTCTGGTATTTCCATCTCTTAAAGAATTTTAAATAGTATCTTGCAACCCACAAAGTCAAAGGCTTTGGCATAATCAATAAAGCAGAAGTAGATATTTATCTGGTATTCTCTTGATTTTTCTTTGATCCAAAGATGTTGGCAATTTGGTCACTTGTTCCTCTGCCTTTTTAAAATTCAGCTTGAACCTCTGTAAGTTCTCAGTTGATGTAGTGTTGAAGCCTAGCTTGGAGAATTTTGAGAATTACTTTGCTGAGTGAGGCCCCAGAGAAGCCTTCTGATGGCTGCAGCTCCAGCGTGCATCTGATTCCAGCCTCATGAGGGAACCTGAGCCAGATCACCCAGCCAAGTTGCTTCCAGATTACTGACCCTCAGAAATTTTGCAACATTTGGAGTATCCAGGAGTCTGCAGCAGAGGCGTGAGTCAGCAGTGGCCTGCTGCTGGGTTAGGGGCACTGAATGCAACACTGTGTGCACAAATCCTTTTGAAGGAGATCTCCATTATCTTCATTACCCCCACCATAGTTTGGCCTTAGGCAGAACACAGCCCCGCCCATCAACAGAAAATTGTATTAAAGATTTACTGAGCATTGCCCCACCCATCAGAATAAGACCCAGTTTCCCTCATAATCAATCTCTCATCAGGAAGCTTCCATAAGCCTCTTATCTTTATCCATCAGAGGCCAGACAGAAGGAGAACCACAATCACAGAAAACTAACCAAACTGATCGCATGGATCACAGCCTTGTCTAACTCAACAAAACTATGAGCCATGCCATGTAGGGCCACCCAAGATGGACGGGTCATGGTGGAGAGTTCTTACAAAACATGGTCCACTGGAGAAGGGAATGGCAAACCAGTTCAGTATTCTTGCCTTGGGAACCCCAGGAACAGTCTGAATAGCTCATGTTTCACAACAAACAGTAGCCCCCACTCACTACAACTAGAGAAAACTCAGGCAGCAACAAAGACCTAGAACAACAACAGCAAAAATGGTATTGAAAGCTTTGAACAATGACCAAAATGGGAGAAGATCTTTAAAAAGCTGGGTGCTGAGAGTGTACTGATGAAAGCAACAAAGAAGTGAGATATTCTGGCAAAGAAGCTATTAGGCTTTGCCTGCCATTTCCATTCCTTCATTTCTCTTTCATGGAAAAACGTATTGTGTATAACCCGTCAACTCAGATTCAGCCCACTGTATATATATATTTTTTAATTAATTAATTAATTAATTTTTTATTTTACTTTACAATTCTGTATTGGATATTGACTTATCTTTACTGCACTGACAGCTAATACCTTTTTCTGACTCAACTGTAGGTTCTTTCTGGATTCTTACTTTGTAGTAGGTTTTGCTGGATTCTGCCTGGTGATGGTATTTTACTATTGACCAGAGTCTACCGCACAGAGGAATCAAGATCAAAGTGATAGTTTTTTTGGGGGGTGGAGGGCAGGGGAGGAGTTTGTCTGTTTTACTCCCTGCAGTGGGTTTCTCTGGATTCTGTGTGGTGACAATATTTTACTATTGACAACAATCTACCAGATGGAAGATCCATGCAAGGTGATAGTTTTAGAAAAGAAGCGACTGGGAAAGAGCAACTGGCTTTTGGTTCAAAGCTGGTAGTTTTGGTCTGAGAGCCTGCGGTGCCACCTCTTCAAATGAGCTGATCTGTCAGGATACGTTTAACTCCATGTCATGTAGGCACACAAAGTTCAGAATCAAATTATGTGGTATAGCTTGCTTGTGTCCCATGAGAGACGCCACTCTGTCTAAATTGAGACCAAATTCTGGACTAAAAGTTTTGATATCTTTATGTGTATGTCACTTATTGTCCTGCAACAGCCAAGAGACTTAAGTTTCTACTCATTAATCAAAACAGCCAGGGAAGCTATTTCTAGCACACAGCTAGATGTCCCGTTGGGTCATAACCTTTACTCTGCTAACCTCAAACCACTTTTCTTATTTCAAAATTTAGAATTTCACCCAACAACTGATTACCAAGTATTGCCATCCATTTCTATCAGTCAACTTGTTCAGTTTCCATAAAACAATCATCTCTGTATCATAATGGCCCTTTTTTGTAGATCCATTTAGGTGTTTCATTACATTTTCCTCCACTGTTTAAAAAAATAGAAGATGGAAAGAATCGATATGCTAATATTAACAACAATTAATGTAAATTAATTAATTTACAACTAATGTAAATATGGAGAGAGCATGAAATGAAAGAAAGGAGGTGACACTTCAGTCTGGATTGGATGCATATTTGAAGTAAGCTGGTTTATTATGTATTTAATTTTTAAGGAAGAGAGACCATTTTTTTTTGAACCTATGAAATATCTAGGGCAGCTTTATTCAAACTACCAAACTTTGGAAGCAATCAAATCAAATCAAATCAAATCAACAGGTGAATGGACAAATTTGTTCATCCAGGCAATGGAGTACTATTCAGCACTAAAAACAAATGAGCTACCGACACACGAAACAACACGGAGGAAACGTAAATGCTCATCACTAAGTGAAAGGAGTCAGTCTGAAAAGGCTACATGCTGTAAGATTCTAACTATATGACAAAAAGGCAAAACTATGGAGACAGTAAAAGATCAGCGTTGCCGGAGAGTGGAGGTAGGATGAGAGATGAGTAAATGGAGCACAGGGGATTTTTAGGGCAACGAAAATACTCTGTAATATACCACAATGTGGAAATGTTATCATACATTTGTCTAAACCCATGGAATGCATGACACCAAGAGTGAACCCTGATGTAAACTATGGATTTGGGGTGACTGCTGTGTCTCTATAGATTCATCAGATGTAGCAAATCTTTTGCTCTGTGTTGATAGTGGTGAGGCTATGGGGTATGGGGGCAGGGGAGAGAAGGAAATCTCTGTACCTTCCCCACCCACCTCCCCCAGAAAGAAAAAACTATGAAATGTTTGTGAGACACTGATGATAATACATTCAAACTTCCCTGATCGTCTAGTGGTTAAGAATCCGCCTGCCAACGCAGGAGACGTGGGTTTTATCCCTGCCCTCGGAAGATCCCACAGGCTGTGTAACCCACACTCTAGAGCCTGCGCTCTGCAACTACTGAGCTCACAAACCATAACTCCTGAAGCATGTGCACCCTAGGGCCTGTGCTCCAGAACAAGAGAAGACACTGCAATGAGAAGCCCACGCACCACAATGAAGAGTAGCCCCTGCCCACCACAAGTAGAGAAAGCCCATGCATAGCAACAAAGACCCAGCACGGCAAAAATTCAAATAAGCAAATACATAACAATTTTAAGAAATGAAGTGTTATAATAGAGGAAATGAGATTTTTAAAGTTATAGATTGAGATTCATATTACTAAAATGTCCCATTGATCCCTTATAGTACTTCTTAGACTTATAAATCACATGATAACTTTCTTCAATTTAATCAATAAGAAAAATTTACCTTTTCTCTTGTCAATTTTTTAAAATAACTTATAAAACACTACCAGAGTTATGATCTCCTTCCCACCCCTTGCAAATCAAGTCCATTTTGCTTCATTAAATTTTCTGTTTATTAAATATAACTTCAGTGAAATTAAGAGAAATTGAGTTTGAGGTAAGAAATACATCTATAAAATTAATTTGTATTGCATATTATTAATACTTAATCTATATTTTAGATACTCTTATAACATTCAGAGTTTAAAAAACTGAAATATTCTTTCTAAACATAAAGAACTTTAGAATTCTTTCTTTGTTTTCTGAAAAGAGACTTCCCTTGCTTCCTTTTATACAGTCTACTTTCAATTGCACTCTCAGGGAGGCTGTGGGTATAAAAGTACCAAATTGCATCTGAATGAAATGTATTTCTTACCCTCACCAAGCATACAACTTATAATGTGTGTATAATTCCCATTCTTAAGAGTCACACCTTTGCGTGAAGGCTTTCATTATATGTGGACAACAGAAATGAAGTCCATCATGTGTCAATATTAAAACAAAAGTATTGACTTTTTATGGACATTTTTTCTAACATGTATTGCTGATGTCCCTCCCTCGCAGTTTGCAGAACATTATGACAAACATTATTAACTATTTGATATCATTACAGGCAGTAGTATGATGCCATTTGGTGCAATACTCTTAGGGTCTAACTAACACAGGTATGACCAACCTAGATAGCATATTCAAAAGCAGAGACATTACTTTGCCGACTAAGGTCCGTCTAGTCAAGGCTATAGTTTTTCCAGTACTCATGTATGGATGTGAGAGTTGGACTGTGAAGAAGACTGAGCGCTGAAGAATTGATGCTTTTGAACTGTGGTGTTGGAGAAGACTCTTGAGAGTCCCTTGGACTGCAAGGAGATCCAACAAGTCAATTCTGAAGGAGATCAACCCTGGGATTTCTTTGGAAGGAATGATGCTAAAGCTGAAACTCCAGTACTTTGGCCACCTCATGCGAAGACTTGACTTATTGGAAAAGACTTTGATGCTGGGATGGATTGGGGGCAGGAGGAGAAGGGGACGACCGAGGATGAGATGGCTGGATGGCATCACTGACTCGATGGATGCGAGTCTGAGTGAACTCTGGGAGTTGGTGATGGACAGGGAGGCCTGGCGTGCTGCGATTCAAGGGGTCTCAAAGAGTCGGACACGACTGAGCGACTGAACTGAACTGAACTGAACATAGGTATAGGGGTTTACAGATTCATTTATATACACTTACTAACAGCAAAGTAACTTTTAAAAATTTCACATCTATTTTTTCTATATTTTATTTCTTATCTTGTCTAATAATACTTTATTTTTTACTACTTTTAAACAAGCTTGTAAAGTAAGATTTAATAGGCTTTAAAGTAAGGACCTGAGGATCTCTGCTAGGAATAATTATGAGTTTGCAGAGCTGATTTTGGCAACTTAGATGCCTCTTGGTGTCAGATGTCTTCTGTGAGACTGAAATTACCCAAAGATGACAGCTGGAAAAGTGAATGTTATCAGAAGGCGCTTTGGTTTACCAATGGCTTTATGAAAGTGAAGGTGAAAGTGAAAGTTGCTCAGTCGTGCCAGACTCTTTGCAACCCAGACCAGAATACTGGAGTGGGTGGCCTTTCCCTTCTTCAGGAAATCTTCCCAACCCAAGGATTGAACCTAGGTCTCCCACATTGCAGGCAGATTCTTTACTAGCTGAGCCACCAGGGAAACCCATGGCTTTGAAAGTGTTTCTAAACGATCAGTAAATTTCTTGTCTTCTTTTGACATGAAACAGTTTAAGAACGCTAAAAATATTTCTCAATTTTAGTTTTTAAATGTAAATAATTCCCATATGGATTACATATAAAATATTCACACTTTTCTATCGTTATTTAAGGATTTTCATTAAAGAATAAGATGTACAGAAACAGAGAGAGGGAGAGAGAAGCCCAAGGCTGAGCCCTGAGACCGTCCAGCACTCACAGGTGGAGACTCACCCAAGGAGACTGAGGCGGGAGAGAAAGCGCAGTCACCGGAGCAGGAGAAGCGGGAGCCCGTGCCTCCGGGAGGCTGCTGAGTTAGAGAGACAGTGCCAGCTGGATTTGGCAAAGACAGGGGTTTTGGTGACTTAGGAAAAGCATTATTTTAAAGAGAAAGAGATTGAAGCCTTTTAAAGATGTGTTGAGCAGAGAACTGTGTCTGAAGGTGTGGAAAAGGGGTTGTACACAACTCCTGTGAGAAATTTTGCTCTGAGGAGGAACAGAAAATAGAAAAAGAAGTAACTGGAGGACCATAACCCTCGAGGAGGCACTCATCCACTGTGATCTGTTCAACAGCCAGTGTGAAAACAGACTGTTTGAGTAACAAGGCTGAGCCGATGTTGTCAGTATCTGCCCCAGTGCCTTCCCTGTCACCCTGGCCTGACTTCCTGCAACTCTGCCTGAGGGCTTTGTCTGCCACCTGAGTCGGCTCTGCTAAAGCACAAGGCAGGCAGCAGTGCTGGGGAATTTAACCTCTCCCTCTGCTCCGTCCGGGCAGCCTTCAGTCCACAGACAGACAGGAGCTGGTGTGTAAATACCCGACTCCCTCATGCAGGGACGCTAACCCTGAGGCTTGTGCTCCACACAGTCTCCTAGAGTTTCCCAGCAGGGTTGTGTTCCAGTAACCCAGACATACCTGGTAACACATCCTGTGCGGCCCTCTCTCCCTTTCTTGATTCACTTCCCCCCTCCATTACCAGTGTTTCCTGGGACCCCCTCCCAGATAACCTATTGCATTCAAATTCTTATCCTAGACTTTAGCTTCAGCACAACCAAACTAAGACAACCGAAAATATTCATGTGATGACACGAAACCATTATACCAATTTTGCACAAGAATGCCCGAAACAAGAAACATTAAAAGAAAATATTTCAAAATGATAACAATGGTCATTTCTTTATTGTGGGATTCAGTTCAGTTCAGTTCAGTTGCTCAGTCATGTCCGACTCTTTGCAACACCATGAATCTCAGCACGCCAGGCCTCCCTGTCCATCACCAACTCCCAGAGTTCACTCAGACTCACGTCCATCGAGTCAGTGATGCCATCCAGCCATCTCATCCTCGGTCGTCCCCTTCTTCTCCTGCCCCCAATCCCTCCCAGCATGAGTCTTTTCCAATGAGTCAACTTTTCACATGAGGTGGCCCAAGTACTGGAGTTTCAGCTTTAGCATCATTTCTTCCAAAGAAATCGCAGGGTTGATCTCCTTCAGAATGGACTGGTTGGATCACCTTGCAGTCCAAAGGGACTCTCCAGAGTCTTCTTCAACACCACAGTTCAAAAGCATCAATTCTTCGGCTCTCAGTCTTCTTCACAGTCCAACTCTCACATCCATACATGACCAATAGAAAAACCATAGCCTTGACTAGACAGACCTTAGTTGGCAAAGTGATGTCTCTGCTATTAAATATCCATCTAGGTTGGTCAAAACTTTTCTTTCAAGGAGTAAGCATCTTTTAATTTCATGGCTGCTGTCACCATCTACAGTGATTTTGGAGCCCCCAAAAATAAAGTCTGACACTGTTTCCACTGTTTCCCCATCTATTTCCCATGAAGTGATGGGACCAGATGCCATGATCTTCGTTTTCTGAATGTTGAGCTTTAAGCCAACTTTTTCACTCTCCTCTTTTACGTTCATCAAGAGGCTTTTTAGTTCCTCTTCACTTTCTGCCATAAAGGTGGTGTCATCTGCATATCTGAGGTTATTGATATTTCTCCCAGCAATCTTGATTCCAGCTTGTGCTTCTTTCAGCCCAGCGTTTCTCATGATGTATTCTGCATATAAGTTAAATAAGCAGGGTGACAATATACATCCTTGATGTACTCCTTTTCCTATTTGGAACCAGTCTGTTGTTCCATGTCCAGATCTAACTGTTGCTTCCTGACCTGCGTATATGTTTCTCAAGAGACAGGTCAGGTGGTCTGGTATTCCCATCTCTTTCAGAATTTTCCACAGTTTATTGTGATCCACACAGTCAAAGGCTTTGGCATAGTTGGATTATGGGTGATTAAAAAAAATCTCATTTTTCCTCAAGAACATAAAATGGTTTTCTTTTGGTAAAGAAGTACTGTAATTACAACATACAGATTAATAGAGATTTTGTGAATTTCAGAAGGTGGTCTTAAAAGAACAGAGAAAGGGAAAGAAAGAAAGGGAAGCCACTCAGTCATGTCCAACTCTAAGTGACCCCGTCGACTGTAGCCCGCCAGGCTCCTCTGTCCATGGGATTTCCCAGGTAAGAAAGGTGGAGTGGGTTGCCATTTCCTTCTCCAGGGGATCTTCCTGACCCTGGTCTCTGGCATTGCAGGCAGACGCTTTACCATCTGAGCCGCCAGGGAAGCCCTAAAAGAACAAAAAGTATTGCTAAAGAAAATACGGCTGCTGCTAACTTTCTCAGCAGCACATAGGAAATGAAGTACCAATATTCATACGAAAAACACACCAATGGCTTTTGTTATAGTTACCATTTATCAAATGTGTAACAATACCCTTTTATCATCTCACAAATCCTTGCAATACTACTGTAACGTATGTATTATTCTTATCTTTTTACATAAAATGTAGTTCAAACAACAGTGAATTCTCCAAAATAGGGGAAGATTTGAACCCAGATATTGGTCCCAAAGCCCATGAACTTCCTGCCACTTTGGGCTGCCTCTCTCTGTACCTTCAAGTATTATTTTAGCGTCACCAACAGAAAGTCAAAGAGTAATCACTGTGTCAACATTTCTGATGTGCTTGGTGCAATTTAGAACTAGGAGGATAGATGTGTATAAAGACACTTTGCTGGGGCAAATGGCTTCTTTAGAGAAAGCTGAAGTACGGTCACCAGAGTCATGTTGGATAGAACAATTAGAACGCTGTGCTGTCAAACCCTGGAAGCAAGAACAATACATCACAATGGTGGAAAATCAAACTGTACCCCAAAGAGATGCCAAGAAAGCACAATCCTAAAGTATATCTGAGCTTAAAGGACCAAAAATGGCACAGAGTACATAATGACATACTGTAGAAGAAATTTTGGTCACAGTTAGGTTCTTTGGTCACACTTTACACAAGAACAGCTCTTACTTATCTCTCAGCTGTATTTGCTTGACTGTCTACTAGATGCCAGTCACTCACTACTTTATTTACAAGGTAAAATGCAGATTAATCTTTAAGAAACAATGGAGAAATAATTCTGCTATTTCTATTTTTAGCTTATTAAAAATGAGCTAAGAGTTATAATTGCTGGATCTGCACTGGTTCACAATGTCTGGACCATAGGCTTCTTAAAGCAGGAGAAGGTCCGCTCCCTCGGACTCGAGTGCCCACTCAATGCCCTGCCCACAGGAAGTCTTAGCACATGCATGGTGAATGACAAGGATACCCACACCCCACCAGAAAGAGGAGGGCACTGCAACCTCTAAAAACATTTACTCTGACTCAAAACGTTTCTCTGTCTCTCAGGACCAAAGGGAGAACTATGCTTCCCCCACTGCCTGAGATGTACAGGGATAATGGCCAATACTGATCAGTGGAGGTGAGCATAAACGATGGACAAAGTCAGCCAGACTACTTAGACGACAGCCCCAAACTTCCTAGTGTCTGTTCTGCTGCTAGGTTGCTCCTGGAGAAATCCTGTTTAGATGAGAGGGAAAGAGGAAAGACCAAAGCACATTCTTCTAGGGGCATGAAGGCAGTTACCCAGCAACTGATATATAGAGAAAAGTACATAAGCAAGAAGTAAAATTCTGGTTTCTTTATCTCTCAAATAAATGAATTTAAGTGAACTAATAAGTGCACATTAGTATAAGAAGAAAATAAGTAACTTCAGAATTTTTCCCACATAGGAAAACCATCTGAATAAAAAAATAGAAATATTTTTTAAATATAAATAATAAAATATAAATAAAATATATAAATAAAAAATAATAAATGCACTCAATGCTGACTGTACTGTTTCTGTCTATAGTTTACAATGCTGACTGTAGCCCTCTCTGTCTATAAAAAGCGCTTGTCCACTGATTGTCAAGGAAGGGGGGTCAGCCT
The DNA here is from genome assembly GCF_014754425.2 of Oryx dammah. NCBI lineage: Eukaryota > Metazoa > Chordata > Mammalia > Artiodactyla > Bovidae > Oryx > Oryx dammah. The sequence goes on from NW_024070208.1 coordinate 70,627,701, forward strand.
TTGGACAGGAGTCTACCCTCCTCCCAACATACACACCAGCATCCAAAAAAGCAAATGTTCCTTTCCACCAACCTGGCCTCTTTATTGGCTTTTGAGTGGTGAGCAGATGGAACCACGCCCCCTTTACTTTTTGACCATCTATGGTCAGCCTTGGAACTATCACAGCACCTGTCATGGTGAGAGGGGAGTGAATTTTCGTGTTACAATGAAGGCGTAATGAGTTAGAAGTCAGAGACCAGACCATACTCAAAACCATCTTGATTTTAGCTGGTTCAAGCCAGTTTTGTGGGATCCTGTTTATCTCCATATCTGTACCCACCTACTTCCTTCCTGTCTCACAAGCATAGACACACTGTTTCCATACTGACGAGGCCGTCTTAGCCTGTCACCTGAGAGCCCAGACCTGGTTCTCTGTGGACCCTGATGCCTAGGTCTTTTCCTTTCCTAGTTAAATAATACCCAGTTGTCTTCCTTAAATGAAGGGTGCCAGGGGCTCCCATTATTTCAGGAGCAACATCAAGCCCCAGACAATAGGGAGCTACTTTATGGGTTAAAAACAACAACAATACCTTCCCTTTCAGACCTTCAGGAATAGAAGAGAAATTGGTCTCTTTCTTCATCAGGATTATCTCCTCAGGTAACGAAGGAAATAGTCATTAAAGATAAGTCGGGGCCCTTAATATTCCATGAGGCTGGGCTGTGATGAAACAGTCACCAACAAAGCCCATCAACAATTCCCTGGGAATAAAAGTAAAACCTTGGTAATAAAAGAAAGTCTACCCTTTTCTTACTCCGTTTGTGCTGAGTTGAGTTTCACTTGCTCAACGGGTGGTTCATGAAGAGGCCTCACACCCTGCCCATCAGACAAGACTCCCTGGTGTGAAACCGCTGCATTGACATCTCAGCTTGGAGGGCTGAGTGCAGGATCCTTGCCCCCAGCGGGGTGATTCAAGATGGCGTTGAGGGGTCGAATGCAGAGACACTGAACCCGGAACTGCCATCTGGAGCCACCAGCGGCACAGCTGAGCCAGTCCTATGAGAACACCCCCGGCCCCCAGTTGACAGGAATCACATTCAGCAGCCCCCTGGAGGGTTTACAGAGGAAACAGTGTCCTCCAGAGCACATTCTACTGTCAAGAGCCACACCTGGAAGAGGGACTTCCCAGGTGGCTCAGCAGTAAATATCCCACCTGTCAATGCAGGACACTCTTGTTGATCCCTGGGTCAGTAAGACCTCCTGGAGCAACCCACTCCAATATTCCTGCCTGGGAAGTCCCATTGCCAGAGGATCCTGGCAGGCTGCAGGCCGTGGGGCCACAGAGAGTCAGACATGACTGAGTGACTGAGCATGCGCACACACACACATACGCACACCCCTGGCAGAAGGACCCCCACTTCCTGTCGAGGGTGGGAGGTATCACTTGGGAGAATCATTAACAAAATAAGAAATCAAACCGTTTCTGTTTTTCCTGGTGGCTCAGGTGGTAAAGAATCTGCCTGCAGTGCAGGAGACCCAAGATTGATCCCTGGGTTGGGAAGATTCCCTGAAGATGGGAGTGGCTACCCACTCCAGTATTCTTGCCTGGAGAATTCCATGGAATTCTCGTGGGCTATAGTTCATGACGTCACAAAGAGTCAGACACAAACTAAGTGACTTAGGCTTTTTCACACTTTCTAGCAAGGAAAGCAGCTGCCATTTGGGAAGAAATGAGATCTTCTGCCTCCAGTAGTGGTTCTCACTTGGCTGCAGGGTGGAATTCCCTGTGAGGTTTTAAAAAGTGTTGATTCCTACATCCCCTCCTGTGAGATTCTGATTTAACTGAGATGAGGCTTCAGCACTGGGATTTACAGAGCTCCCCTGGTGATTCAAATGTGTAGCCAAGTTTACAAACCACTGGCCTTTGCCATACTGAGGATATAAAGAACTCTACCTGGACGAGGAAGCAGAGTAAACAGAGAGACTGATTCTGCAGGAGCAGGAGTGTATGTTTCTGTGTACAGGCTGTAGTTGGGGTGGGGGCCTGTGACCCTTTTTGCTCACTCTGAAGCCTTCCTGGACCCTCATTGTACTGCCTTTCCAAGTTTCTCACCTGGATGCCTGGATTCTTCTGTGCCCTCGTGGTGATTTTCAGTATGATACAAGAGAGATTTCATACAAGTCCCACCTTAGTTCATCACACACCTATGAGCAGGATTCCCAAGGTGTGGCTTGCTGGGAGGGAAATCCTGGGAACTATACAGGATGAGCAGCTCAGTGGTAACTTCAGGAGTTGCTCCTGCACAGGGAAGTTCAGGGAGCTACAGGCCAATGGTCAGGTGTGTGGCACACGGCTGTGACTGGAACCTTCCTGTGCCTGGGATCTGAGGGGTGAGTGTGTGCTCAGTTGTGATGACTCTTTGGGACCCCATGGACAGAGGATGGGATTTCCCAGGCAGGAATACTGGGGTGGGTTGCCATTTCCTCCTCCAGGGGATCTTCCGAACCCAGGGATTGAACCTGTTATTCTTGGATCTTCTGCACTGGCAGGTGGATTCCTTACCACTAGCGTCCCCTGGGGGCTTGAGGGAACTGATCCTAAAGTCAGTGACAGGTAATTCCCAGGTTCAGTGATAAAGAATCTGCCTGCCTGTGCAGGAGACATAGGAGATGCAAGTTCGATCCCTGGGTCAGGAAGAAGCCCTGGGGGAGGAAATGACAACCCTCTCCAGTATTCTATTCTTGCCTGGAAAATCTCATAAACAGGTGGGCTACAGTCACAGGGTCACAAAGAGTTGGACATGATTGAACACAGGCAGTGACAAGTGCCTATGATATTGAGCATCAAGAAGTGCAGAGGTGTAATGTAATAAGTGTCCCAATAAACAGCAGCTGCCCCTTTTTCTGCTCTATGTGACAAGGATGTGCTTTTGCTTAACTATCATATCACATTCGGTTTTTTTTTTTTGGTATATGAAAATTTATTACTATCATTCTTTCATCATCAAATTTTATGATCTTGGTCTTCTTGCCTTTGTATAAGGCAAAAAAAGAGACACTGGCTACTTTGAAAGCCTTAAAGTGGACTCCAGGAATGTCACCAACAGCATGACCTTTCCAACCAAATCCAGCAGCCAGAACTTCATCATTTTCCTCAATAAAATTCAAGCAACTGTCTCTGGGAACAAAAGGCTGTGATTTTTTTGCCATTCTTGGTGAACTGAACCCTGACACATTTCCTGATGGCAGAATTTGGCTGTTTGGCTTCAACCCCTATTTTTTCGAGCACAATTCTCTTGGCATGAGAAGTGCATCTAAAAGGGCCTTCAGGGTTGTGCCCAAATGGGCTTTCTTGTACTGTTACCATGCTGCTTCTGGGCTTGTCGGTGGCTACAGAGCTTCCTGGCAAAGATCATGACGCTTGCTCATCCTACCAGCACCACAGGCCTGAAAGAAAGACCATCATGTTTAATTTTAACACAAGCTCAGAAGGTATTAGGATGTCAGGATCCCCACCATTTTACAGAGTTTAAGCACCTTGCTAGAGGTCATAAGACTCCTAACTGACAGATGCAACCTCTGAGCCCCGGTGGAACCGCACAGTCTGTCCCTGCTCCACCCGGTCTCCCTGCCCAAAGACCTGCTCAGCCTGACTCCCTGGGTGGGTCCGTGTGGTCCCTCCAGGGGCCCGCAGCCCCTTTGCTCCTATTGCCGCTGACTCAGGTCCTTCCTTTTGCAGGGCAGCCCCCGAGAGCCCCATGGTCGGCAGGAGGACACCCTTGCCCCATTCTAGCAGCTTCTCCCTGCAGCCAGCTCCCGGGGGTGGGGTCGGCCAGGTTGTGAGGAGAAACGTGAGAGAAGCAGGAAGGGTGTGAGCTTGTGGTCAGCACCTTCCTCTGACCTGGGACCGCCCTCTCTTCTCCTGACACTTCCTGTCACTCAGGGCAGCTCCTCTCAACGCCCCACCCCCCTCCATTACAAGTGCTCCTGTAGCTCTGCTGTGGATCAGAGTCACCAGGGGAGGGGTCAGAATGCAGAGTCCTAGGCTCCAGCCCCAAAGGTCTGATCCAACATCCCAGTCCCATTGGATTGGGATGCAGGGGGTCCTCTGAGCACATTCTGAGAAGCATTTAACAGACCTGTCACTCACATATGTGGGCCCTGGGTCAAGAATATAAATGAAGCCCATCCAATATATTTAAATATTTAAAAGTTATAAATCAAGCTAACACACTGTCAAGTACACCCTCACAACCACATGGCAGGCTGGGATTCCTGGAACCTGGAGTTTGGAGCTAGAAAGCAGGACGGCAGAGGGCGGGGCCGACCCAGCCCCCAGCCCTCCCCCCTGCTCTTCCCACCTCTGGCCCTGACCCTCTTTGTGCCCTGAAGAGTCTGCTGCTCAAGCAAAAGCATTACAGCCTTCAAGTCCAAGCTCAGGCCATCCTCTTCCGCCCCATAAACAGCTGTATCTCGACTACCTGTCAGGTTGGGACATGTGCCCCAGGAGGGAGGCCTGCACTGGCGCTGGGAGCAGGGGTTCTAGGGTCTAGGTGCTCAGAGCAAGGCCTGGAGGGGGCGGGGCTCCAGGTGGCCACACCCCCTGGTTCACTCTGGCTGCCTGTGCCTGGGGGAAGGTGCAACCACAGGATGAACTGAGCAGGGCCTCTAAACCAGCGCTTCTCAAACTGTACTGTGAGCAGGACTTACCTGGGATCTGGAGATTGTCAGTAGGTCTGGGGTAGAGACCACAATCACGTGTTCCTAACAGCCTCCCAAGCCAGCTGACATTGCTGGTACACAGGCCTCACTTAGAACAGCAGGGCTCTGGGGCAGGGAGGGCAGAGATTTCCTGTAAAGGACCAGGAAGTACATTTCCAGGCTTTGGGGGCCTTATGGTCTATGCTCAGAAAAACATCTACTTCTGCTTCATTGACTATGCTAAAGCCTTTGACTGTGTGGATCACAACAAACTGTGGAGAAGTCTTCAAGAGAGGAGAATACCAGACCACCTTACCTACCTCCTAAGCAACCTGTATGCAGGTCAAGAAGCAACAGTCAGAACCTGACATGGATCGACTGCCTGGGTCAAAATTGGGAAAGGAGTATGACAAGGCTGTATATTGTCACCCTGTTTATTTAACTTACATGAAAAATAATTTGCATATGTGTATAACTGAATCACTGTGGTATAGCAGAAATTAACACAACATTGTAAGTCAACTATACTTAAGTACAATAAATTTTTCTAAAAACAAGAAAAAAAAAAAAACCCCAAGTGTGTCATTAAGTTCTTTATTAGTAATGTGTACTCTGGTTACTTGCATGGCCTGTGTTTGCTGGATTTATTAGTAATGTGTACTCTGGTTACTTGCATGGCCTGTGTTTGCTGGATTTTCTCACTTTAGACAAACAATTCTTCCTTAAAGAATTAAGCTGAGAAGATACTTTGAGTCCATGAAAGGTCGTGTTCCTCTCAACACCCACGCCCCACCATTCACCATTTAGTCAGCCAATGATGAGCTTTGTCTGAATTATTTATGACAATGATTGCTGTCACGTGGTACTTTTCTCTCACTCTGTCTACATGTGTGAGCTGGCGTTCTGCTACAAAATAAGAGCTTTCCCTTCCTCATAGCTATTCTATATCTTATCAGTATTAGTATAAACTCATGGATTTAAAAAAAATTATTGTTGTAAAATGTGGGGTGTAAAACCCTCAATACTCTGTTCACTATTACTTACCACATTTCTAATGTGATATAAACTCCATACCAGAGACTCATTTTTTGCTAGGTAGTCTGCAAAATTTCACTTTTAAAATGTTTTTCATGTAATGTTTTCCAGAATTAAATATGATCAGCTTTTGCATCAAACATGGTTTGGAATACCCAAAGCTTCCACCTTTTGGGATGGATACTTGTGAGCATGTTTACTGAGTGAAAGAGAGAATTTAGTCAGAAACATCCAATGTATACTTTGTGCAGAACATTCTTAGTGTGTTTGAGTCTTAACCTTGGTTCTTCTTCATGTTAATTTTATTTTAAGGAAGAAAATTATTTTACAATATTGTGGTGGCTTTTGCCATACGTCAACAGGAATCACCCTTGGGTGTACGTGTGTCCCTCCATCCTGAGCCCCCCACCCACTTCCCCCCTCATCCCATCCCTCTGGGTTGTCCCGGAGCGCTGGCTTTGAGTGCCCTGCTTCACGCATTGAGCTTGCACTGGCCATCTATTTTACGAATGGTAATATACATACATGTTTCAGTGCTATCCTTTCATACCGTCCCACCCTCGCCTTCTACCACATAGTCCAATAATCTGCTCTTTACATCTGTGTCTTTTTTGCTGCCTTGCATATAGGATTGTCATTGCCATCTTTCTAAATTCCATATATATGCATTAATACACTGTATTGGTGTTTTTCTTTCTGGCTTCCTTCACTCTGTATAATAGCCTCCAGTTTCATCCACCTCATTAGAACTGACTCAAAGGTGTTCTTTTTATAGCTGAATAATATTCTGTTGTGCATATGTACCATGACTTCCTTATCCATTCGTCCGCCGATGGACATCTAGATTCTTCCATGTTTTAGCTGTTGTAAACCGTGCTGCAATGAACACTGGGGCACATGCGTCTCTTTCAATTCTGGTTTCCTCAGTGTGTATGCCCAGCAGTGGGATTGCTGGGTCATATGGCAATTCTCTTCCAGTTTTTAAAGAAATATCCACACTGTTCTCCATAGTGCCCATATCAGATTGCATTCCAACCAACAGTGTAAGAGAGCTCCCATTTCTCCACATCCTCTCCAGTATTTATTCTTTGTAGGCTTTTTGATGGCTGTCATTCTGATCAGCATGAAATGGTACCTCATTGTGGTTTTGATTTGCACTTCTCTGATAATGAGTGATGTTGAACCTCTTTTCATGTATTTGTTAGCTCTCTGTATGTCCTCTTTGGAGAAATGTCTGTTTAATTCTTTGGCCCAGTTTTTGATTGGGTTGTTTGTTTTCTGGTATTGAGCTGCATGAGCTGCTTGTATATTTTGGAGATTAATTCTTTGTCAGTTGTTTTGTTTGCTATTACTTTCCCCCATTCTGAAGGCTGCCTTTTCACCTTGTGTATAGTTTCCTTTGTTGTGCAAAAGCTTTTAAGTTTAATTAGATCACAATATGCCAGATAATTTGGAAAACTCAGCAGTGGCCACAGGACTGAAAAAGTCAGTTTTCATTCCAATTCCAAAGAAAGGCAATGTCAAAGAATGCTCAAACTACCGCACAGTTGCACTCATCTCACATGTTAGTAAAGTAATGCTCAAAATTCTCCAAGCCAGGCTTCAGCAATACGTGAACTGTGAACTTCCTGATGTTCAAGTTGGTTTTAGAAAAGGCAGAGAAACCAGAGATCAAATTGCCAACATCTGCTGGATCATGGAAAAAGCAAGAAAGTTCCAGAAAAACATGTATTTCTGCTTTATTGACTATGCCAAAGCCTTTGATTGTGTGGATCACAATAAACAGTGGAAAATTCTGAAAGAGATGGGAATACCAGACCACCTGACCTGCTTCTTGAGAAACCTATATGCAGGTCAGGAAGCAACAGTTAGAACTGGACATGGAACAACAGACTGGTCCCAAATAGGAAAAGGAGTACATCAAGGCTGTATATTGTCCCCCTGCTTATTTAAATTATATGCAGAGTACATCATGAGAAACACCGGGCTGAAAGAAGCACAAGCTGGAATCAAGACTGCCGGGAGAAATATCAACAACCTCAGATATGCAGATGACACCAGCCTCATGGCAGAAAGTGAAGAGGACCTAAAAAGCCTCTTGATGAAAGTGAAAGAGGAGAGTGAAAAAGTTGGCTTAAAGCTCCACATTCAGAAAACGAAGATCATGGCATCTGGTCCCATCACTTCATGGGAAATAGATGGGGAAACAGTGGAAACTGTTAGACTTTATTTTTGGGGGCTTCAAAATCACTGTAGATGATGATTCCAGCCATGAAATTAAAAGACGCTTACTCCTTGGAAGGAAAGTTATGACCAAACTAGAGAGCATATTGAAAAGCAGAAACATTACTTTGCCAACAAAGGTCCATCTAGTCAAGGCTATGGTTTTTCTACTAGTCATGTATGGATGTGAGAGTTGAACTGTGAAGAAAGCTGAACACCAAAGAATTGATGCTTTTGAACTGTGGTGTTGGAGAAGACTCTTGAGAGTCCCTTGGACTGCAAGGAGATCCTACCAGTCCATTCTAAAGGAGATCAGTCCTGGGTGTTCTTTGGAAAGAATGATGCTCAAGCTGAAACTCCAGTACTTTGGCTACCTCATGCAAAGGGTTGACTCATTGGAAAAGACTTATGCTGGGAGGGATTGGGGGCAGGAGGAGGAGGGGACGACAGAGGATGAGATGGCTGGATGGCATCACTGACTGGATGGACGTGAATTTGGGTGAACTCCGGGAGTTGGTGATGGACAGGGAGGCCTGGCTTGCTGCAGTTCATGGGATCACAAAGAGTGGTACGTGACTGAGCTTCTGAACTGAACTGAAATGAGATCACATTTGTTTATTTTTGCTTTTATTCCCATTACTCTGGGAGGTGGGTCATAGAGGATCCTGCTGTGATTAATGTCAGAGAGTGTTCTACGTTTTCCTCTAAGAGTTTTATAGTTTCTGGTCTTCCATTTAGATCTTTAATCCATTTTGAGTTTATTTATGTTTATGGTTTTAGAAAATGTTCTAGTTTCATTCTGTTACATGTGGTTGACCTGTTTTCCCAACACCACTTGTTAAAGAAATTGTCTTTTCTCTACTGTATATTTCTGCCTCCTTTGTCAAAGATAAGGTATCCATTGGTGTGTGGATTTAATTCTGGGCTATTTTGTTCCATTGATCTATATTGTTGTCATTGTACCAGTACCATACTGTCTTGATGACTGTAGCTTTGTAGTGTCTGAGGTCAGGCAGGTTGTTTCCTCCAGTTTCATTCTTTCTCAAGATTGCTCTGGCTATTTGAGGTTTTTTGTGTTTCCATACAAATTTTGAAGTTATTTGTTCTAGTTCTCTGAAAAATACCATTGGTAGCTTGATAGGGATTGCATTGAATCAATCAATTGCTTTGGGTAGTATACTCATTTTCACTATATTATTCTTCCAACCCATGATCATGGTATATTTCCTCATCTATTTGTGTTGTCTTTGATTCTTTTCATCAGTGTCATATTTTCTATATATAGGTATTTTGTTTTTTAGGTAATTTATTCCTAATATTTTATGCTTTTCATTGCAACAGTGAAAGGGATTGTTTCCTTAAGATCTCTGTTTTCTCATTGTTAGTGTATAGGAATACAAGGGATTTCTGAGTATTAATTTTATATCCTGCAACTCTACTGTATTCACTGATTAGCTCTAGTAAATTTCTGGTGGTATCTTTAGGGTTTCCTATGTAGAGGATCATGTCATCTGCAAACAGTGAGAGTTTTACTTCTTCTTATCCAATCTGGATTCCTTTTATTGCTTTTCTGATTACTGTGGCTGGGACTTCCAAAACTGTGTTGAACAGTAGTGATGAGAGTGGGCACCCGTGTTTTGTTCCTGATTTTAGAGGAAATGCTTTCAGTTTTTTGCCACTGAGGATAGTGTTTGCTGTGGGTTTGTAACTCTTAAAAAAAAATCACACGACCCCAATTTGACTCCTGAGGCAAGTCAGATGGTCCTGGAGGATAGGTGGAGATCTCATAGGGCTGGGGCATGTTATACCTTCTAGTAACGTTATTTTTAAGTAATAAATTAAAATAAATATATGTTTCTCCCAATTTTCAGCACACGTTGCTGTTTCAGGTTTTGGAAAAAATTTATTTTCCTTAGAATATTAGGTTTAAAAAAAACCCCTTAGTTAATCCATATTCTTTCTTTTTTAAAAGGAAAATTAATAGCTTACACATAAAGCCTCGTGTTTCAAAAAAACTCTGAAGGGTTTTAAAGCAGCCTGTTGTGTTTCCAAGTATCTTCTTCAACATTAGGACCATGTTGCTGATTTAAGAAGAGAATCAGTTTAAATATATGTACAATATTGTTTTTAGACTTGGAAAAAACTAACCCTCTTGAACAGGAATTTATTTCTAACTTTTCAATACTATTAAAAATAATGATAAATATAGGAGGGCATTTTGAAAGCCTCTATGGTCTCATTTTAAACATAAACATGACAGTAACAAATAATAAAAAAGATAGTGCTGGAGAAGATAGTGCTGATTGACAGCTAATGACATATCCAGCATTGTTCAAAAGTAGTGTTACTCACCTGTTGGGATTAAGTATCAGTTTTATTTAATTTTATATTTTCAGCCCATTGCAGCCTAATCACTGATCCACTGTACATTGCTAGTGCTCATTTCAACCGTGTGTACCTCCCCCTGCAAGTGCAAAATCTGGGCTGTTCAAGATCCCACACATCCTGAGTGTGGATGTCGTAGCAATAGCTGATGGCTCTGAGTTTCTAGCTTTCTTGAATTTCCTGTATTTACTTCTAACCTGGTTATAATCAGTTCGTGGACTGGCACTAGTGCACAGACCACACTGTGAGCCTCACTGTCATAGTTAACCTTTGCAACAGCCCTCTGAGAATCATACTAACTCTACCTCAACTTTCAGACAAAGACACTGAAGCACAATTGGCTTCCCAACCTTAATAGCCCATGATTAATGGGAGCAGAATTTGTATCTAAACTCAGTCAGTGTCCAGAGGAGCCAGTATTTGTCCCTGGAAGGCTGACCCCAGAGCTTGTGGTCCTCCCTGTGTGCTTGTGTCATTTTAATGACATGTGAAGAAGGAACAGTTTCATTTAGGCCATCAGATGAGGACCTCCTCAATTACACCTCCTACAGTCCACAAACCTCCTTCATCCAAGTCCATCTTACTCTCCTCCTCGGGTAAGTAGGAATCATTAAGGTCATCTGTGTCTTTGGATGCTCTTGGTCCTTCCATCAACCCAACCAAAGAACTCTGCAATGGCAGGAACTATATCCATCTTCCAGATGAAGAAGCTGAGATTCAGAGATTAAGATAATTATCCAAGCATGTAACTAATTCTGCATGGGTGTAGGGTGTCCATAGTCCATTTTGTCAAGGATGGCGCCAGTTTACTTCCCTGGCCCCTTGGGTGGTTACTACTTTCCTTTCACTCTCAGGTGTCCCACTCTGGACGGCACATTCTTTGGGCACCCCTACTGCTGGTGAGGAGCAGAGAAAGAACTGACAGGCACATCAGTGTGACTGATTGCAAAACCAGGGTTTTCTGTTATCCCAGGCTACTTTAGAATTTCAAAATTGTAAAGTTGAGAAGGAAGGTTTGTTCTCAGTTATCATTTATTCATACAACAGTTAATGAACACGCCCTGTATGAGAGACACTGTGCTGGAAGATGTAATCAAAAAGCAAATAGGCACAGTTCCAAGTCTTTTTCTCACTTGGTTTAGTGAAAAAACAGACCACGTGTGAACATCCACAGTCAGGGCAGGCTACGTCATTTACAGAAACCAGTGCACAATGGAAAGAACAGGGCCCTTGTTTACAGATGAAGTATCTCAGGATGGTGACAATGGGACACTAAAAAAGTGTGGCTCAGTTTAACACATGAGAGGTGCTCAGGGTATTACAGAAATACAAGTTACCTAGGATGATGACTGATCCTAAAGTGACTTCCTAGAAGAGGTGACACCTGGACTGACCCTAGAGAATGAGGATATCTCCCCTACATGGACCTTCTCCTCTATTTTTTAGATCAGAGGGTATGAGGAGAATCACTAAGTCATAATTTTGACTTACACATCAATCATCAAGAGTTTTCCCCCAGAGTACATCCTCATCCCCTACCTCTGGATCTGTGACACAAGCTGTGGGACATGGAGATGTGTTGTCCTGATCTCCCTTCAAGAACTCATTGTCCAGCTACTGTAAGGGCTGCAAGTGGGCCCTCTGAGGCAGCTTCTATGCAATGACCCATCCATGGGGAGGCATAAAGGCCTGGCCAGTGGATGTGTCAGGACAACACTGAAGGGCCATCGTCACTCCAGACCCCCATGGGGTCAGCTCAGGTCGTCTGGCCAGTGATGCAGCTTGATCCTTCCCTCTGCCTTACCCTGTTTCTTCCCTCCTGATTCCACAGTGTTGACCCCAAGGGCACCCCTGATACACATCCCAGCACTGAGCTCCATCTGAGTCTGCATCCCAGAGAACCAGCCTGCAACACGTATCAGAAAACATTTCAGTACTCAGGGAGGGGTTTTATTTGAAAATTACTGGCTACACATGTCCTTATAACATTTTAAAACCCCCAAATAAAATACAAATTGGTGGAAACAAGGACTTTTGTGTGAATGTGATTACCCTTGGTTTAAAATCTATAATCTAATGCTGTCTGGCCAAAATGAAATTAAGTTATATGTTAATAACAAAAGAAAAGTATTATGTTAAACCATATGGAAGTGCCATTTTATAGCTTATAAAAGGTTGAATGTTAGCAGTCCCACATGGTTCAATCTCATAGAAAAATCCATTAGCATGTGAAATTTAGAGGACATTATGCTTACGAATTACTCATGGGTAAAGATATAGGTAATGAATTAAAATAGGAATTAGAACATACATAATACTATGGCTGTTGATTGGTGGTAAGTTCCAAAACTTGTAGGTTGCAACTAAAGAGGGCCTTAGAAAAAAATTTAGGCTTCATATACTTATATTAGAAAAATAATGACATTATTAACCTGTTTCCAATTTAAGAATTTAGAGGAAATATCTTCAAAGTAAAGGAAAACTTGAAGGAAAGAATGAATGATATGATAAACTAGAAAAGAAATAGCATAAATCAAACAAAAAGTTGATTCTTTGAAAATAGTAATGCAAGATTATTCATAAAAAAGAGAAGACACAAAGAAAATTTTAAAAGCCAAAAGAGCAGTTAGAGATGCTGTAGAGATTCAACATATAAGATACTGTGAATAAATTTGTGCCAATCTAGCCCCAAACTTATAGGAAACAGATCCACTTCTAGAAAAACGAAACTTACCAAAATGACTCTGCAGAAATAACACAGTGAATAGGAACCACATAATTACCAAAAGTTACCCAGACAATGATAGCTGCACAACACGGTGAATGTGATTAATGCCACTGAATTGTGTGATCAAAAATGGTCAAATGACAAATTTTATGTTATATATACTTTACCACAATCTTTTTTAATGTAAAAATATAAAATCCTTTACCTAGAAGACAGTCTAGCACATGTCTGTCCTTCATTAGCAAATCCCCTAGAAGTGTTCCTATTTTGAGAAAGCATAATTTTTCTTGCTTCTCTTTTAGAGGGCTTCCTCAACTGCTCAGCTTTAAAGACTCTGTCTGCAATACAGGGGCTACAGGAGATGAAAATATAATATTGTCCTTCTGTATTTTAACCATGTTATTTTTTTGAGCGGGACATCTCTCTCTCCTATAATGTCACTTAAACTAAATGTATGTTTTTCCTATTAGTCTTCTTTGTAGTATTTTAACTAGGGATCTTTGAGTGGAAAAATGGATTGTAATTCTATTAAAGGAAGTGGTGACACAAAAGAGCAACTTGACACAGTCCTCAAGTAAACAGAATCCCTGATATAATTGGAAAGTAATATGTAATTCTGGGAACAGTTAAAAAAAATGTGACAATTTTGTCTCATATTGTAGAAAATGAGTTTGACTCTGGAGTCTCTCAAGATACAAAACCTGGAAGACAGCTATTGTTGGTGTCCTGCACCCCTGATTTGGATAAGAAAGAAAATAGTACAACATATAAGTAAACATAATAAATCCTTTTGCAAGAACTTGAAATCACTGAGTGAAGTTGGAGAAAAAAAATACAGATTAACATCTTGCAATGTGTAAATGTTTGCTGCTCATGTAAAAAAATGTATAATATAATTTATACAGTGCAAAAACCTATTGGAAAAATGCCTTTGAAATAGACATGCACTCATGGTAGAATCACAGAGTTGACACAAAAATTGTGAAGGCTGAGGGCTGTCCCCTGGAAACATTCATATCCACACGGTCACTGTGAGTAATATCTGGCTATTTCTTTTTGAAGTGCACCTGAACTGGGGGGTGGGGGGCGCTTCCTGGGTGGCGATAGTGGTAAAGAACCCGTCCACCAAGGCAGGAGATGTAGGAGGCGCAGACTGGATCCCTGGTTCAGAAAGATCCCTGGAGAAGGGCATGGCAACCCACTCCAGCATTCTTGCCTGGAGAACCCTATGGACAGAGAAGCCTGGTGGGCTACAGCCCAGAGGGTCGCAAAGAGTCGGACATGACTGAGCGACTTAACACACATACACGTGGGGGGCGGGAACAACATGTTTAAGAGTTTTAAAGTCCTTCTCCTAAGGCAACACCTTTCTAGGTCCACTTCTTCACGTGAAGCATTTGCTTTATTGTTGCTGTTGCTGCTGCTGCTAAGCCGCTTCAGTCGTGTCCGACTCTGTGCGACCCCACAGACGGCAGCCCACCAGGCTCCTCCGTCCATGGGATTTTCCAGGCAAGAGTACTGGAGCGGGTGGCCATTGCCTTTTCCAATCATATCGCTAGTGGAGCCACAATTAAGAAAAACAGGGATGCATTAGGAGAAGGCACTGGCCATCCACGCCAGTACTCTTGCCTGGAGGATCCCATGGACGGAGGAGCCTGGTAGGCTGCAGTCCAGTGGGGTCCCGAAGAGCTGGACACGACTGAGCGACTTCACTTTCACTTTTCACTTTCATGCATTGGAGAAGAAAATGGCAACCCACTCCAGTGTTCTTGCCTGGAGAATCCCAGGGTCGGGTGAGCCTGGTGGCTGCCGTCTATGGGGTCGCACAGAGTCGGACACGACTGAAGTGACTTAGCAGCAGCAGCAGCAGGGATGCATTATTCTATGGAGGAAGTAGCCCCATTAAAACACTCAGTGGGGCTGAGCTTAATGTCAAACAACCTGTAGATCCACGAGAGCTCTGATCATCCTGACTCACAGATGTGTTTTATCACTAGAGCAAATTGATAAGTAAAATCATTTTACCAACTAAAAACCTGGAGATACATTAAAAACAGGGTGACAAAGAGGCTAGGAAATCTATTAACAGCATCTGCCCAAGGGTTTCTCATTTCACACATAAAATGAACACAGCAAATTTAGATGTTAATATCGGGTTGTAATCCCTATATTTTATAAACTCTGATTGACAAGTGTTGAAAATAAGAAATAGGAAATGGAGAAAGCATAATACTATGTAGCCACTAAAAAGAATGAGAACTATATGCATTGATATAATCTGAGATACGATGTTAAATGAAAAAAAGGAAAGAACAGCTATCATTTGTGCTTAAAAACAGGAAGAACACATATTCACAAGTTCTTCTTAATGCACAGTCAGTCAGTGGTGCTGGGGCTCCACCCGGGGAGGAGTTGTGTGATAACAGGAAGGAGAGTGATTTGCTTTTTGTTGATAAATTTTTTAAGATACTTTTAAATAATTTTTAAATTTTGCAGCAGTAGATGTATCAATTCTTTTAAAACTCAGTATTAAAACTACGTTTTAGTTATTTAGAGCAGCAGTCCCCAACATTTTTGGCACCCGGAATCCAGTTTCATGGAGGACAATTTTTCCTGGTTGGGGGTAGGGGGAGATTCAGGTGTAATGTGAGCGATGGGTAGTGATGGGGAGCAGCAGATGGAACTTTGCACACCCGCCCACCACTCACCTCCTGATGTGTGGCCAAGTTCCAAACAGACTGTGGATGGTACTAGTCTGGGGCCCAGAGGTTGGGGGCTCCTGATTGAAGAGGCTCCAAAGCTATCTAGAAGAACTATGGACATATTTTTTTTATTACTGGAAGGCAAGGTTTCTGACTACTGACTTTTAAAAAATTATCCCGCTTTTATACTGTAAAATGCTCTATATTCACAAAACGCTTAAGCATCTGCTCTCTCATCTGATCCCTGTAATAAGTGTGAAGAATCTGCCAGGGCCGTAATCCCTGCTCTACACACAGGTGAGGACCTGAGGCTCAGAGGCCCTGGGGGACACAAGACCAGGTGGACGCTAAGTGCCTCCTCCATCTATCCAACTGGACCAGGCTCCTAGAGCTAGGATATAAGAATTTTATAACTTCTGGGCTGTGTTAGGAAATTCATTAGTAGACAAAATGACACCTCTGTTACACACTGGGAACAAAGAAACTTCAACTAGATCTGCTTCTTCACAGAACAGAATGGATTTACTCTTTGTTTGAGCTGAACTGTGTCCCCTCCAATTTTACACGTTTTAAAGTCCTAAACCCCCAGTGCCTCAGAATGTGACTGTATTTGGACACAGGGTCTTCAAAGAGGGGATAAAGTTGAAATGAAGTCATACAGGTGGGTCCTAATCTAATAGGCTGGAGCTCTTAAAAGAAGAGATCAGGACACAGGCTCACGCAGAGGGCAGACATTGTGAGACACAGAGAAAAGACGGCATCTCCAAGCCAAGGAGAGAGGCCTCAGAGGAAACCAACCCTACCGACATCTTGACCTCAGACTTCCAACCTCCAGGGCTGTGAGGAAATGAGTTTCTGTTGTTTAAGTTGCCTACTCTGTGGTCTTTGTATGGCAGCCCTAGCAAACTACTGCCCCCTTCAGCTTTATGTATCTAAAAGGTACCTTCTCTACTACTTCATGGATCAGGTCAATCAGACAGTGATCAGCTCACCTGAGCTACCAGTTCAAGAAAATATGATGTGGAAGTACCTTTTTCCAGGTGTTGGGTTTTCTTTTCAGATGAATGACTCCTGCTCTATTAGAGTGATAAACTTGTGATTTTGGCTAATCATCCTGGTGTTATAGCTCTGAACAATACATTGATATCTCATGCTTGCAAATTCAAAAACCTGATATTCTGAGAGTTTATCTTCCTAAGAGGATGCAGAGTATGGAGAAATAATATCAAAGGATGAGGATCAAGAAATGCATCTGTTTCTGCAGCGGTGATGTGAGCCAGTGGCAGAACTGAAATTCAAGAGTGAGGTTCTTGGACCTCTGGTTCCACTCTGTGAACTTGAGTAATGGCCCACCTAGGCTACCAGGTGAAAGGAGCAGTGTTCTCAGACTCAACACAGAATGCAGTACCTAGGACAGCATTCAGCCTCCCTCAGCAATTCCCTCTCTGTGCTCCACGGACCAGCTCTGTGACCTTAAATGAGCTCTGGACCCAATCTCCTCATCCACACATGGGATAAAAAATGTCAGTGAAATCATACATGTGAAAGCTATGTAAAATAAATTATAAAGAATTACACAAATATAACTTACCATTAATAATGTTAGATTAGGTGCAGGATTACTAGACCAGGAATCAAAAGATTTCTAATTCTATGATGTATGCCAGCTTCAGAACATATCCTATGTGACACATGATTTAAAATATTTATTTAAAGAGCAGATTTCTAATTCTGCATCTGCCGCAAACAGGCCTAACACCAGTCATATACATAGGACCACATTCCTTCTGAGAGGACTTAGTTTCCTTATCTGTAAAATGAGGATGTTGAACCCTATTTTCTTCTCTGGACATATCTAAAATGCTGAGATCAATTTCTCATAACTCAATGTCTTGATCATACATAAGGATAATATAGTTTTTAAATGAACACTTTGACACATAGGTGGGGACACCTCTCTTTGATGTGTAATGCCTAAGTTCAAAAGAACAAAAGGGTTTGTAAGATTATATGGAAATCATAAATGATTATCAGCTCTCAGGAGGGAAACTCTGACTGGGAGACACTCTGGTGGATGAAAGCACTCTGTGAATTTTAGGCACAAAAAATACGGAGCTCCATGTTCAGTTTATCAACATTTGCATATAGTACAGTACTTACAGAAAGCTATCTCCTACCCTATGAACAGTGGAAGGCACTGCTGTGCATTTCCTCATTTCTGAGGAGGATTGAGATGAAACAGTGATAGAGGGAATTTAGGCCACATTTTAGATAAATCTTTCATATAGAAATACTGTTAGATACCGGGGCATGCTTTCTTTAACAGATATTTTAAATATTACATGAGTAATTTTATTCTACTCAACAAGTGATAATCTGGGAAAGGCAGAAAAATATGAAGAAGGTAAAATGCATCCACCATTTAATACTCAGAGATAAATTTGCAGTGGGAAACCTCACCACAGGAAGCTGGAAACCTCACACCACCCTGAACCACACATCTCAAGTGGCAAGAAAACCACTCCTTCCCTCCCTCCCTCTACCTTCCCATCAGTGTCAACCCCACCTTGTTCCAGAATGAATTACAGGTGGCTGCATGACAATGGGTACATCCCTCAAACTAGACCTCAGTTGTCACATCTGTCCAAGACACGACCACCTCAGATTTGTTAGAAGGACTCCACGTGACCGAAGGTCACTCCTCGAGGGCCTTCCTCACACTATGTTCAGTGCTTAGTGCTTTCACACACTATTCAGAATAGAGTGTTAAGGTATTGTAAATTCCTGATTCATCCCGATGACAATCTACCTTCTTTTGGAAGTTAGAGGGAGCATAGGTGGGGAGGGGGTAACTGAATAAAATTCTAAACAACAAAGAATTAGAGATTAAGTGACAGCATCATGTAGGAGTTTACAGGTTAGAAACAGAAGCAACGTATACCTTTCCCTAGTGAATCTTCCTAGACTCAAAATATTCTAATTTGTTTTCCTTAAACTCTCAAATTTTGTGGATATTCCTTGACAGCAGTCGCATCACAAATGTGCTGAGCACCAGTCAGAATGAAACGTAAAGGGTCTGCAAAATGAGAGTGTTCCATGCTCTAGGGGAATCTGAACCTAGAGTCCAAGTGTGTGGTGAGTCCTATCCGAAACCTGTTAGGCACAGGTGCGCGTGCCCAGAAGCGCACACTCATCCTACACCCCATCCCCACCACTGCTGCAGATTCTCAGCAGGCCTGCCTTCAACCTGCCACATGCTGTTAAGACCCAGTCATGAAGCTTAGTCTCTGGAGGCTTATGACTGAAAAGGGCACAGAGACCCCTGGTGGAGATTCTGAAGAGTGAACCTGGAGACAAACTATAACACCCTGCTGCAGGCTCACCCATTTTGCCTTTTCAGTGAGGGCAGAGGCCTCTGCCTCACCATGTTTTTGCACCATCTTATAAAACAGGATATCTGTATTTTGCAGGAAATCATATGGCCAGTTATATAGTTTCCATCTCTCTGAATTTAAAACCTATCAATCAGCATAAAGAAACCAATAAGCTGAATGTGTCACAGTAACATATTATGTGTGCGTTGTGTTAAGTCATTTCAGTCGTGTCCAACTCTTTGTAATTCTACAGACTGTAGCCCACCTGGGTCCTCTGTCCATAGGATTCTCCAGGCAAGAACACTGAGTGGATTGCCATTTGCTTCTCCAAGGGATCTTTCCAACCCAGGGATTGAGCTCATGTTTCTTATGAATCTCCTCATTGGCGGGTGAGTTCTTCACCATGTAACATATTAAACTTGGACAATATTTTAGAAACCAGCAGGACAGGGAGAATAGGGAGAATCTGTTTGTGTGGTAGGTCTGGCTGGTGTATAAATGGTTTGATTCCCCTGTTTTACTAGGCAGACAAAGGCCTAACCTGAACTTTTATTATTATAAGGTTATAGGAAAGGAAGAAAACGGAAGTTTTACACTATGATTACTGGCACTCAGCAGTATGTAGTATCCTATATTCTGCCCAGGGTATTTGGGGTTATTATCATTAGTTAGTGCTTTTAGCTCTCAGACTCTGAGCTTTGAGAGATATTTATACACAATGTTGGCAAATATCTTGATTCAAGGAAATCAAAGTCAATTATTCTAAAAAGCAGGTTGATATCATACAAACCAGATGGCAGTGACCTGACAGCAAATTGTCAAGTTGGTTTGATAGAATCTGACCAATAGTTGAATGCAGAGTTCCAAAGAATAGCAAGGAGAGATAGAAAAGCCTTCCTCAGCAATCAATGCAAAGAAATAGAGGAAAACAATAGAATGGTAAAGTCTAGAGTTCTTGTCAAGAAAATTAGAGATATCAAGGGAATATTTCATGCCAAGATGGGCACAATAAATGACAGAAGTGGTATGGACCTAACAGAAGCAGAAGATATTAAGAAGAGGTGGCAAGAATACACAGAATAAATATACAATAAAGATCTTCACAACCCAGATAATCATGATGGTGTGATCACCAGCCTAGAGCCAGATATCCTGGAGTGTGAAGTCAAGTGGGCCTTAGAAAGCATCACTATGAACAAAGCTAGTGGAGGTGATGGAATTCCAGTGGAGCTATTTCAAATCCTAAAAGGTGATGCTGTGAAAGTGCTGCACTCACTATGTCAGTAAATTTGAAAACCTGAGCAGTGGCCACAGGACTGGAAAAGGTCAGTTTTCATTCCAATCTCAAAGAAAGGCAATGCCAAAGAATGCTCAAACTACCACACAGTTGCACTCATCTCACATGCTAGTAAAGTAATGCTCAAAATTGTCCAAGCCTGGCTTCAACCTCGAGAGGAACTCCAGCTAGATCCCACAAGTTCAGGGGCCAGTTTTTTGAGATAAATTTCTTAATACACATATTAAAAGATTATAAGATAAATATAGTATAAATAGTAGGTAAATATCAAACTGAGGGCACAAATCAAAATAAATGTTCTATTTACCTGATCTGTGATATTTACTATAATAAGGAAAATGATGATAAACCAATGAGCACCAGCTGTGAAGTAATTCTTGTAGGTCTTAAAACCAATTTTTCCCACCAAATGGCCCTCCAGTGGTAATGTAACCTGTGTATTCTCAGCCTGGGAAGGAAAAATGGTAGAGGCCAAGTTGTAAATAACAAACCTCAAATTTTCAAGAATTCAACAATGTCCTCCATTGCAAGTTGTGGAGAAACAAACACATCTCATATGCTGGTAGGAGTGCAAGATAGTCCATCCTACAGAGAAGGGTGTGGAACTATCCAACCAAACCACATATGCATTTACTCTTAGACCCAGCCATCCCACTCCTAGGAATCTATTAGAAATATAAGGAAACACCATTTGCATGAGGTTATCCACTGTTAGATGGCTTTGCTTAATGTCGATCATTAGTCTCAGCACACATACAACACACCCGATTCAAGTATGAATGCAGAAGCTTGTTCTAAAATAACACACAAAATGATATGGA
The DNA here is from genome assembly GCF_014754425.2 of Oryx dammah. Taxonomy (NCBI): domain Eukaryota; kingdom Metazoa; phylum Chordata; class Mammalia; order Artiodactyla; family Bovidae; genus Oryx; species Oryx dammah. Next base: position 70,648,944 of record NW_024070208.1, read on the forward strand.
GCTAATGTAACCCTCTGGATGACTTGTGTCACTCAATGATGGGAGCAAAAAATGTAGTTAGGGCTCAAAAGCCTAGCCATAACAGTGAACTGAGTTCACAGAGTGAGTTGGAGTAATGAGTGTTTGGATGGCAAGCAGACAGCATACGATCCAAATTTACTTGGTTCTTGAAATTCAGAGAGTAATTCCTGAGTGTAGAATGTGAGAGACTGGTTTGAACACTTACCAGAATCATCCAGGCTCCTGAGTTTGAATAGTGAGGGTTTGAAAACTGAGGAATACCTGTGTATTCTTTTAAGGAAGATCTACTGCATTTATGCATTTCTGTCTGAAGGATTTAGGAAGCACTATAGAGTCATAGGAACCAAGGATGTCCTCAACTCTATCCTGGCCACTGGGGATTCAAGGTGGATAAGACGTTGTTCTTGATATTAAACGGTAAGAAAGGAAGATGGGAACAAACTCCAAAGTCGACCATGTGTCAGGTCCTTTGCACAGGCTACCTCTGGCCTGTCACAAACCATCTGACAATGGGGCAAAATACTCCTATCAGTCACCTTCAGGGCCAGAACATTCCAACATACAGGAAAAGTAGCTGATTTCACATAGTCACAACAGGACTCAGCCTAAGAGGATCTTCATATTAAGCCTCTTGGATGCATAAGGGAAGCTGGAGGACACCAGAGCAAGTAGGATATAACTATGAGAAATTGAAGAGTTCTTGTACCGGTGTGAAATACATATACCTGGGAATTTATAGCAGTGCACCCACTCCTGGTCTTCATAAAATTTCTCTTTTATACAGCTAAAGTGGAATCTGAAGCAGGCCTGCTCCTGCCATGCTCTTTTAATTCTACCAGTTCCATGCAACAAGGCTTTGGAAGCTTAGGGTCTACTTTGGGACAAAGATCTTGTGAGTGGAGCAGACTGAAGGTCTCTGAGGCCACCAAAAGCAGACAGACCCAGCATGTTGCAGGATGAGAAACTCACATCTTGGTCCTCAGGAGCTGCATCTTTCAAGCAGGGTCTGGGAGACTGTTGAAAATGAACCGAAGACTCAGAGTTCAGACTAGGAGTTCCTGGACCTGGAGAAGGTTCACCCTCCTCATTCTTCTTCTTTAAAAGAATATCTTCAAAATCTACTCCAGATTTTAGAAATTCAACCAAAGTCCCCTTTTGGATAATTTTGCCCTAAAATAAAGAATTTGAGAGAAATGTATTTGCATTGGATAATATTAATCTAATCTACATACTAATCAAGAAAAGTTAACCAGTCTTAAGTTATAATTTTCCTAAGAAAATGCTTCTTAGGTCTGGAAATCTGGTGGACAAATCTATTTCAGCTCAACCTGACACAGAACTGAGCATTCTGTTCTCTGCCAAACCCTCTGCTAGGTGTTGGGGGATGTGAAAAAAATGTGTGATCACGTGTTAAATATGAAGGTCATTGACTAACACCTTGGGGGTTCAGGGAAACTAAAAGTACAGATGATGGTGGAAGTATCAGTATAGTATGTTTAGACAACATGGAAATTGAGAGAAGCATCAGGTAAAAAGCAGATTTTTTTTTAATCAGCTAACTGGGGAAGATATTCCAGGAAAGGAACTTAAGACTGACACAGAAGGGGCCACAAGCACATCTCCATAGGTAACAGTCTCTCATCAGAGCTTCACTGACCATTTTCACAGTATCATGTGCCTGACTGGGATATGTAGGAACATAAGACATGTAGGAACAGCCCTGGTCAGAGAACCTGTGAGCTTTGTCTTCACAGTTTTTACCACTACCCTACAAATGCAGGAAGTTCCCAACTGAAAATTCAATATCCACCTGTCAAAGTATTTAAACAAGGAAGCCATGAGACTGGGGTGGCTTTAAAGCCTTGACAGCCCATGGCAGCAAATCAAAAGCTAAGAATCAATGCTCTCAGATCTGAGAAAAAAACAAAAACATAAGAACAACCACTCACAAGGAGTCAACCAGGTTTTCCCAAATCAGACAACTGCTTAAGCTACAGTCAACCTAAAAATGTTCTTCGAACACATGCGACACATCATTGCAGCTTCCCTCCCTTAAGCCTTATAAAATAATGTGCAAATGTCTTCACTATTTACTGATCCCATGAAATAATACTCGGCTCATTCATTCAGCCACCCCCTCTCTGCTGTGAGAGAGAGACCAGACCAACAATAAGGATGCACCCTAGCTCACCCGGGGTGGTCACAGGTAGACAGTTGTTCTGATAGCACTAAACTTGATGGTGGGTCCTCAAAAGAAGCAATATAGGAACTTAAAATATCGAGCGATGGGCTAAATAGGCTCTTCTGTCTCCCACTGATCCTGTGCTCATATACTGTCAATGTTGGGGTTTTGCACACTAGCATTACCCTCTTCCAAACAGGAAATTAAATGCTATCAAAATATGAGAAACCTGAGCTCCGCATTGCTGAAAAAGTGGTTAAGAGTCAACACACGGAACTACTTCTAGAGAGGTAGAGGTTCTGCATTTTAATCATCCTTCTTAGCACAGCAACTCATTTGATAAATGAGGGATCTGACCAAGGGACTGTAACAGACAAAGGTCAACAATGGACATGCTGAGGCCCAGAGACAGGCAAGTCAAGAAGTGAAGTATTAAACCACCAAGTCTGAAATATTCTCACTAATCTCCATCCCACTGCCAAACATGCTAGGAGTTGTGGGTTAAATGGTGGCCCCAAAAAAGTTATGTTCAAGCCCTAAACATGACATGTGTGAACATAACCTTATTTGAATTCAGTGTCTTTGAAGATGTAATCACGTTAAGATGAGGTCATACTAGACTAGAATGACCTTAAATCCCATAAGGCTGCTGTCCTTATGAGAAGATACCCAGACAGACACGGGGACAATGGCCATGTGACATCAGAGGCCATGGTGCTGCGGCTGGAAGCCAAGGAACACCAAGGAAGGCTGGTGAACACCAGAGGCTGGAAGGAAGGATTGTCCCCTGGAGCCTTCAGGGAGAGCACAGCCCTGCCAGCACCTGGACTGGGGACTTGTAGCCACCAGAAGAGGGAGACGATAAACTCCTGTTGTTTTTCGTCTACCCAGTTTGCAGTGCTTTGTTACAGCCGCTCTAGAAACTGATACTCTAGCCTGAGTCCACGTTTCACTCTTCCCAGCTTTGCTAAGCCTTGTAACTGCTTCTGCTCTCACTCCCCCAGTGACCATCAGAGGAATCTCTTAACTCTCATATCAGACCACATCGCTCCTCTGCTCTGGACTGCCCAAGGCTTCCATCCCACTTCCGGTCCTGCTGCCCACTGCCCAGGGACCAACTCCTTCCACATCCCCCTGCTCACTGTCCTGAAACATGCTGGTCTTCCTGCCGTTCCTTCAATCTGCAAGGTCAGCTCCTTCCTCAGATCCCTTTCTCGCATGACTACATGGCTCCCACCCTCATGTCACTCAGACCTCATGAGGCACCACTTCCTCAGGGAGGCAGTCAGGATGGCAGCCCACCCCTCTCTGTCACATCCATCTCCATAAGAACTCCATGAAGCTCCATGAAGGCAGGGCCTTGTCCTCCTGCTACACAGGCTCCCATACGTATCAGGCACAGGGAGACCTGGGCAGTGAGACCAGCAACTGGCAACACCAGAAGAATGGGCATCTGTCACCTGGGTGCTTGGCTACCCTCACTTCTGGTGTTAATGGAAGATGCTCTTTAGGCAAACTGTGTATAACAATCACCTGGATACAAACAGGTCTTAGTATCTCTAATTTCCAATTAGTACTCTTTGACCTAAGTTGTGGAAAGGGGGAAGAATGTTCTATATAAAACAACATTATTATCCTTAACAATTTCACTAGAACAGTGATAATTCAGTAACTCTGCAGTAGCACTTTTCTACAATGTGGCCTGGAGTGCAATAGTGACATTTCTACAGGTCTTTGGATTCATCTTCAAAGGCATGAACACCAGCTCTGAGCAGAAAGGAGTGTAAAATTGAGGAAGAAGGGGGCATTTATTTTTAATCCAAGGAGAGTGACCTGCAGGGAGGTCTGATCTTCAGCATGCCTGAGTGCTAGAAATTCCACAGATTTCTAGTAACTACTTACATTTTTCAGTGTCAGAATCTGACTTGCATCTTCCAGAAACTGCCACTGATGAGTCACTAAGATTGTGATCTTCTCCTTCAAGGCCTGACGAATACACCTACAAATATAAAAGGCACAGTATGCAAAAACAATTAATGGGGCGCATCAAAATGAAAACATGTATTTTGAAAACATAATGAGACAAAAACAACACAGCAAAGGTCTGTATTTTAAATACCAAATCATAACACAAATTAAATACTATTATAAGTCAATGATGCCAACTAGGTCCTCAAATTTATCAGCAGCAAACTTGAATCTAGTTCTGCTAAAAAAAATTCTAAAAAACCCTCCACTGAAGGAAGCATTTACTAATTTTTTTCCCAAAAACTCACCGTAAAAATAATTTATGTTTCATAATGAAAAATAATTGAGCAATACTGAGATTCCAAAACCTGACTGAACTAAAACACTATTTTATCACTATGTGGGAATGGGAGAGCAGGGATCTATGTCATATCAAACTCTGTAGATTTTTCTTAGATAGTACTTATGTGATTATTTATGATTAATGATATACATATTAACAACAAAGGTTTTATAGACTCTTAGTAACTTATGCCAGAGTGCATTTTCTAGACATTTCTTCCCAAATAGTATTAGAAAGAAAATGAATGCTAGAGTGGCCTCCATCTGTCTCTACAACATTTCATCCCATCCAGGAAGTAAGTCTTCTTTCATTAGGACTGAACAACTTCCAAATATGAAAATGAAAGAATAGAACTCAAATGGCCCAAATCACAGTGGGAATCATTCAGTGGCTTAAAAGACACACACGTTCTCTTAGCCAAGACCCCTGTGTGATCAGGCCACCTAAGACGGCTGTTCTTTGGCTCTCTGTACATCCCCTGCTTGACCAGTGTCTGCTTCACCTATACCTACTCACATGACTGACCTTCCCATGTACTTGCCCCAGAGCCCAGCTAGCTTTAGATCAGAACCCTCCACAATCCTTATCAAAAGGTGAAGTAAGGGACATGACCCTCTGCTAGTTTTCATAGTAATCGATGGCCCATCCTGACATCAACTCCCCCTATAACAAATAAGCTCCCACCCTGCTCTCTGCTTGCCCCAGGAGTGAAGAGTGCCACGATGTCCTGTTCCAACATGGGCCTCAATTGGTGGATGTCCTTCCAGAATTTCCTTCGCAAATGTAAGCTGGCCCTAACCATTAAGCCATTTGTGTCTCTGCCACTGATTCCGGGTTCTTTCTTAAGTCTAAGCTGGGCGAGTACAGGTCTGGCAGTCCTGTTGGGTGCAGCTCAACAACCCCCTCAGCTTCCAACCTTAAGGGGGTTTTCACAGTAACCCCTCAGACTGCTCCTACATTTTAAACACAGACCCCCAGGGACTCAGCCCCAGTCTCACCCCACAGCGTCCACAACCTTCCAGGGAAGGGTGTAGGCGGGTCCATGGTCCCGGTGACCACAGGCAGGGCTCCAGGCAGGTACTCTGGGTGCCAGAGCCCCTCACAGAGGAAATTTCAGGAACATGGACCAGAGCTCAGCCTGATGAATGAGTCAGATGGAGAGCCTGGGGGCAGTAGACTGCAGCTCAGTTCCTCTCACTAGCCTGAAGACATCAGACGAGTGACTAAGCCTGTTTCTTCATCTCAGAACGTCAATGACAACTCATCCACGTGTTCTGAGAAATCAACCACCAATCCACTCAGTAAACACCAGCTCCCTTCTCTACTCCTCCATAACCCATGACAGGTCCTGAGTTTTGGACTCAGGATAGAAAAGTCCTAAGGGGACACTCTGGACACTGGGTCTGTGGTGAGAAGCAAGACCCAGGGGATGTAGACACATACTCCATCACTTCATTAAATCCAAAAGGATACATTTTTCTCTTTACATGTCTTAGTTCAATTTTCCTAAGTTTCTTGACTGAGTAACCCCCTCCTCACACTTAGTACCAAAGTTTTTAATGGAATTAATTCTCCTTGGTTCCTAATTACTTTCCAATAGTCCCTGAAGGTAGATGTCAATCAAATCTAATGGGCTGCTATGTCCAAGATGGAGTAACCCAAAGTTGTAAAATGTTTTCTTCCTAACATCCCATTATAGATGAGGTAATATATTTACAATTAAGTGATCAGTTGATGGCTTTGAATGTTTCCTAAATAATTCTTTTTTTCAAATCTCTAAGCAAATTGTTTTCCAAGTTTTTCGAGTAAAGATTTCTGAGTCATATTATGAAAAACATTGTTTCAGCAACAAGTTGTTCAACTGTTATTCCTACGGCCTACCAGGCTCCTCCGTCCATGGGATTCTCCAGGTAAGAATACTGGAGTAGGTTGCCATTTCCTTCTCCAGGGGGTCATAAGGGCTGTGTTAATCCTATTTATTGGGTTGGTCACTAAGATTGTTCAGGATTCTCCATAACATCATATAAAAAAAACCCCAATAAACTTTTTGGTCAATGCAATATAATCCTATATGAGGGCTGTGTTCAGAGTAGACACATCCCATGATAGATACAAATATGACAGAGTCCCCACCTTCATTCATTCAATCAGCAGAGGTTTACTGAGATGCCATTCATTTGACCTATACTGAAAGTCAATAAAGCAGACAGTCTTTTGCACCAAGAGCGACATACTGAATAAGTAAAGAAAATGCACCATGGGGGTGTGACATGTGCTCTGAAGGAAAAGTAAAGGGGGAGGGTGAAGTTGTTTTAGATGGGGAGACACAGGAGCCCTGAGATTATCTGGGGAAATATCCTGGAAGAAGGCACAGCAGGTTCAGGGGTCCTGGGACGGAACAAGCTGGGCTGAGGCATCTTCCGGCATTCACAGTTTAGGGCAATCAGCCCAGTTCAGGTCAGTCGCTCAGTCATGTCCATCTCCTTGCAACCCCATGGACTATAGCACAACAGCCTTCCCTGTCCATCACCAACTCCCAAAGTTTACTCAAACTCATGTCCATTGAGTCAGTGATGCCATCCAACCATCTCATCCTCTGTCGTCCCGTTCTCCTCCTGCCTTCAAGCTTTTCCCAGCATCAGGGTCTTTTCCAAGGAGTCAGTTCTTCGCATAAGGTGGCCAAAGTATTGGAGTTTCATCTTCAGCATCAGTCTTTGCAATGAATATTCAGGACTGATTTCTTTTAGGATGGACTGATTGGATCTCCTTATAGTCCAAGAGACTCTCATGAGTTTTCTCCAACGCCACAGTTTAAAAGCATCAATTCTTCAGCACTCAGCTTTCTTTATAGTCCACCTCTCACATCCATGCATGACTACTCGAAAAACCATAGCCTTGACTAGATGGACCTTTGTGGACAAAGTAATGTCTCTGCTTTTTAATATGCTGTCTAGGTTGGTCATACCTTTTCTTCCAAGGAGCAAGCGTCTTTTAATTTCATGGCTGCCGTCACCATCTGCAGTGAGTTTGGAGCCCCAAAATAGAGTCTGTCACTGTTTCCACTGTTTCCCCATCTATTTGCCATGAAGTGATGGGACCAGATGCCATGATCTTAGTTTTCTGAATGTTGAGCTTTAAGCCAACTTTTTCACTCTCCTCTTTCACTTTCATCAAGAGGCTTTTTAGTTCCTCTTCACTTTCTGCCATAAGGGTGTTGTAATCTGCATATCTAAGGTTACTGATATTTCTCCCAGCAATCTTGATTCCAGCTTGTGTTTCATCCAGCCCTTTTCACATGATGTATTTTGCATACAAGTTAAATAAGCAGGGTGATAATATACGGCCTTGATGTGCTCCTTTCCCAATTTGGAAACATTTTGTTGTTCCATGTCCCATTCTAACTATTGCTTCTTAAACTGCATACAGATTTCTCAGGAGGCAAGTAAGGTAGTCTGATATTTCCATCTCTCTAAGAATTTCCCCAGTTTGTTGTGATCCACACAGTCAAAGGTTTTGACATGTCACTAAAGCAGAAATAGATGTTTTTCTGGTACTCTCTTGCTTTTTCAATTATCCAACAGATTTTGGCAATTTGATTTCTGGTTCCTCTGCTTTTTCTAAATCCAGCTTGAAAATCTGGAAGTTCATGGTTCACGTACTGTTGAAGTCTGGCTTGGAGAATTTTGAGCATTCCTTTGCTAGCGTGTGAGATGAGTGCAATTGTTTGGTAGTTTGAACATTCTTTACGTTGCCTTTCCTTGGGATTGGAATGAAAACGGACTTTTTCCAGTCCTGTGGCCACTGCTGAGTTTTCCAAATTTGCTGGCCTATTGAGTGTAGCACTTTCACAGCATTTTTTTGGATTTTAAATTTTAGAATTTTAGGATTTGAAATAGCTCAACTCGAATTCCATCACATCCGCTAGCTTTGTTCATAGTGATGCTTCCTAATGCCCACTTTACTTTGCATTCTAGGATGTCTTGCTCTAGGTAAGTGATCACACCATCATGGTTATCTGGGTCATGAATATCTTTCTGTATAGTTATTCTCTGTATTCTTGCCCCCTCTTCTTAATATCTTCTGCTTCTGTTACGTCCGTACAATTTCTGTCCTTTATTCTGCCCATCATTGCATGAAATGTTCCCTTGGTATCTCTAATTTTCTTGAAGAGATCTCTAGTCTTTCCCATTCTGTTGTTTTCCTCTATTTCTTTGCACTGATCACTGAGGAAGGCTTTCTTATTGCTCCTTGTTATCCTTTGGAACTCTGCATTCAAATGGGTATATCTTTCTTTTTATCCTTTGCCTTTCATTTATCTTCTTTTCTCAGCTATTCGTAAGGCCTCCTAAGACAACCATTTTGCCTTTTTACATTTATTTTTCTCGGGGATTATCTTGATCACTGCCTCCTGTACAATGTCACGAACCTCCATCCATAGTTCTTCAGGTACTCTATCAGATCTAATCCCTTGAATCTATTTGTCACTTCCCCTGTATAATTGCAAGGGATTTGATTTAGGTCATAGTTGAATGGTCTAGTAGTTTTCCCTACTTTCTTCAATTTAAGTCTGAATTTTGCAATATGGAGTTCATGATCTGAGCCACAGTCAGCTCCTGGTCTTGTTTATGCTGACTGTATAGAGCATCTCCATCTTTGGCTGCAAATAATATAATCAGTCTGATTTTGGTACTGACCATCTGGTGATTTCTGTGCCGTAAAGAACAATATTGCATAGAAACCTGGTATGTCAGGTCCATGAATCAAGGTAAATTAGAAGTGGTCAAACAGGCGATGGCAAGAGTGAACATCAACATTTTAGAAATCAGTGAACTAAAATGGACTGGAATGGGTGAATTTAACTCAGATGATCATTATATCTACTATTGTGGGCAAGGATCCCTTAGAAGAAATGGAGTAGCCCTCCTGGTCAACAATAGAGTCCGAAATGCAGTACTTGGATACAACCGCAAAAATGACAAACGATCTCTGTGCGTTTCCAAGGCAAACCATTCAATATCACAGTAATACAAGTCTATGCCCCGACCAGTAATTCTGAGGAAGCTGAAGTTGAACGGTTTTATGAAGACCTACAAGATCTTCTAGAACTAACACCAAAAAAAAAAAAAAGTCCTGGACTGTAAGGCAAAGGTAGGAAGTCAAGAGATACCTGGAATAATGGGCAAATTTGGTCTTGGAGTACAAAATAAAGCAGGACAAAGGCTAACAGTTTTGTCAAGAGAACACACTGGTCATAGCAAACACCCTCTTCCAACAGCATAAGACAGGTGTTTTGGGGTGGGGGGGCTCACAAAAGGTCAAAAGCACCCACTGAGGGCTGCGGGAAAACAAGGGACACAGGCTCCCCCTAGAGGAACAGGAGGGAAAGGCAGGGCCCATTTTCCACCTTCCTATGTGCCCTGCACACTGCTCCCTGGCTCTGGGACTGACGGCCCAGTATGTACAGACAGACAGGCGTGAGAAAGGACCCCCCACAAAGCCAGTACAGCTGGATACCAAGTGGGTGTGGGGATGAGCTGGAAAGACTGAGGGGGGCTGACGGCAAAGAAGCCTATTCTCTGTTTGAGGACCTGGAGATGCATCCTCAACAGGGTGGCGGGGGCAGGGGGTGGTGAAGGGCTGGAGGGCAAGCTATGTAGACAGCAGCATGGGAGTCTGATCAGGATAGACCCGAAGACCTGATGATGCAGGACGCAGGGGTCTGGTAATGTGGGGCTGAACCATGACAGGACCCACAGCTGGACACAAGTGAGACTGCATCAATTCACCTAAGGGCTCTCACCTTCTGTAGGTGATAAAACCCACTTAATGTTAACAACATATAGTTGTAAAACACATGAACCTTAACAGTCTTGGATATATATTCATGATTGAAGGAAAGTGTTAATGGAAAGTAGAGTGTGATTCATTCCCATTTTACACAAAACACTCCCCCGACTAAGTTTCAGCATGACCACTTTTTCTCATAGCACATTGTTCCATCCAATTTTCTAACTTAAGAACATTCTCCACTTCCTGCTGGAGTCGGACACGACTGAAGCAACTTAGTATGCATGCATGCATTGGAGAAGGAAATGGCAACCCACTCTAGTATTCTTGCCTGGAGAATCCCAGGGACAGAGGAGCCTGGTGGGCTGTTGTCTATGGAGTCATACAGAGTCAGATACGACTGAAATGTCTTAGCAGCAGCAGCAGCAGCCACTTGATGCTGAGTGATTTTGTAAATTGTCTTTGTGATCCCTGCTCTATGTTAACCCAGGGAATATGATTCTGATTGGCAACAACAGGATTAGCAAGCTCACTTCTATCAAGTGTACATCCAAGGTTATTAAACACAAAGATTGGAGAGAACTTTATAAATACCTCCCATGTTTGAAGAACTTGGGAGAGCTATTGTGATCAGCACACTGACACTTGGCAAGCAAAAGTATATAAGAAAGAGTGGCAGACATTTGTGGGTTCAGGGAGGTGTGCTGGGAACAGGGAAGATAAGCTACTCATGATGCCAGGAGGGTAGGAGGTGGGACTACTATCACAGTACTAGTGTCCCATCACTGAACTTAATGAATAGCCACAAGGCACTTCCTAAAGGAAAATTCATTAGTGAAAGTGTTAGTCATTCAGTCATGTCTGACTCTCTATTACCCCACGGATTGTAGCTTGCCAGGATCCTCTGGCCATGGGATTCTTCAGGCAAGAATACTGGAGTGAGTAGCCATTCCCTCCTCCAAGAGATCTTCCCAACCCAGCGATCGAACCCATGTCTTCTGCATAGCAGGCAGATTCTTTACCATCTGAGCCACCAGGTGCCTTAAATGAGAGAAAATTCATCAGATCACAATCAAAAGAGGGTGGGAAAGGGGTGGCAGATCAGAGACCTAGAGTCCATGCCACTTATCAGCAGCCCTGCTCTCTTTTATTCTGAAAGATTCAATGCCAACATGTACTTTTTGTGTCTGATGAAATATACATAAAATGAAATTTACCATTTTAACTATTTTTAAGCATACAGCTCAGTGGCATTAAGTACACTCACATTGTTGTGCAAACATCACCACCATCCATCTGCAAAGCTCTTTAATCAAACCAACACTAACTATGTTTTACATACAGACTTCAGTGGTACCTGCCTCATGACCCCTGCTCAGTGGATGTGGAATCCCAGCTCCTTGTATCCAGAGCTGAGAGCTCCTCACACATCTCTCTCTCATACACACCACTGATCTTCTGAAGTCTCTTTGAACTTCACCCACTCCCAAATTTATATGATGACAAACTGACTGCCAGTAACTTAGAATCTGGTGACAGAGGCTTTAGTGAGGTAACTGTTATCCTTAATTCAGTTCAGTTCAGTCACTCAGTCGTGTCTGACTTTTTGTGACCCCATGAATCACAGCACACCAGGCTTCCCTGTCCATCACCAACTCACGGAGTTCACTCAAACTCACAACCATCGAGTCGGTGATGCCATCCAGCCATCTCATCCTCTGTCGTCCCCTTCTTCTCCTGCCCCCATTCCCTCCCAGTATCAGAGTCTTTTCCAATGAGTCAACTTTTTGCATGAAGTGGCCAAAGTACTGGAGTTTCAGCTTTAGCATCAGTCCTTCCAATGAACACCCAGGACTGATCTCCTTTAGAATGGACTGGTTGGATCTCTTTGCAGTCCAAGGGACTCTCAAGACTCTTCTCCAACACCACAGTTAAAAAGCATCAATTCTTCAGCACTCAGCTTTCTTCACAGTCCAACTCTCACATCCATACATGACTACTGGAAAAACTATAGCCTTGACTAGACGGACCTTTGTTGGCAAAGTAATGCCTCTGCTTTTGAATATGCTATCGAGGTTGGTCATAACTTTTCTTCCAAGGAGTAAGCGTCTTTTAATTTCATGGCTGCAATCACCATCTTCAGTGATTTTGGAGCCCCCCAAAATACAGTCCCAGCTATTAGATGAAGACTTCAGGTAAGAGCTTCAGCTCTCTGCAGCGTTTTTTATTGCTGTTTCCTCACAGTTCAGGGACCCTTCAGTAGTTTCAGGACCAAATGACTCCTGGGCAGGACCACCTGCATCAAGACCATGCACTGCTTCTCTGAAGGCTAAAGATCTGCATAAGACCCCACAGATTTCAGGGACCACATGCCCAGAGTTTGGTTCTCAAATGTGGAAGTAGAGATATTCACCATAGAGAAAGGGGCTGTTCAAATACATACTCCAGTCCTGGCTGTGTCCCAAGCAAAAGCAAACGTGTTCAAGAATAGTATCCCCATTCCTTACATTAAAAACAAGTGTTTTTACACACATGAAACTTGTCACAAATAGCAGGAAACGCAGTGAGAGATGCACAGGGAGAGAGGGAGGGAGAAAGAGAGACATTGTCATAGGCACAGTGACGAGGGAGCCCGGTGCAAGCAGAACTCAGTGTCGCCTAAGGAACATGGGGAAAATGGAGACGTTCTTGGAAGATGATAACAGTGCAGGGTACTAATTGGATAAAGGAAGCTGTTCATAAACTGCTTGCTTAGGGGAAAAATAAGCGTGCTGCTTTAGTTCAGAACTGCAAATTCCTGAGCAGTACTGGGGAAGCCAGCTAAGGATGGAGTGTGGGTGTGTGGTATTGGGTGCATGTCGGGGGTGGGGGGTGGAGGGGGTGGTCCAGTCCTTCTCCCGCTTGGAGGGAGACTCTCCTTGGGCAGCCTGGGTTCTCAGCTTCCCTGCCTCCTGCTTCACTCGCCGCCCCTCCGGCTTCACCCACTTCCCCTCCTACTAGGGCCTAAGGAGTTTGCTGGTGGGGCAGCGAGCTACAAGTCAGGGAGCCCCACCACGAGTTCCCTCTCCCGGGCTCTGTTCCCCTCGCCACATGCCAGGGACCACGTGGCCCCACGGGCTACAAGCAGCCAGGTGCCCAGGGCGCCAGCGGAAAGCACTCCCTCGCCCCGACCACCCCCCTCCTCGGTCCCCAAAAGCGCAGCGGTGGCGCCAAGCACCCGCCCCACGACGGCGGAGGTGTCCCAGCCCAGGCGGGCTCTCACCAGAAGAACAGGCTCCAGCAGAAGTTCGCGTGCTGCAGCGGGTTGGGCTTCCCCATCTTGCCGGCGGGGGCGGCCGCGGGCCGGGGCGGCGCTGCTCTGGTGATGGAGCTGCTCCTGGAGGCGCCGGCGGGGAGGCTGGAGGCTCAGACACAGCGCGGTCCTCTCAGGGAGACAGAACCACCGGCTCTGGGAGTGGAGCCCCGGGGGCCGCCCGCTCTGCGCCTCTGCCCCTGGGGCCTGGAGTCGGGAGCGGTGGGGGCAGCAGGACCAAGGGGCGGCCAGGCGGGCTCTGCCGGGGGCCACACAGGTGTGAGGCGAGGCTGCAGGCGCACTTGATGGAGCCACTTAGGGAAACTGCGGCACCCAAGGCAGCGGACGGAGGCGTCTAGGTTTGGGCACCGGGCTGCAAATTCTACCAAAGGGCGCGCTCTGAGCCCGGGCCCTCACCCAGAAGACGGAGAGGGAGGGGCAGGCTGCATCAGAAACGCTCCCTCAGCTGTGGTGAAGACCCAGAGAAAGCTGGCAGAAGGAGATAGCAGCCCGCGCTCTGGGCACCTCTGCCCTCATCAAAACCTAATAAGGGTGCTATAGGAGGGTGTCCAGCTATTAGGGAGCAGGACCCCGTGGGGTCTTCCTGGGATAGATCCCGCCCCACCCCCTGCCCTCTGCCTGCCTCTTGTTTGTGCATGCGGTGCTCACTCTGTCCTGTCCGACTCTTTGCGACCCCATGGACTGTAGCCCACCAGACTCCTCTGTCCATGGGATTATCTAGGCAAGAATACTGGAGTGGGTTGCCATTTCCTCCTCCAGGGGATCTTCCTGAACCATGGATCTAGCCTGCATCCTTCTCTTTGCACTGGCAGGTGGATTCTTTACCACTGAACCACCTGGGAAGCCCCTCTTGCTTGGAGAAAAGCTTTAATCTCCCAGGCCTCCTCTGATCCACAGAAGGCTGGCTCAAGAATTAATAATTGAAAGAATGTGAATGTGTAGTAACAACAACAATATTAAGCAATATTAACAATTAACAAAATATTAAACAATAGATCAGCCATATAGCAGTCACAAAATCTTTAGTCCGTCCCTGAAGGATTTAGATCATATAGATGACAGTGTCTGATGCACATTCCTAGGTTGTTCTGCAGATACTAAAACCCTCACCAGATGGAAGAAGTTAACTACATCTTCATCTGCTCCATGAGCAGGGAGCCCCCACACCAGCTGGAGCCTGAGGACTGAAGATGTTAAAGCCCATGACACAACCCTCTTACCTCATCATAACCAACCAGAGAATAATGCTGGAGGTGAGCACCTACACTGCACTTTCTCCCTCACCTTCCCTGTAAAAACTCTCCCCTGAAATCCATCAGGGAGTTTGGATTTTTTTGAGCATGAACTCCTTGCTTGACTCTTGCAATAAACCTTTCTTTGCTCCAAACTCCAACAGTTTTTTTGACCTCAGACAACAGGGTCTAACACAGATTATGTTTGTAAAGCTGCAAGACCTAATGAAAAGTAACAGAAAGAGGAACTCAGATGATTTTTGGAAGATGAATGCATGGTGTTATTGGGGGCAGCTTTCTGACATCTTACATGCTGCATTGTTCAGGGAACCTCTGTGAGCTTGTTGCTGTCCTGTTAGACTGGGAAATGGAAATCTGAGGGGAGAGATACTGTCTCATGATTTCTTTCATCATGAGCTCAGGGCCTAGACAAATAACAGTGGCATATGTTACAGAATACAGGAAATGCATATTTCTGGTGAACTTCCCTTACCTTTAACTCTAACAACACCCTATTCAGCAAGGTATTATCCCTGTTTTATGGATGAGAAAGATGAGGCTCAAGGACAGCACTTGCCCAGGGTCTTTGAATCAGTAAATGATGAATCCTGATTTGGACTCAAGTCCAAGTCCAGCATGACTGTCTCACTGGTGGATGGACAGTGTGCATCAAAACTGCCTAGAATGTGCTGTTTGAAAGAATGAATGACTGTAGGACTGAATGAACAAAACATTGGGCTCACACCCATAAGTATGTAGCTGTTTGTGTGTCCATCTTAGCAGCTCAGTAATTTTCTTCCCTTCCACCCTAAATGAAAAAAGATCAAAATTTGTGGAGCTTATTACAAGATCATGTTGCTATTCTTTGATAATTTCCCTTTTTAATGACTTTTGGCTTCAGTTACAAAAGACGAGTAAGTTCTGGAGAACTGGTATACAGAAATGTGGCTCCAGTAGACAATTATGTACTGTGAAGTTTCAATTATCTGCGAGAAGAGATCTTGGAAGTTCTCAACATTAAAAACACAAAAGGGAAATGGTTAAGGTGTGAAGTGATGGCTATGCTGATTGTCTTGGCTGTGGTGAGTATTTTCTATAGTCCATGGGGTTGCAAAGAGTAGGCCATGACTTAGCAACTGAGCATATATGTGTATCAAGTCATTAGGTTGTATCTTAAATAGTTACATTTTTAACTGTCATTTATACCTCAATAAAGCTGGAGGGGAAATGATATTAAAGAAAGCCATAATGTATTCAAGTATTTTTTATAAGTCAACTTGTAAGAATGGCAGAATATTGATCATTTTCTATCGATGAGCATTAGGAAGATTTATTATACTATCTTTTTTGATATTTCATGCATGTTTAAAATTTTCTGTTGCAAAAAATGAAAACAGAGCTGAAATTTGTAACAATTACCTACTTTCTGGTGTTAGCTCCTTCTGAAATAATGCAGTCTGCAGTCTACCGTCTACATAACCAGACTTCATCTGATTTACAGTCCTCTTAAATCTCTTGCTGAAGTTGGAAGCCTAGTGACTTCCCTTATCAGGCTGCCCCAGACTATTCTCTCCAGTCCCCACAACTATCTCAGAACCATAATTAGCATCTCCAAACTGTCAAATACACTCAGTCCCTTCAGCTTCTGCTGTCTTTTTTACTTTTAACTAAGATCTTTTGAAACTTCTTAGCATTCTTTTATGAACATTAATATGATATTTAGAAAGTGAAAGAAAGTGAAGTCGCTCAGTCGTGTCCAACTCTTTGTGACCCCATGGACTGTAGCCTATCAGGCCCCTCAGTCCATGGGATTTTCCAGGCAAGAGTGCTGGAGTGGATTACCATTTCCTTCTCCAGGGGATTTTCCCGACCCAGGAATTGAACCCAGGTCTCCTGCAGTGCAGGGGAGATGCTTTACCATCTGAGCCACCAGGGGATATTTAGAAGAGATGTTAAAATCCAGCATTGAATTGTATAGAGAAGATTCAACATGAAGCCAGGGGACCAGAGCTTTGCATGCTTCACTTATTACATAACCTTTCTGACCTAACCCATCTGGAGAAGGCAATGGCACCCCACTCCAGTACTCTTGCCTGGAAAATCCCATGGATGGAGGAACCTGGTAGGCTGCAGTTCATGGGGTCGCTAAGAGTTGGAAATGACTGAGCGACTTCACTTTCACTTTTCACCTTCATGCATTGGAGAAGGAAATGGCAACCCACTCCAGTGTTCTTGCCTGGAGAATCCCAGGGTCGGGTGAGCCTGGTGGCTGCCGTCTATGGGGTCGCACAGAGTCGGACACGACTGAAGCGACTTAGCAGCAGCAGCAGCAGCATACTTCCTATAGGTTTATTGTAAGTCTCATAATTTGTGAATGAATTTACTTTCTAAAACATAAAACAACATACAAATAAAAAGGTTTCTATTCACTGAAGAAATGTTTAGTGAGTGCCTTCTAGCTACATGACCACAAGGCCAGGCATGGAGCTTACAAACACAGAGAAGATGTATTAAGGTCTATATCTGCACATGTTTTCTGATCTTAAATGTCCAGTACTATAACTAAAAGACAATAATAACAAGTGTTGAAAGGATGTCGAGAAATTGGAACTCTCATACATTACTAGTGGGAATGTAATGTGATACAGCCACCAAGTTACCACATAATCCAGCAACTCTCCTCCTAGGCAGATAAATGAAGCACATATCCACATGAACACTTACATATGAATGTCACAGTGGCACTATTCATAAAAGGAAAAAATGAATTGGAGGCAGGGGGATCCAAGGGTACATAAACTGATAAATGGGCAAATAAAACATGGTATTACAGGCTATGGAATATTATTTGGCATTTTATAAAATACTGATGCATGCTATAACATGGATGAATACTAAATACATTATGCTGAGTTAATGCAGCCAGCCATTGATTCTAGTGAGAATGATGAGACAGTATCTAATGAGAGATTCAATCTTGTTGGACTTGATTCATTCTCAGACAAACCTCAGGGGCATATGATGCAAATTTATAACTGTGTGAAAACTGATGTTGAAGCCGAAACTCCAATATTTTGGCCACCTCATGCGAAGAGTTGACTCACTGGAAAAGACCCTATTGCTGGGAAGGATTGCAGGCAGGAGGATAGGAAGATGACAGAGAATGAGATGGCTGGATGGCATCACCTACTTGATGGACATGGGTTTGGGTAGGCTCCGGGGGTTGGTGATGGACAGGGAGGCCTGGCGTGCTGCAATTCATGAGGTCACAAACAGTCAGACACAACTGAGTGACTGAATTAAACTGAATGGAACTATAAATTGTTAAATGATCTACTATCTCTGTCAAATAGTCAAAGAGTCAAGCATTAAATCTGCAGCAGATATAAGAGCAGTACTAAAATGGTTCAGCTGAGACAGTGCTGGTCTTCAAACATTTTTCTATCAAGACATATGGGACAAATGGGATTCACAATTTAAATACACTCCAGCGAGTATCCATAATCTGAATATGGTTAAAATTTCATTGTCAGTCCACCTTCCCATAATATATCCACCTCCATAACCTCAGGAATGGAAATCTCATTCAAATCTAGCCACTAATAATATGCTATGTCTGTGTCCAAAAGGTCTGGCCCAGAGATAAACTCAAGGCCCATGTCAGGCCAACTGGCTTTCTTCTTTGAGGATATTTTTGTTGTTGTTCTTTTTTGTTTTTGTTTTCTTTTGTTTTTCCTGGAGTTAGAAAGGGTAAAACCTCACTTTCCTTTCTGATGAGGGAGTTATAAAGATATGGCCCATGACTGCTGTTAGCTATGTGCCCCATTTACATGGAGAAGCCCAAAAGAATAAAAGAGCTTCCCAGGTGGCCCTGGTGTTAAAGAACCCACCTGCGAATGCAGGAGACATAAGAGATGCAGGTTTGATCCCTGGGCCGAGCAGATCCCCTGGAGGAGGAAATGGCAACCCACCCCAGCATTCTTGCCTGGAGAATCCCATGGACAGAGGAGCCTGGCGGGCTCCATCCATAGGGTCACAGAGTCAGACATGACTGAGGTGACTTAACATGCACACACATGCCTAAAAGAATAAAACAGGTACCCAAAGGAAAATCAACAGCTATTTATTAAACACCTACTGTGTGGCAAGACTGACTCAGAATCAGGGACAGGATAAGTAAAGAGGATGACCGATGCAAACAACAGTCTTGGCATCAGGCCTCCAGGGCTCCTGAGACTAGCAGGATCCCTCCTTGGACGGTGTGACTGCTGGAGCAGATGTCACTTTCCAGCTCCTATCCTCTGACATTCCTCCAGAATTAAGACAGCTCACTGTTTTGGGAGCTCTCTGCTTGTCAAGCACACTGGGGCCATGTGCAACACAAGCCAAAACCCCTGGATTCAACCCTCAACCACCGCTCAGTGGGGAGGTGGTGGATAAATACCCTAGTGTCTTGCCGGTCAGTTGAAGCAATTCGCTCTCCCATGGTGGCCCAGCAAGAAGGAGTCCAGTATCTCAAGAGGTAACTTGCTTGTTAACACACTCTTTATTGACTTTGTTCACTTCTGTATATCAATTTTCCACTCCCTAAATGTGTTTCCCTAGGATCACTCCCAGAATAAACTACTTCCACTCAAATCCTTGCCTCGGGGTCTGCTACTGGGGAACCCAAACTAAGACACCTACCAGAACCATCCTTCTAATTGCTGAGAAATGTATTCACTCCCTTGCACCCATAGAAGTCCTAACTAATAATACTGTAAACCCTGGGTTGTCGAATACAGCTGAGGACTTCAAATGCATCTGGTCAAAACTGAGGTGTGCTGTATGTATACAATACACAATGGATTTCAAAGACAGTGTAAAAATATTTTTCTCTCATTAATGATTTTTTGCATTGGTTACATGTTGAAATGATATTAGAGTGAACATACTGGTTTAAAAATATCTTACTAATATCAATTTCACTTGTTCCTTTTTACTTTTTAACATGACTACTACAAAAATTTTAAGTTATAGTTCATGTTCTATTTCTGTGGATGCAAGATAAGGCAGTAGCTTTGGATAAGAAGCAAATGAGAAAGGGCAATTGGCCTTTGGCCCAAAGCTGGGAGTTTTGGTCAGAAAGCTTGAGGTGCCACCTCTTCAAATGAGCTGGTCTGCAAGGATACATTTAACCCCATGTTATGTATCCATGCAAAGTTCAGAATTAAGCTATAAGGTACAACTTGCTTGTATCCTGTGAGAAATGCCACTCTGTAAACAAAGACCAAATTCTGGACCAAAAGTTTTCTCCCTTTTACCAAGTGGTGAGTATGTGTGTGTCAGTTATCATTTTTCAGTGTCCAGGTGAGCTAAGTCTTTACTCTTTAAACAACAGCCAGACTATTTCTAGTACACATCTGTATGTCCTACAGGACTGCACCTTTTCCTTGGCTACTGTCAAATCATTATTCTTATTTCAAATTTAGATTTTCATCCAGCAACTGACTATCAAGTATTGCTATCCATCTCTGTCTATCAGTCAACTTGTTCAGTTTCCACAGAACAACCATCCCTGTATTGTGATGGCACTTCTTTGTAGATCCATTTGGGTGTTTTATTACACTTCCCTGAATTGTTCAAAGTAAATGGAAGATGGAAAAAGAGAAAAGGTTAATACTGAATATAATGTAACTAATGTAAATATAGAGAAAGCATGAAGTAAAAGAAAGGAGGTAACTATTTAGTCTGGTTTGCATGCATATTAGGAGTAATGGTTCATTATATGTTTAACTTTGAAGGAAGAGAAACAAAATTTTTAAATCTGTAAAATATATATAGCAGGTTTATTCATAATTACCAAAACTTGGAAGCAACCAAGATGTCCTTCAATAGGTGAGTGAATAATTAACCTAGTTCATCCAGAAAATGGAGAATTATTCAGCACGCACACACACACACACAAATGTGCTGCCAACCCGTGAAACAACATGGAAGAAACATAAATGCTCATTACTAAGTGAAAGTAGTCAGTCTGAAAAGGCTACATACTAACTATAATGCTAACTATATGACAAAAAGCAAAACTATGGTTGCCAGAGAGCGGAGATGGGAATAAGGGATGAATAGGTGGAGCACAGAGGATTTTTAGGACAATGGAAATACTCTGAATGATACCATGATGATGGAAATGTCATACATTTGTCTAAACTCACAGAATGCACACCAGGAGTGAATCCTAATGTAAACTATGGACTCTGGGTGACTATGATGTGTCAGTCTAGATCAGTCAGTTGTAGCAAAGGAAGGGATGTGGGTCCTGGGAGGCTCTGGAGTGTGAGGGCAGGGGCTATATGAGAAACCTCTGCAATTGCACCCCAAGAAAAAAAGTCAATGAAATACTGATAAGATATTGATGAAGACTATATATCCAAATGGTGAAATGTTATAATAGAAGAAATAGAGAGGTTTTTTTTTTTTAAGTTATAGACTGAGATTCTATAGTACTAATATATCCCATTGATATCATAGAGAATTTCACAGGTTTACACATTATCTGATACAGATATAGCTTTCTTCAACTCAATCAAGAAAATTAGAAGGCCAGACTTGGCCTTTCTGTTGTCAATTTTTAAAAGTAATTTATAAAACACTACCAGCGTTATCATCATAACCCTCTTTCCATCCCCTGCAAATCACCATTAAGTGAATCCAGTTTTTCTTCATTAAAATATGTTTATGTTTATTAAATGACTTCCATTTAACTAAGAGAAGCAGAATTTAAGAAATACATTTATAAAATTAATTTCATTGCATATTTTTCACATTTAATCTCTGTTTTGAATAAACATAGGTAGGTTATATGATATTCAGGGCTAAAACTGAAGTGCTGTTCCTGAACATGAAGAACTTCAGGCATTTTTTTATTTGTTTGTTTTCTGAGAAGAGACTTCCCTTCATTCCTTTTAGATGGTCTCCTTTCAACTGCACTCTCAGGGAAGCTGCAGGTATAAAAGCAGCAAACTGAATCTAAATGAAATGTATGTGTCCTACCTTCACAGGGCTTACAACAGACACTGAGTGTGGAATTCCCATCCTTAGAGTCACACCTTCTCATGAAGGCTTTATTATAATGTGGACAACAAAAATGAAGTCCATTATGTTTCAATATTAAAAAATGTTAACTTTTTTGATGGGCATTTTCCTAAAATGTGTTGCTGATGTCCCTCCATTCTTAGAGTTTGTAAAACATAATGACAAATATCATTTGGTATCATTACCAGCATGTAGTGTTGTGCCATTTAGTACGATAGCCTTCCCTTTAGCACAAAAGTTTTCCCTTGTGGCTCAGCTGGTAAAGAATCTGCTGGCAATGCGGAAGATCTGGGTTTGGTCCCCGGGTTTGGAAGAACCCCTGGAGAAGGGAAAGGCTACCCACTTCATATTCTGGCCTGGAGAATTCCATGGACTGTATAGTCCATGGGGTTGCAAAGAGTCAGACATGACTGAGTGACTTTCACTTTCATTAGTCTTACAGGCTAACAAAACATGGATATAGAGATTTATGGATTTACTAACACACTTTTAATAGCTATGATTTAACTTTTAAATTTTCATGTCTGTTTTTTAAATATATTTTCTTCTCATGTTTCTAATAATATTTTACTTTTACTACTTTTAAACTGGTTTTTAAAGTAAGATTTAATAGGCTTTAAAGTAAGCATCTGAGAGTCTCCACTAGGAATAATAATGATGACTTTGGACATATAGTTTTGTCAACTTCATTGACAAATGAAGACCTAGATGCCTCTT
Organism: Oryx dammah; assembly: GCF_014754425.2. Taxonomy (NCBI): domain Eukaryota; kingdom Metazoa; phylum Chordata; class Mammalia; order Artiodactyla; family Bovidae; genus Oryx; species Oryx dammah. The sequence goes on from NW_024070208.1 coordinate 70,671,584, forward strand.
GGTCTCAGTTGTCTTCTGTGAGACTGAAACTGTCCAGAGAATGACAGCTGGAGAAGTGAATGTTAGCAAGAAGTTGCTTTGGTTTGCTAATGGCTTTATAGTGTCCCCAGATGGTTAGTAAGTTTCTATTTTCTTTAATATCAAATATTTCAAGATTTCTAAAAATACCAATTTTTATTTTTTAGCAGTATCTACATCTCAAGCAGATTACATAAAATACTGATATTTGCCTACTTGTTTAAGATTTTTTGTTAAAGAAATAAGACTTATGGAAATGAAAAAGGGGAAGTAACATCAAGAGTGAGAGAAGTCAGACTGAGCCCTGAAGCCCTCCAACAGTCGCAGGTAAAGACTCACCCGAGGAGACTGAGGGGGGAGAGAATGAGTAGCCACAGAAGTGAAGAGAGTGTCTCTAGAAGGAGGAGCTGGAGACTATGCTTCTGAGAGGCAGGTAAGATAAAGACAAAACAGCAATGATTGGACCTGGCAAAGCAGAAGTTTTTAGTAACTCAGTAAATGCAGCATTTTCAAGAGAGAGAGAGAAACCCAAATGGCCCAGGACCTCAGGGCAGTCAACAAAGCCAAGGACACACATCCAGTGGTCCCTAAATCCTACACCCTACCTGTAATTCCTACAGAGTTTATTTAAGCAAGAATACCCTCCCAGAGGAAGAGCAGGCACACAGCTGAGGAGCTGCTGTCCTGGGTTTCTTTGGCAACCTGTTTATGCCAAGATCACTCAGTTATGTCCAACTCTTTGTAACCCCATAGACTGTAGCCTGCCAGGCTCCTCTGTCCATGGGATTCTCCAGGCAAGAATACTGGAGTGGGTACCCTTTCCCTTCTCCAGGGGATCTTCCCAACCCAGGGATTAAACCCAGGTCTCCTGTATTGCAGGCAGATTCTTTACCAGCTCAGCCACAAAGGAAGCCCATGAATACGGGAATGGGTAGTCTACCCCTTCTCCAGTGAATCTTCCTGACCCAGGAATTGAACCAGGGTCTCTTGCATTGCAGGTGGATTCTTTACCAGCTGAGCTATCAGGGAAGCCCAACATGATCTTAAGTCAGTTTGGTAACAGACAGACACCTAGGAGGCCATGTATGGGTGCGTGAATGCTGTTACCAGTTATAACTGAGTGACCCCATGGACAGTAGTTGTGACTCTTTGTGATCCATAGACAGTAATCCATCAGGCTCCTTTGTCCTTGGAATTCTACAGGCAAGAATATTGCAGTGGGTTGCCATTTCCTACTCCAAGGAGGCCATGGGAGGCTAGTTAATGAACATGAGCAATAGTTTTTGCTCCAAACTTCAGCTTGTCAAGCCACCAGGCAGACTCATAGGAACTCACTACAGGAGGGAATTGGTTAGCTGAACTCAACTTGTGGCATGAAAAGTATAGTCAGTCCAATAGTGGAGACCTGTATCATCTACACAGTGAACACCTCAATATCAGACCCCCCAGGTCCTCCAGACAAAACCTATTCAGACCAGAGGGATTTATCCTAGAGAAGACTGACAGATTGACCTTACTGTCATGCTGACAGCACAGGGCAACTTCAAGTATCCCTAGGTGCTAGTGGATATGTTTTCAAGGTGGGTAGAAAGGCTCCCCACTAGAGCTAAAATGGCAAACAAAGTGGCTTAAGAGACATAATTCCCAGGTTTGGGCTCCCAGGATCCTTATAAAGTGATAATGGCATAGTATTAGTATCTCAAGTGACAAGTGCCCTGGGCATAAAATGGACTTTTCACTAAGCCTGGAGACTCAATCATGAGGGAAAGTAAAGAGATCCAATCACACTTTAAAAGAAACCTTAGCCAAGCTATGCCAGGAGAAAATGTTACATTACTCTCACTTGCCCTGATCTGCATGCTGTTAGCCCCAAGAAATAAGTTAGAATCAAGTGTGTTTTAGCTCATGGTAGGCCCACTCCCTAAGCCAAGAGAAGGGACGTTTTAGTTCCCTTGAAGTGGGACAACTCAAGTGTGCCCTCCCCGTAGGAGAAACCGAGGTAACTAGGTGATGCCTGTACCTACGGACTTGCCTGCCACTCCTTCCAGCCAGAGGACCAGGTGGCTCTGAAAACCTGGAAAAGCAGCAGCCCTCAATCCCAGTCACTCTTGAGAGGAATGGACCCCACTTGGTGATGCCAACCACCCATCTACTCCAAAGTTGCAGGGGTTCACTCCGTGGGGACATCACACGCCAGCCAAGGGGGCCTTGAGCCCTATCCTTTGGAGAGACAACCTAGGTCACCAGATCCCCTTGAATGCTCATGTGAACCTCTCTCAGACCTGAGGTTTCCCTTCCAACAAAACCAAAAGTGCATCCCCAAGGAGCAAATGACTGTGTTCAGAGGAGAGCTAGTGACCTTGGTTGGGGGAACAAATACAACACTGTCACCATAAAAAAGGGAACAGCCACCCTTGTAGCAGTGACCAACAAGAACAGCCTGGGCTTCCAACTGCGATGCAAGCCCACTGCCTCCCAGACAGGGATGATCCTGGGGGACCAGGTTGCCCTTGATCACCTCTTCGTGCTTGGGGAGGGGTCTGTGCACCAGATGGCATGTGGAGATGTTTTCACGTGGATGCAGGTGGTTTCATTGAAGACCACTGAGAGAGCCACTGGGCTGCATACACCAGGCCACCTGATCCAAGGAAAAATCTGAGGCCGGGGTTTTGAGCCCACCAGAGAGCCCCTGGGTTTATGTCTTTCCTGGGCCCCTTCATGACCCTCAGAATCTAGGAAAACAGACAGCAGTGACTCAGAGACAGAGCAGTTAGGGCCGAGGCCCAGGAGCACCAGACACTTCCACACACACCAGAAGTCCCGCTCCTCCCCAGGGCCTGATGACCCCACACTCAGCAGGAAGGGGCAGCTCCAGGAGCTGGGCCTACACCCTCAGCGCCCTCAGGATGAGGAGCAGAACAGGGACAGGGGAGGGACGTGTCATCCCCAAAGCCCATCAACAGTTACCAGGGAGGTAACATGGAATCTGCTCATAATGTCTAACCTTTCATTTCCTTTGTGCTGAGTTGAGTTTCACCCACTCACAGTGCATGTTGTGTGGAGGCCTGGCACCCAGCCCTTCAGACTAGAGTCCCTGGTGCAAAATGGCCACACCTCAGCTCGGAGAGCCATATGCAGAGACATTGCAACCAGGACTCTGATCTGGAGCTTCAAGCAGCAAAGTTGAGCCCTCCCGTGAGAACTTTACTCCCTCCCAGATGACAACCCTGCTGTCATATAAATCATATAAATTTATATTTATACCATATAGGTCATATAAACAGCCCTGCTGTTGTTGGGGAGAGCATGTACTCTAGACCACAAGCTCCTACCTCTCATGCTTTAATGGGAATAAAGCTCCTCCCATTCTGAATCAAATTTCTCTTTCTATGGGTGCAAGCGACACCTGGCAAAAGGACCCTTGCTGGAGTCTGACTCAAGACTCTAGGTAACAGAACAAGAAGAAATAAAACCCTCTTCTGCCTAATAATGGAGTGTGATTCTCCTAGAGACCTAGATAAGGGAGAAACACTAGACTAGCCAAGGAAACTATTTGATTCTTAAATACTGGTGTGATCTGCATCACTACTTTGAAAAGTGATGTTTAGCCTGGGAAATTTATTGTCCCTCCCACCCTCCCCACCTCCTTTATAGAAGTCAGGTGAGGTTTCTAGGCCTTGTTCTATCAGGTCAAAGACTTAACCTCTCCGAGTGGGATTCTTGAAGGAAATCTATTGTCTGGGAGACCCAGGCTCACACTAGAGCCAGAAGCCAACAAAACTGAGCATTTTCTCCTTCAGTTACACACACCCTTCTGACCAGAGCCCCAAGAAAAACCACTGTCCATGTAACTGAATAATTTATTTATTTTACTTTTTATTTTATATTTGAGTATAGCCAATCAACAATGTGATAGTTGAGGTGCATGGCAAAGGGACTTAGCCGTACATATACAGTATCCATTCTCCCCCAGATTCCTCTCCCATCCAGGCTGCCACATAACATTGAGCAGAGTTCCCTGTGTTATACCATAGGTCCTTGTTCAACAGAATGTTTTAGACTTGAGACTTGGAGACTGGTTTTAAGGATGGTTATGTATTTAAGGTGCTGCAGGGGGACTGGACGGAGAAGGCAATGGCACCCCACTCCAGTCCTCTTGCCTGGAAAATCCCATGGATGGAGGAGCCTGGTGGGCTACAGTCCATGGGGTCACTAACAGTTGGAAACGACTGAGCGACTTCACTTTCACTTTTCACTTTCATGCATTGGAGAAGGAGATGGCAACCCACTCCAGTGTTCTTGCCTGGAGAATCCCAGGGACAGGGGAGCCTGGTGGGCTGCCGTCTGTGGGGTCACACAGAGTCAGACACGACTGAAGCGACTTAGCAGCAGCAGCAGGAGGACTGGAAGCAGGCTTTCTCAACCTCAGCCCTGTGACATCTTGGACTAAGTAATTTTTTATTGGTGAGGTGACCTGCACAATTATTAGCATGTTGTACATCTTGGTTCATTAAGCTGGGGTGCTTCCGGTTTTTTAACACGACTCCTAAATACATATAATTTCACCCATAGATACTCCAGTACACATCTCTGAGAGATAAAGACTTGAGAAAGATAAACACAGTACGATTTGCCTTTAATAATCACCTTAAGATTAATATATATGTGTGTGTATATATATATATAGTGTGCATATATATGCTCACGTTCAGAACTATGTCTCAAGAGCATCTTGAGAAACTTTGTCAGATATCTGCTAAAATCTTAATATTAGGATTTCACTAGAGTTTTCATCTGCTCCAACAGTCATTTTAAGTATGCTTTTAATTTGGCACTACATTTCTTAACAATTTGAGAGGTTATTCTAGTGATCACTCCTTCCTTTTCTAAATCATTACAAATCATCAGTTTAATACTGCTACAGCTGTTGCTAAGTCGCTTCAGTCGAGTCCGACTCCGTGCGACCCCATAGATGGCCGCCCACCAGGATCCCCAGTCCCTGGGATTCTCCAAGCAAGAATATTGGAGTGGGCTGCCATTTCCTTCTCTAGTTTAATACTGCACTTTGGAATTTTACATGACAGCAGTTTCTGGAATGATTCGTTTCTTCCCTTTGAAACAATGGATAAAAAGATTCAATCTTGATACCACTCTTTCTCTTTTATCATTATTGTATACTAACCTAATGAGATAATTTTCCACCCAAGAACTGAAGTCTGAAATTAAAATTTATTTTGAAGAGAGGTAGGAACTTACCAGGAGAAAGTAATGGCAACCCACTCCAGTACTCTTGCCTGGAAAATCCCATGGACAGAGGAGCCTGATAGGCTGCAGTCCATGGGGTCATTAACAGTCAGAAACAACTGAGCCGACTTCACTTGCACTTTTCACCTTCATGCATTGGAGAAGGAAATGGCAACCCACTCCAGTGTTCTTGCCTGGAGAATCCCAGGGACGGGGAAGCCTGGTGGGCTGCCGTCTATGGGGTCGCACAGAGTCGAACACGACTGAAGTGACTTAGCACCAGCAGCAGCAGGAACTTACCAAAGGCCTAGAGTGGAAGAAGGCACTGCCACATAGAGGTAATGCTGACAAAGATAACTTTTTCTCCCTATCACAGTTATTAAGGGACCAGGTTTTGTTGCAAATACTGTGATGTTTGCCTTTGATGCCTTTTACATGCCCACAGACTAGTTTAAAAGCAGGAGAAAAAACCAATCAACACCTCAGACCCTATTGCCTTTTCTACCTTCCCCCTCCCCCTTTGTCCGAGTGAAACCACTCAAATATCAAAAGATAAGCTTTTAAACAAGTGGGAAGTTAGCTTGAGAAAGATTTCAGCTCTGAGACAGAACTCTGGGGAGCCCTGAATAGATGTGAGGGGAAGTCCAAGGGCTTCTCTTGGCCTCAGACCTTATCAACAGGAAGTTGTACCTTTTCACCACCTTCTTCAGTTTCACCCACCATCCACCCTCTGCCTCTGGGAACCACCAATCTGTTTGTATCTATGAATTCGGTTTTGCTGAGGTTTTTGGTTTGTTTGTTTTCAAAAAAATGTTTTAATCTTCAGCCTTGGGCACCACAACCTCAGTGTGGAGCCTGACTGCAAAAACCATGGTGCTTAAAACCCAGGGCTCCCTGGGCATTGATTGAGTTTCTCCTCCCGGCATTCCTGAGACCTTCGTGTATGTTAACACCATAGAGGGTCTCACCACATTTGTTCATTTACTCATTCAATAGGCATTGGGGAGCTTTCCACATGTACAGGTCTGTGTCCATACCATGGGCAGTGTGGTGGGGACCAAGTGGGATGAGATCCAGGACATGAAAGAGCTGGAGACTAGCTGCTCTCCCCTTTGTGCAGGAAAGGCAGAAAAGGAGGCTGAACAGCCCCAGAACAATTGCAAAGGCGCCTACACAGACAGATGAGCCTCTCCCGTAGACCCTGAATGTGGGGACCCCACCAGCAAGGGGTAGCACCTGGGAGTGTCCTAGTGATGCCGACCCTTGGCCAACCTGGACCTCCTGAGTCTGAATCGGCAGGTTAACAGTGTCCCCAGGTGACCTGTAGGCACGAACAAATATGGAAATTGCTGACCCCAGCTACAGATAGACCTATGAACAGATGGAAGAGAAGAATATGTAATTAGTTAGGAGGGCTACCTATTGGGGTAGATAATTCTGAATTGGTTTATGAGCATGGTTGCTGAGTGAAAGAGTGATTTTAGTTAGAACTATCCAATGTAAGCTTTCTGTAAAACATTCTAAGTGTATCAAAGTCTGTATCTTGGTTCTTCAAGAGCTTGAACTCCTCCCTCTGTGCTTGTGTCATTTTAGCTACATGTGAAGGAAGAACAGTTTAGGCCATTGGATGAGAACCTTCTCAAATACACCTTCTACAGTCTCCAACCTACCTTTGTTGTTGTTGTTGTTGCTGTTGTTGTTCAGTTGCTCAGTTGTGTCCAACTCTCTGTGACCCCATGGACTGAAGAACTACAGGCTTCCCTGTTCTTCACCATCTCCTGGAGTTTGCTCAAACTCATGTCTATTGAGTTGGTGAGGTCATCCAACCATCTCATCTGTCATCCCCTTCTCCTCCTGCCTTCAATATTTCCCAGCATCAGGGTCTTTTCTAATGAGTCAGCACTTCATGTCAGGTGACCAACCTACCTTTATCCATGCCTATCCTGCTTTCCTCTCCTGGTGTTTAAGAATCACCAAGGTCAATGATTCCAACCTGTGTCTTTTGGTGCTCTTAGTCAATCCATCATCCCAACCAAAGCAATGACTCAAGGGCAGAAATTATATTCATTTTCCAGATAAAGAAGCTAAGATTCAGAGGTTGAGACACGAAGGCAAGTAACTAAGGGGACCGTAGCCCATTTTGTCAAGGACCAGTGTATTGTTCTGGCATCTTGCTGGTTATTGCTTTCCTTTCACTCTCAAGTGTCCCACTCTGGACAGCACATTCTTTGGGCACTCACATTTCCAGCGTGTGGCAGAGAAAGACCTGGCATGCAAATAGTATGACTGACTCCAAAAGCGGGGCTTTGTGTTATCCCAGGCTACCTCTTAACATTTCAGAATTATAATGTTTAGAAGGAAGGTTTGTTCTTTGTCATCATTCATTCAGAAAACATTTACTGAGCACCTCTTATGTGACAGACACTGTGCGGGAGGATGTAACTAAAAAGTGAATAGGATCCAGTTCCAAGTCTTGAGAAGCTCATGATTTACTAAGAAAACAGACAACTTATGAGAGGGTATTAGAGAAATATGAGTTACCTAGGATGAGGACTGATCTTTCCAGAAGCAATAACAACTGGGCTGATCCTAGAGAATGAGAATATCTCCCCTACATGGGGCTCCTGCTCTTTTTCAGACCACAGGGCACTGAAGAAAATCACCAAGTCATCATTCTGACTTACACATCAGTCACCAAGAGTTTCCCCCACAGTACATCCTCATCACCTACCTCTGGAGCTATGGCATGTGCCATGAAGACCTGGAGATGTGCTGTTCTGACCTTCCTTCAAGGGCTCTCCCCTTAGTTGCTAGAAGTGCTGCCAGTGGGCAATCTTCACTCTCCAGAGCTTCTGGTGGGGGGGGGGGGGGGGCAGCCTGTATGTAATGATCCATCCAAATGGAGGCATAAAGGCCTGGTCAGTGGACATGTCAGGACAACCCTGAAGGGCTGTCTTCACTCCAGAGCCCTCATAGGGTCAGCTAAGGTCATCTGGCCCATGATCCAGCTTGGTTTTTCCCTCTGCTCTATCCACTTTCTTCACTCTTGATTCCACAAGTGCTAATCCCAACAACAGCCCTAATAAATATCCCAACACTAAACTCCATCTGAGTCTATATCCCAAAGAAGCAATCTGTAACATACATCAAAAACATTCCAGAATTTGGGAAGGATTTTTATTTGAAAATTTCTGGTTATACACATAACATTTTAAAATCCCACAAATAGAAAACAAAAATGGTAGAAACAAGGACTTTGTGTGTCAATATTTTAAACCTTTGTTGTTGCTTTTTTTTCTTTATTTTGCTTTATAATACTGTATTGGTTTTGCCATACATTGACATGAATCTGCCATGGCTGTACAATCGTTCCCAATCCTGAACCCCCCTCCCACCTCCCACCTCATATCATCTCTCTGGATCATCCCCGTGTACCAGCCCCAAGCATCTTGTATCGAACATAGACTGGCGATTTGTTTCCTACATGATAGTATACATGTTTCAATGCCATTCTCCCAAATCATCCCACCCTCTCCCTCTCCCACAGAGCCCAAAAGTCCGTTCTATACATCTGTGTCTTTTTTGCTGTTAAACCTTTGGTTTAAAATCCTCACTCTAATGTTCTCTGACCAAAATGAAATTGTTATATATTAATATAAAAAGAAAACTGTTACATTGAACCATAAGAAATTGCTGTTTTATGGGCTAAAAAAAAGGTTGACTGTTAGCAATTTTACATGGCCAATATAATACAAAAATAGCTATGAGCATTTGGAGCTTAGAGAACATTACACTGATGAATAACTCATGAGTGAAATATATAATTAATGAATCAAATTAAAAATTGGAAAATACAGAACACTATGATTATTGATCAGTGCTCAGTACCAAAACTTTTAGGCTGCAGCTAAAGTGGGCCATTAGGTGGAAGAAAAAAGTAGGTTTTATGTACTTGCATTAGGGGAAAAAAATTTAAAAATTAATCTATTTCTAATTTAAGAATTTAGAGAAAAAACTCAAATGAAGTAAAGCTGAAGGAATGGAAGAATATGATGAGCTAGAAAACAAAAAATCAGAAAGGATCAATCAAGCACAGAATTTGATTCTTTGAAAATTCATAGGATAAAATAAAGCAAGATTATTCAAGAAAAACACAAGGCTCAAAGAAAATTAAAAACCAATACAATATTGTAAAGTAATTAGCCTCCAATTAAAATAAATAAATTTATATTAAAAAAATGAACTAGATGGTGATGATTTCATGACACTGTGAATGTGGCTAATGTCACTGAATTGTATGTTAAAAAGGTTATCATAGAAAATTGTATATTATAAATTTAAAAAGTGTAAAATATAGAATACAATACAATTCTCCATCTAGAAGACAGTGATCACCTAGAACGGCTCCTATTTTGAGAAAGCATATTTTCTCTTTCTTCTGTTTTAGAACATATAATCAAATATTATCTTAACATATTTTAAACCAAATATCTTTTAAATTTGGGCAGAGGATACCTCTCTTTCCTATTTCACATAAACTAAAGTATATTTTTTTTTGTTTTTTCTCTGTACTATTTTAATCAGAGATATTTGGGTGTAATAATGGATCCTAGCACTGTTAAAGAAAGTGGTAAAACAAATGGTGACTTCACATAGTCTTCAAGTAAACAGAACTCCTAATAAACGTGGAAGTAATATGTAATTTTAGGAAGAGTAAAAGACATCTGTGACAACTTTTTTTATATCTTATAAAATGAGTTTTGGTTCTGGAGTCTCTCAAGACACTAAACCTGGTAGACAGCTTTTACTTGTGGCCTTCACCTCTGATTTGGATAAGAAAATTAGTATAACATACAAATAAAAATAGTAAATCATTTTGTTAGAGCATGAAATCATTGGGTAAAATTGGAGAAAATAAATCCAAATTAACATCTATGTGTAAATATTTGGGACTGGTGTAAAAAAGTATAAAAACCACTTTTTTTTAAAGTATAAAAAGTATGGAAAAACACCTTTGCAATAGACTTGACATCATGGTAGAATCACAGCATTGATTCAACAATTGTTAAGGCTGATGGCTGTCCATTGGAAGCATTCATAACCACATGACCACTGTGAGGAACATCTGGTTATTTCTTTTTGGTGTGCGCCTGAAGGGGGAAAATGACAAATTAAAAATTAAAAAAAAAATGTTTAAAGCATTTTAAAGTCCTCATTTCTAAGGCAATGCATTTGGAATACATGTGGAAGATGTCCACATCTTCATATTAAACAATCACATAGCTACTGGAGGCACCATTTAAAAACCCAAGGATGTGCTTATTCTATGGAGGAAGTAATCCCATTAGAATCCTCAGTGGGGCTGGGCATAATGCCAAACAAACTGCAGATTCACTAGAGTTCTGATCATTCTAATTAACAGATATGCTTTGTTACTATAGTAAATTAAAAAGCAAAATCATTTTACTGACTTAAAATCTAAGAGATAAATTAAAAACAGGGTAACAAAGAAGCTAAGGAAACCCAGTGTCTGCACAAGTGTTTCTCATTTTCACACATAAAATGAGCACAATAAATCTATATGTTAATATTCAGGTGTAATCCCTATATTTTATAAACTTTGACTGACAAGCATTGAAATGCTGGCATATATAAATACATGAAATATCCTGGCATTCAATTTGTGCAGCAAAGCCATTAGAGGGCCTATAGAAATGTGATCTGTGAATAGTTGGTCCCAAGAATGAAAGGAAAATCTAAAGCTTTAACAATGACTCAACCAAGCAACTTCTCTAAAATGTAAGATAAGACCCAATATAGGACAGTTCTTTGCCAGCTTGATTTTTTGAATTCTACCAATTTCTAGCTGAACTGGAAGAGATACAGGCAATAAAGCAAAGACTGAGCAAGCAGACAGTATCATCACAGGAAAGGAGACCTCTAGAGTGCTAAATAAAGGTTTTGGTAGAGCAAACAGAACAATACTCTAACTGGATGTAATGCTAAACAACAAAGCCTTAGGGAGAAAATGATATTAGTATCATGTAGGATTTTTCTTCACAAATTAGAAAACAGAGGTGACCTACACCTTTCCCCAGTAGATATTTCTAGATCCAACGAACAATATGCCACCTTTCTCCCCTCCAACTCTCAAATTTCCTAGCTGTTCCTTGATAGCACTTACATCCAAAATGTACTGATAACCAAAACAATCTTAAGAAAGAACGGAACTGGAGGAATCAACCTTCCTGAATTCAGTCTATAAAGCTAAAGTCATCAGACAGCACAGTACTGGCACAAAAACAGAAATACAGACCAGTGGAACAAGATAGAAAGCCCAGAGATACACCCAGGCACCTGTGGGCACATTATCTTTAACAAAGGAGGTAAGAACATACAATGGAGAAAAGACAGTTTCTTCAATAAGTGGTGCTGGGAAAACTGGACATCTATGTATAAAAGAATGAAATCAGAACACTCCCTAACACCATACACAAAAAGAAACTCAAAATGCATTAAAAACCTAAATGTAGGACCAGAAACTATAAAAACTCTTAGAGGAAAACATAGGCAGAACACACGTTGACAAGATCCTCTATGACCTGCCTCTTAGAGTTATGGAAATAAAAGCAAAAGTAAACAAATGGCACCTACTTAAAAGCTTTTGCTCAGTGAAGAAAACTATAAGCAAGGTGAAAAGTCAACCCTCAAAATGACAGAAAATAATAGCAAATGAAACAACTAACAAAGGATTATCCTGCAAAATATATAAGCATCTCATTCAGCTCAATAAAAAAAATAATAAACTTCCCAATCAAAAATTGGGCAGAAAACCTAAACAGACACTTCTCCAAAGAAGATATGCAAATGGATAATAAACATATGAAGAGATGCTTAACATCTCTCATTAGAGAAATGCAAAATACAATGAGGTATCACATCATACTGTTCAAAATGGCCAGCATCAAAAAATCTACAAACAAATGCTGAAGAGGGTGTGAACCAAAGGGAATTCTCTTGCACTATTATGGAGACTCCTCAAAAAACTAGGAATAAACTACCATATGACCCAACAATCTCACTACTGGGTATATACCCTGAGGTACGGTTTCATCATTGAAAAAGACACATGTACCCCAATGTTCACTGCAGCACTGTTTACAACAGCTAGGACATGAAAGCAACCTAGATGTCCATCAATGGATGAATGGATATACGGGTTGTGGTACATATACAAAATATTACCCAGCCATAAAAAGCAATGCATTTGACTCAGTTCTAATGAGGTGGATGAATCAAGAACATATTAAACAGAGTGAAGTAAGTGAGAAAGAGAAAAACAAATATTATATATTAGTGCATATATATGGAATCTAGAAAGATGGTATTGATAAACCTATCTTCAGAGCAGCAGTGGAGACACAGACATAGCCAGTGGAAGTTTGCAGTATGATGCAGGAAGCTCAAAGCCACTGCTCTGTGACAACTTAGCAGGGTAGAATGTGGTGGAAAGTGGGAGGGAGACTCAAGAGAGAGGGGACATATGCATACCTAGGGCTGATTCATGTTGATATACTGCAGAAATAAACACAATATTTTAAAGCAATTATCCAATTAAAAATAAATTTAAATTTGAAAAAATGTACTGAACACCTATCAGAAAGAAATGTAAAGGATCTGCAGGGTGTTCTATGCTCTGTAAGAATCTAAAGCCAGAGTCCAAGCACCTGGACTGCAGATTCTCAGCAGACCTGCCTTCAACCTGCAAAATATTATTAAGACTCAGTCATGATGCTTAGTCTCCAGAGGCTTCTGATTGAAAAGGGCACAGAGTGCTTGTTACCAGATGCCTGGTGGAGACCAGGCGACGAGTGTGAACCCTGGAGACAAACTTCAATTACAACTCCCTGCAGCAGCCTCACCTGTTTGGCTCTTTCAGTGAGGGCAGTGGCCTCAGCCTCACCCAGTTGTTGCACCATCTTGTAAAATAGGCTCTTACTGTTTTGTAGCAAATCATGTGGTGGATTATATTCTTTCACTGTCCCTGAATCCAAAACCTGTTAATCAGCAGAAAGAAACCCATTAGCAGCATGCAATGTATCACAATAACATACTGTAACTCACACAATATTTTGGAAAGGGGCAGGAGGAGATAAATGGAGAGAATCTGTTTAGGTGGTAGGCCTTGTGGTGTGTAAATAGTTTGATTACTTTGTTTTACCAGGCAAAATCCTAATGAAACTGTGCAACCTCAGACTGGGACTTGAACCCACGGTCTTTTAATTAGAATCACTCACCTGGTGTCTGGATGTACTGAAGTTCAGGTGCTTTATGTCTCAGCTCAGAAAGACTTCAATGAGAGACAAAGTGATAGGTAAGAAGTGGATTTATTTAGAGATAAAGATTCTATTGTATCTCTATTGTATACTTGATAAAAATGTGTTCCAATAAAACACTTATTAGTCAAAAATGTCACTCAGTACTTATATGGTATGGAAGCCTTAAGAATATGTGCTAGAATATTGGTCCACAGATTTCTTCTTCATCTTATTGTAGTAAGAATCATAAAGTCTTAGGAAAACTACCTTCTTACAGTGTTTTCATGACAGATTCTTCTATTGCAGCTAAATTTTATTGAGTCCCCATTTCAAAGAATTCACTGATTTAGCTATTACTATGTTTTCTTTCCCTGGAGAAGGATATGATAACCCACTCCAGTATTCTTGCCTAGAAAATCCCATGGACAGAGGACCCTGGCAGGCCACAGTCCTTGGGGTCACAAAGACTTGGACATGACTGAGCAACTGGACACACACATACAGATTCTATAGACAGACTGCAGGCCATCTCAAAAAGCAAGCGTGGCTGTAGCAGAAACACACTCAAGGGACAGAGTGTGGATTATCTCAGAAGGTGAGAGGCCCTGAAATATGGTGGGATTAGTTTTTATGGTCTGGCTAATTTTATAAGCTAATGAGTGGGAGGATTATTCCAACTATTTTGAGAAATTGATGCTGTGATCACTCACCTAGAGCTAGACATCCTGGAATGTGAAGTCAAGTGGGCCTTAGAAAGCATCACAGTGAACAAAGCTAGTGGAGGTGATGGAATGCCAGTTGAGCTATTTCAAATCCTGAAAGATGATGCTGTGAAAGTGCTGCACTCAATGTGCCAGCAAATTTGGAAAACTTGGTAGTGGTCACAGGACTAGAAAAGGTTGGTTTTCATTCCAATCCCAAAGAAGCGCAATGCCAAAGAATGCTCAAACTACCATACAATTGCACTCATCTCACACGCTAGCTAAGTAATGCTCAAAATTCTCCAAGCCAGGCTTCAACAGTACATAAACTGTAAAACACTAGATGTTCAAGCTGAATTTAGAAAAGGCAGAGGGACCAGAGAACAAATTGCCAACATCCACTGGATCATTGGAAAATCAAGGGAGTTCCAAGAAAACATCTACTTCTACTTTATTGACTATGCCAAAGACTTTAACTGTGTGGATCACAACAAACTGTGGACAATTCTGAAAGAGATGGGACTACCAGACCACCTGACCTGTCTCCTGAGAAATCTGCATGCAGATTTTTATGTACTTTTAAGAAAATTAAACGTGCATTAATTTTTTTAAACACCATGCAGGTCAGGAAGCAACAGTTAGAACTGGACATGGAACAACAGACTGGTTCCAAATCAGGAAAGGAGTATGTCCAGGCTGTATATTGCACCCTGCTTATTTAAATTATATGCAGTATATATCATGAGAAAAGCTGGGGTGGATAAAGCACAAGCTGGAATCACAATTGCCAGGAGAAGTATCAATAACCTCAGATATGCAGATGACACCACCTTTATGGCAGTAAGTGAAGAAGAACTAAAGAGCCTCTTGATGAAAGTAAATGAAGAGAGTGAAAAAGTTGGCTTAAAACCCAACATATAGAAAACTAAGATCATGGTATCTGGTACCATTACTTCATGGCAAATAGATGGGGAAACAATGGAAACTGTGACTGACTTAATTTTTTTAAGCTCAAAAATCACTTCAGATGGTGACTGCAGCCATGAAATTACAAGACGCTTGCTCCTTAGAAGAAAAGTTATGACCAATCTATACAGCATATTTAAAAGCAGAAACATTACTTTGCAACAAAGGTCCATCTAGTCAAAGATATGGTTTTTCCAGTAGTCATGTATGGATGTGAGAGTTGGACTACAAAGAAAGCTGAGCACCAAAGAATCGATGCTTTTGAGCTGTGGTGTTGGAGGAGACTCTTGACAGTCCCCTGAACTGCAAGGAGATCCAACCAGTCCAACTTAAAGGAAATAAGCTCTGAATACATTGGAAGGACTGATGCTGAAGCTGAAACTCCAATACTTTGGCCATGTGATGCAAAGAACTGACTCATTTGAAAAGACCCTGATGCTGGGAAAGATTGAACATGGGATTAGAAGGGGATGACAGAGCATCAGATGGTTTGATGGTATCACTGACTCAATGGACAAGAGTTAGTAAACTCCAGGAGTTGGTGATGGACAGGGAGGCCTGCGTGCTGCAATCCATGGTGTCACAAAGGGTCGTCCATGACTGAGAGACTGAACTAAACTGAAAAGAGCACTGAATCTCTTGTCAGAGAGGTTAAGATGCTTCTTGAATTTGGCTGTGGTTATAGTTTATTATTCTGAGAATGAACGGCTGGCAAAAAGAGTTGCTACTTAAGTAGCTTTAGCAGAGATGCTTTGCATAGAAGAAATCTGTAGAAATCCAGTTTTCTCTTTGGACAAGACTAAAGAAGCAAGAAAGAAATTGGGCTCCAAATTCCAGTGATCACAGCCTGGCAGAGCACACAGGGAAGCCCAGTCTGAATTGCTGAGGATCTGAATCTCTTTTGTCACAATTTATCTTTCCTTGCTTCTTTCTCTTTTTCCAACTGCCTACATTTCAGCCACTTTATTGCTCATTAATATGTCCACTAACTGGAAACTGAAAGGGAGAGGAAGGGGCTCTTAACTCTGCCTTTCTACTTGTTAGTGGCTCTGCTTAATAGTTTCAGAGGGAAGGAAGAGTCTGAAACAATTGGCCTAAGTGATATACCTAGGAAAACAGTTTTGATGTTAAGTGGTTTCCTGGTGGCTTAGACAGTAAAGAATATGCCTCCAATGCAGGAGACCCAGGTTCCATCCTTGGGTTAGGAAGATCCACCAGAGAAGACAATGGCTACCCACTTCAGCATTCTTGCCTGGAGAAATCCCATGGACAGAGGAGCCTGGTGAGCTACAGTCCATGGGGTTGCAAAGAGTCAGGCATAACTGAGTGGCTAACACTACTACTACCACTACTAGAATAAACGTATCTTAAAAAATATGCTGAAACTAAGCAAGACACAGGTTGTTTCTCACATCTAGGTATTGTACTTAATCCATCCCATGTTATTTAGTGGGAAATATTTATTAAGTCTCATAAAGGCCATTTACCCACTAATCTTTTGTTAACTGCTAAGGGCATACTTTATTTTGGGGCTCCAAAATCACCACAGATGGTGATTGCAGCCATGAAATTAGAAGACACTTACTCCTTGGAAGAAAAGTTATGACCAACCTAGATAACATATTCAAAAGCAGAGACATTAAATTTGCCAACAAAGGTCCATCTAGTCAAGGCTATGGTTTTTCCAGTGGTCATGTATGGATGTGAGAGTCGGACTGTGAAGAAAGGTGAGCACTGAAGAATTGATGCTTTTGAACTGTGGTGTTGGAAAAGACTCTTGAGAGTCCCCTGGACTGCAAGGAGATCCAACTAGTCCATTCTAAAGGATATCTGTCCTGGGTGCTCATTGGAAGGACTGATGCTGAAGCTGAAACTCCAATACTTTGGCCACCTCATGGGAAGAGTTGACTCATTGGAAAAGACTGATGCTGGGAGGGATTGGGGGCAGGAGAAGGGGATGACAGAAGATGAGATGGCTGGATGGCATCGCTGACTCGATGGACATGAGTTTGGGTGAACTCTGGGAGTTGGTGATGGACAGGGAGGCCTGGCGTGCTGCAATTCATGGGGTTGCAAAGAATCAGACACGACTGAGCAACTGAACTGAACTGAAGGGCAGCTTTCTCAAAAAGAGTTCAAGAATAATTGAATCTGTCACATCCACCTAATTATCAAAATGTCCTATAATTTGGCATGCCAATTTAGATGTCCTGAATGTGCAATTTTACTTAAATATAGAACATATAACTATTCCCCTTGAAGAAGAAGAAAAAACACAGTTTTAAAACACAGATCTCTCTCATGCCAAAGACTTAGTAAATAAGTACATGAAATTGGGGCAGGAGACAGATGGGTTCCAGGCTGCCCAGCTCGAGTTTTTCCTCTCTGGACAGATATTCCAAGAAGAAGACAATAGCAGGAGGGAGGAGAAGCTGAGATCTGCCCAGATAAAAGATAAACAGGCCACATTTTCTCATTCTCAAGGTCAAGGAGACCTTCCTACCTACACATGTGCAGAAATGTTCCTTGGGGGTCAAAAAGGGAGATGTCACCCACCCCCACTGTAGGTGATGTCAACCTACCCATAAGCCTCTTCTCTAGGTTCCATCTTGGCTAAGGGATGTATGCACACACATGGGAGGACCTTGTGAAAAACCAAGTACAGACTCAGAGTCAGATAAAACAAGAATATTGGCCAATGGAAACCCAGAAAACATGCCTCATATAAGTGATTTTACCTATCACAAGTGCACCACTCTTTTTCTGAGCCTGCACATGTGACTATCTACATGTTATCATTTTCCCTCCTACCAAGCACTTTACTTGTTTCACTACTTTCCATCTGCTTGTGTAAATTCATTTATACAAAGTCAGAAGTCCAGGGCCTTGTCACTGGCTACTGGCCCTCGAGGCCTAGTACCTGGTATTCAGAGCTTTCTATGCCTCAGTCTGACTTCAATCTCTGTCCAAGGAACCAAAATCCTTTTTCAAGCTGCCGCAGGCTGAGGCCGCCTAAGATAAAAAGGTTCATTACTTCATACAATGAACAACCTTACATTCTGCAGCAACAACTTTTAAAAATCACCACTTTAGAGTTGGTGAAAATGAGTTTTCTGACTATAAAGACTTTATATATTTTAATGAAAATATTATTAATGTTTTGTCCTTGTCCAACTTTCTACTTTATTTATTCAAATTTGAATGAATAGTAAATCTTCCAATTTCTGTCACATTGTCTAAAACACATAAATGCCACTGAGATGAGTAGTTCTTAGAATTGGCTAATATCTAAAATACTCAAAGCCAGAAAAAAATTTAATGCTCTCAAAAACAATAGGATTAATATAAATGGTAGAAAGATCATTTTGATCAAAGTACTTTGAGCCTTTTAAGTATTAGTGCCTACTAAAAATTGGCACTTGCCTTCTGCTTCTATAAGAAGTAGGTCACAAACCACTTCAGCCACTGACCTTCAACACATCCTAAAAGGAGTATAGGGTGGAGACTCGGAATGAGACAATCTGTGCCCTAGGAAAAATTGGCAGAATAGGCCTTCAGATACTTAGATACTTTTAGGAGAAGATTTTTGTGACCCCAATTCTTGCATCTCCTCTTATCTAGAAAAGCACTAAAGTCATTAACAGCAATATCTGCTCTTCATGATTAGCAATAAGCCTCTGCCAAAATGTGTACTTGACTGCACATACCCCCCTTCACAATCACATATAACACTGACACTCTACTCTTTGGAGTAGTTTCTCAGAGCGATCTGAAATGCTGTCTCCTGGGCCATAGTACTCATTTTGCCCCATGTGAAACAACTCACAATTCTCATATTGTACATTTTTTTGTTGTTGATATTACTAACATTATATTTTATAAGGGGAGTTTTCAGTTTTAGATGGGGGAATGACAGAAGTGTGATAGTTTGTTGCAATGCTTGATAATTTATAAGAACTTAAATTTTAACTTTCTAAACACTTTAAAAATGCAAATACAATACACTTCATTAATACTCTTTTGATAGGCATTAAAACAAAATACAGTATCTTAAAGTGAACTGCATTATGAATACAGCCTCAAGAGGACAGACTCACAAGGTCTGAGAGATGGGATGCCCTCGCATATAAATGGAGTGTAACAAAGGTTATGGTGACCATCAGATCCATGAAATCATCCATAACTAAAATAGCAGTCTTTGGATTTGAAATAGAAAATTAAAAAATAGCTGTGAGTTGAGGATTTACTATTTCATATGCTTTATAATCATCATTGTTAATTCTCAAGAATGTCTCTCAAAAGTAGACAAAAGATTCATGATTCCCATCAATCCACTCTTCCATTTATTCCTTCCATCTTCCCTATCCATTCATCCATCCTGTAAGCACTGAATATCTATCACCAAAGCACTGTTCTAGGAATGGGAGATTCAAAGATGAGCAAGAGAGTCTATCAAGAAGTTCACAGCCAGATACAGATGAAGACTGATGTGCAGTTAAATACCTTGGCCAAGGCAACAGAATCAGCAGATGGCAGAGCTGGGATTTGAATCTGGGACTGAACTTTCATTGCTTCCTCTGCATGTGAGTTACAAGTAAAAGGCACTGTTAAATAACTTACCATAAGAAGTAAGAGACATGAGAAGTTTAATATTCAATATTCTAAAATATCTTCCCATATGGATAATATATCATATTAACTTTGTTTATAATTTAAGAAAATATGCACATAAACATAAACATTTCACCTGTCTACTTTTCAACTGTAATTTTATTATACTCAGGCACAAATTATTTACTGTGTGCCTGGTATATATTCACAGAAAAAGAAAACTAGTTTTATTTAACTTTTGATCAATAAATATGAAATGGCACACAGGCAAAATATATTTGAGGAAAATGTAAGTCAATTTTCATTCATTTCTAAATTTATTCAGCAAACATTTACTTCATATTTAACTGCATTGATAGCACTATGTTAGATGCTATAGAAGAAGAAAACACATATGTCAGGGAGCCTATACTGAAAGGAGAGAGAGAAGAAAATCCTTAAGTGTCTATAATGCAAGAAAAAAAATGCATGACAAGTTGAGTAACAGAAGTTGAGTTGAGTAACAGAAGAGATGACTTCTGGCCAGAGGTTTGGAGGACAAGCTTCAAGGACGACAGAGGGCAGAGTGCTGGGCCTTGAAGAATGAATAGCCTTGAACGTGCAGAATGGAGGTGGATGCATGGGCAGTGGTCATTCCAGAGACAGGCAACCAAATGGACCAAGAGGGTTGGTCGCTAGCTTGGGATCTCCTCCAGAGGAGGTTTATATGGTTTTCCATGATCACTTTGCATCTCAGGGCTCTGACATTGTACATGACAGGAGTCAGGCACACAATACATGCTGATTAAAAGTTAAAAACAAAGGAAACTAAATTCAGGGTATGACAGTGTGACTGCCCAGTGGTGTAGTTTGGCAAGACTGTAGGGTAAGATCAAGGAGGGAACAAATATAGCTGGCAAGGGAAGCAGCCGAGGCAGTGGGGTACAAGGATGACAGGATTAGGGATGTGGACTTGGAGGACCACATGCCTCATGGTTGTGGGCAAGAGGGAGTGTGAAAGGGAAAATGAAAGGCAAACAAGCCAGTGGTGAAGATGAAGGCTTCAAACTTACTGTCAAATGTTGGAAAAGAAGAAAAAGAAAAGGGGCAGTCAGAGAGGAGGGGGCAATGACAGAAACAGAGTACAGTGTGGTCAAGGCTCACGTCAGGAGCCACAAGAGTTGCACTGGAACATAGACTGAAAAAAGGTCAGGAATAGAATTTTACCAACTTAGCCTCTGTGCTTACCAGTTTTGTCAAAGGTTCTAGGTATTTCAGAACACATAAACATAAAGCAATTCTAAGTTTTATGTACAGAAAAAACAGGTACAATTTTGAGTTTTTATTTTAACATTTTGTATCTATAAAAAAATGTTCCTATAATCTCTCACTCTTTCCCCATTCCTTCTGTAACCCAAGTTGAACTAAACAGAACCACACATTTAAGTTAGAGTGATAACAATCCCTTGATCCCAGAAACTCTCCAGGAATGCCGATCTCAAATCATTTGCCACTCTGTACTGGTTAAGGAAAAATGCATTAAGTGAGATAAGTCAGTCAGTTACATAAGCTCAATGAAGATATCTTTATCAGGCCTGTGTATCATCTGCATATTTACAAATGTAAAGTAAAGGTTAATTACTTTACAATATTGTATTGGGTAGTTGTCTTAGACATAAAAATTAAATGGACCTATTGCAAAATAATTTGATTCATTTTCTTCTTTTTAAATTTTTACTTTATATGGGAGTATATTTACTTTTAATCTTTTTTATTTCAATAGAATAGAGTTGATTAATGTTGTGGTAGTTTCAGGTTTACAGCAAAGTGAATCAGTGATATATATATATATACACACACACACACATATATCCATTCTTTTTCAAAAAATGTGTCCCATTCAAGTCATCATAGAACATTGAACAGAGTTTCCTATGCTGTACAGTAGGTCCTTGTTGGACATCTATTTTAAACAGAGCGATATGTGCATGTCAATCCCAAACTCTCAATCTATCCCTCTCTGCACAATTCCCCTAGGTAACCACAAATTTGGTCTCTGGTCTTGATGTTAGTGAATCTATTTCTATTTTGTAAATAAGTTCATTTGTATCACTTTATTTTTTAAGATTCTGCACGTAAGCTATGTCATATGATATTTATCTTTCTCTGTCTTACTTCATTTAATATGAGCATCTCCCGGCCCATCCATGTTGCTGCAAATGGCATTATTTCATTCTTTTTTAATATCGAAGTAATATTCCATTGTGGGCTTCTCTGGTGGATCAGACAGTGAAGAATCTACCTGTAATGTGGGAGACCAGGGTTTGATCCCTAGGTTGGGAAGATCCCCTGAAGGAGGGCATGGCAACCCACTCCAGTATTCTTGCCTGGAGAATCCCCATGGACAGAGGGGCCTGGTAGGCTACAGTCCATGAGGTCACAAAGAGTTGGATACAACTGAGCGACTAAGCACAACACAGCACAATGTTCCATTGTATATATGTATCACATCTTCTTTATCTATTCATCTGTCAATTGACATTTTGGTTGCTTCCATGTCTTGACTATAGTAAACAGTGTTTCAGTGATCACTGGGGTGCAGATATCCATGTTTTTCTCTGGTTATATGCCCAGGAGTGGAATTGTTGGATCATACAGGGGCTGTTTTTAGCTTCTTATGGAACCTTCATAGTTTTTCTTCATTTGTTTGTTTGTTGCTGTGCTGGGTCTGAGTTGTGGCATGAGGGATCTTTGTTGTTGTGGTATGAGGGATCTTCATTGTGATGCACAAGCTTGGTAGTTGTGGCGTGTGGGCTTAGTTGCCTGCAGCATGTAGGACTTCATTCCCCGACTAGGGATCAAACCCAAGTCCTCTGCGTTGGAAGGCAGATTCTTTACCGTTGGGCCACTAGGAAAATCCCTCCAGTTTTTTGATAGTGTCTGCACAAATTTACATTCCACCAACAACTTAGGAGGGCTCCTTTTTCTCTACACCCTCTCTAGCATTTATTTGTAGATTTTTTGATGATCACCATTCTGACTGGTATGAGATCTCACTGTAGTTTTGATTTGCATGTCTCAACTCAGCAGTGTCCATGGGACTGGAAAAGGTCAATGTTTATTCCAATTTCAAAGAATGGCAATGCCAAAGAAAGTTGAAACTACCACACAATTGCACTCATTTAACATCCCAGCAAGGTCATGCTCAAAATCCTCCAAGCTAGGCTTCAACAGAATGTGAACCAAGAAATTCCAGATGTTCAAACTAGATATAGAGAAGGCAGAGGAACCAGAGGTCAAATTGCCAACATCCACTGGATCATAGAAAAAGCAAGAGAATTCCAGAAAAACATCTACTTCTGCTTCATTGACTACTCTAAAGCTTTTGATTATGTGAATCACAACAAACTGTGGAAAATTCTTAAAGTAATGAGAATACCTTACCTGCCTCCTGAGAAACCTGTATGCAGGTTAAGGAGCAACAGTCAGATGGACATGGAACAACAAAGTGGTTCCAAATTGAGAAAGGAGTACATCAAGGTTATATATTGTCACCCTGCTTATTTAACCAATATGCAGAGTACATCATGAGAAACGCTGGACTGGAAGAAACACAAGCTGGAATCAAGACTGCTGGGAGAAATATCAATCACCTCAGATATGCAGATGACACCACCCTTATGGCAGAAAGTGAAGAGGCGCTAAAAAGTCTCTTGATGATAGTGAAAGAGGAGAGTGAAAAAGTTGGCTTAAAGCTCAACATTCAGAAAACTAAGATCATGGCATCTGGTCCATCACTTCGTGGGAAATAGATGGGGAAATAGTGGGAACAGTGTCAGACTTTACTTTCTTGGGCTCCAAAATCACTGCAGATGGTGACTGCAGCCATGAAGGTAAAAGATGCTTGCTCCTTGGAAGAAAAGTTATGACAAACGTAGACAGTGTATTCAAAAGCAGAGACATCACTTCACCAACAAAGGTCCATATAGGCAAACCTATGGTTTTTCCAGTGGTCATGTACAGATGTGAGAGTTGGACCATAAAGAAGACTGAGTGCGCAAGAATCGATGCTTTTGAACTGTGGTGCTGGAGAAGACTCTTGAGAGTCCCTTGGACAGCAAGGAGATCAAACCAGTCCATCCTAAAGGAAATAAACCCTGAATATTCATTGGAAGGACTGATGCTGAAGCTGAAACTCCAAAACTTGGCCACCTGATGCACAAAGCTGACTCATTAGAAAACACCCTGATGCTGGAAAAGATTGAGGGCAACAGGAGAAGGGGACGAGAGAGGATGAGACGGTTGGATGGCATTACCGACTTGATGTACATGACTTTGGGCAAACTCTGGGAGATAGTGAAGGACAGGGAAGTCTGGCGTGCTACAGTCCATGGGCTGGCAGTCAGACACAACTGAGCGGCTGCACAACAACGAAAGCACTTGGAAATGTATGATGATAGGGACAACACTGTGGCTTATGCCCTTCATCAGCATCTACCACCTACCCAGTCACTCCCCCAAGCTGGCTGCCTGCCCTGTCGAGGATTAGGCTTACAGCTCATTGAGTTAACTTACATCCTCAAAGCTTTTGGAACTAATAATCACTTGCTTTCTGGAAAGGAAACTCGGAGATATTGCAGGTTCAGTTTCAGAACACCACAATGAAGTGAGTATCACAATAAAGAGTCACATAAATTTCCTGGTTTCCCAGAGCATAAAGAAGTTAAGTTTATACCACACTGTAGCCTATCAAGTGTGTAATAACATTATGACTGAAAAAAACAATGTGCAGACCTTAATTTAAAAATATTTTACTGCTAAACAATGTTAAACATCATCTGAGCCTTCAGTAAGTTATAGTAGTAACATTAAAGTTCACTGGTCACAGATCACCATAAAAAAGTTAACGACAGTGAAAAACTTTGAAATATTGTGAGAATTAGCGAAATGTGACACAGAGACTTGGGGTGAGCAAATGTTGTTTATAAAAAATGGCACCAATAGACTTACTTGATATAGGGTTGTGACAAACATCCAATTTGGGGAAAAAAAAAGGTTAGTATCTGTGAAGTGCAGTAAAACAAGATATGCCTATATTTCTTTTTACTTTTTTTAAACTGTACTTGATTTATAATCTTTCAAGTATACAGCAAAGTGATTAAGTTGTACATATATACATATATAGAGAGTCACATTTTATATATATTTTTTTCAGATTTTTATCTATTGCAGGTTATCACAAGATATTGAAAATAGTTACTTGTGCTATAGAGTAGGTCCTGTTGTTTATATGTAGTAGTGTGTATCTATTAATCCCAAATTCCTACTTATCCATCCCCCATATTCCTGTATTTCTAAAGCAATCAAGAAAAACAGATGCCTTGAAAGTCAAAGTTTTGAGAAAGAACAATACTTATGGTGTTTTTACTGATTGAAAGTCGACTGGTAATCCAAAGCTCTAGAAAAAAATACAAGGTTTACACGTGGGGTCAGTGTAGAACAGAGGACAATTCTCCTCCCAGCCCTGAAGCTGGAGGATGCATGTCTCTTGTTGCTCTTCCTACCAGAGGAGTCAGCAGCTGCAACCAGGTCAGACCAAGATGTAAACAAGTGGCCAGGTTTACATCTCCTACTGGGATCTCCTTGTGACATTACTGATGACCTTGACCAGAGAGCCTTAAACTGAAGGTCTCCCAAAACAGAAGCAGGAAGGTCAGCTCCACAGTGAAGGGCAAGGTCATCATGGAAAACAAGGTCATCATCTCAGGCTCCAAAGAGAACCCTTGTATTTCCCTTCTCTTCCCTCAGATCCCAGCTTCAGTCCATCACTTGGCTCCACTTCTGTGTCTACGCCAAATCCAGCCATCTCACCATTTCCACTGCAGGGACATTAGTCTAAGCCACCAACAGTTGAGAAAGGACACACTGTAAGAGACTGCATTTGGAGACCTGAAAGACCATCAGTGTGGTTTTAGCTGTAAAGGAAGGAGGGGGAGCAGAGGGACAAAACTAGAAAGGTGGGGAAGGGCCAGGCTGTAAATTGTTTTGTAAAACTAGGTTAAGGACTTGTTGAACATATTGACAAACAGGGAAAAATCTGAGGTTACATCACTGACTCAATGGACATGAGTTTGAGTAAACTTCCAGAGTTGGTGATGGACAGGGAGGCCTGGCAAGCTACAGTCCATGGGGTCGCAAAGAGTGGGACACGACTGAGCGACTGAACTGAACTGAACTGACTGGAAAGTAAAACATTAAACAAATGGACATATTTTGATAATGGCAACAAAGATGATTGATTAAGGAGGTACTTGTGAACTAGATATTTACAACTATGGATCAAGTACTGATAGATAAAGACGTAGAACTAAGCAACTGACAGGTCTGCCAAATGCTGCCCTTTTTTACTGTTTCCTTAACCAATCATACATTCCAAAGTGAAAGTATTAGTTACTCAGTTGTGTCCAACTCCTTGTGACCCCACAGACTGTAGCCTACCAGGCTCTACTGTCCATGGGATTTTCCAGGCAAGAACACCGGAGTGGGTTGCCATTCCCTTCTCTAGGGGATCTTCTTGACCCAGGGATCAAATTCAGGTCTCTTGCATTGCAGGCAGATTCTTTACCATCTGAGCTACCAGAGAGGCTACATTCCAAGGTGCCATTATGTATTAGAATTGGGTAGTAACAGGAAACTGCTTCCATGAATGCTGTAATACCAAAACCCAAAAATACATCTCCAGGCTACATTTAGAAGCAAAAACTTTATTTGCACCAGAGATCAAGTCTTCTTTCTGTTGCTGCCTCTAAAGCTTGACTAAAGGTTTCAAAGGGCAAATTTCACAACATTATTCATTCCTTGTGAAAGAAACGTGCTTTTGGGGGGCAGTCTGCAAAATACAGTCTAAGATGTAAGAATAACAAAGTGACAGGTAAAGAGTAGAAATAAAAGGTTACTTTTCCAATTAGCATTCAAGAACAAAAACAAAGGACTAAGGATGCTTGATGCTAAACAAAGTTGTTGGCATTTCAAAGTCACTGTCCTAAAATCTTGGAATGTCCCCAGGTCCCTCACAAAACTCTTCACGAGAAGCCTGTTTCCAACTGAGATGTTTTAGTTTAGGTGACCAGACACACTGCTTGGAGCCTAGAGCATCCCTTTGGTTGCAGACGCCTTACTTCTGTCGTTTGCCTCTCCAGAGCTCACTCCTAAGTATGACCAGCTCGGAGGAGTGAGGCCACAGGCACGGCCTCGGGGCTGACAGTCTGGTATTTACTCAGTGTCCCCACTGGTGATCCCACCTGCCAATGCATGGGGAGTAGGGAGGGAGGTGATATTCCAGGAACTGCTCAAGAAGTCAAAAGAGGCAGCTCCTTTATCCCTGGACATAAGGAATTTTGAGTATTACTGACCATTTATTACTGATTATTACTTGTTTAGTATATAATGTTGGGAAAGATTGAAGGCAGGAGGAGAAGGGGATGACAGAAGATGAGATGGTTAGATGGCATTACCAACTCAATGGACATGAGTTTGGGTAAACTCCGGGAGTTGGTGATGGACAGAGAGGCCTGGTGTGCTGTGGTTCATGGGGTCGCAAAGAGTCGGACACAACTGAGCTACTGAACTGAACTGAACTGAGTATATACCGACTGACCTGTTTCGTATAAAACATTGAAATAAAAGTTAACTCTGCTGCCTCTTAAGCACTGTGCAGGCTTTCTTTATCTATTTACTTCATCTCTAATCAGCAACACTGGATACTGCAGGATCTTGTGACAGTAGTTAGCATCTATAATATGAGTAAGATCAGCTTGTTTCCACAGGCTGGGAATTAGCTTGAAAACAACTTGAATTCCTTAGGGCTTATGTGCAGCCAAAGATTTCTCTTCGAGGAATGATTTTCCTTGTCATTTTATAAATCCACATCCTAAGACTTATTGAAATTCAGCAACAGAGGGAAAAGAAAAAGAGAGAGAGGTAGAAAAAAGAGGGAAAAAAAAAGGAAGGGAGGGAGGAAGGAGGAAAACAAAGCTAAGGAAGGAAATACTAAATTTCTGAGGAAGAAAGAACAAATCAAAATTGCATGAAAGATACTAGACAGATATCCAAACACCAAACCTTAGAGCCTGCTCTGTGTGCTGAGTCCAGATTTACTATGTAAGAGACTTGCTAGTTGTTTATCTACAGTCTCTCAGCACTGACCTAACTTTCTTTCTACACTATTTTGTGATGCAGAGGCTGGCACTTTGCAAATCACATTTCAGAAACACTTTGCCCCTGATAGTTTATTTGGTAAAGAATCCACCTGCAATGCAGGAGAACTCAGTTCAATTCCAGGGTTGGGAAGATTCCTTGGAGAAGGGATAGGCTACCCACTCCAGTATTCTTGGGCTTCCCTTGTGGCTCAGCTGGTAAAGAATCGGCCTGCAATGCAGGAGACCTAGTTTCAATCCCTGGGTTGGGAAAGGAAAATCTCCTGGGGAAGGGAAAGTCTACCCTCTCCAATATTCTGACCTAGAGAAGTGACATGACTCGGTGACTTTCACTTATCACTTTGGGCCAGCTGGCTCATTGTTAGATCCTACCAGTAGGGAACCCCTGAGGGAAGCACAGAGCAGACAGACTATCTAGTTTCTGCTAATCCTGCAGCATCACCTCAGCAGTGGGACCTGACTCCAGATTCCAGGTTCCATTAGCATGTGGAGAACCAGCCCCATCCTGCTCCCCAACAAATATCACCAGCACCTGGGCAGTGACTGCACCATGGAGGTCTGAGCAGCGATTCTTTAAGGCCTCTCCTCTTGAGTACTTGGGTCTGGAGATCTGTCCTAGGACACAGCAGCTGCCTGCTAAAATGATTAACCCTGTGTTTCTAACATTTCTAGCCCTCCAATCGCTATGTGACATATTTCCTTTATTAAGTGTTTTCTGTGAAAATACTTTGTTTTTCAAACCAGGCCCTTTCTTCTCATGGAATCCCCTTTGACAGCAACAGCTAAGAAAATCTTCAACTTTAGCCAACAGCCTCCTGGTAATCTAAATATAAAGGCTATTAAAAAAAAAATCTGCCATGCCATGTGGCTTGTGGGATCTTAGTTCTCCAACCAGGGATCAAACCTTGGCCCTTTGCAGTGAGAGCATGAAGTCCTGATCACTGGACAGCCAGGGAATTACCAAAGGTCTCATTTTTTGATTATGGGAATCTAAAAATAATGAAACAACTGTGGCATATTAAAAATGATCATGTTCTACTACTCTGAAATATGGAGACTTATCTTGGATTTGGAATATTTTCATGGTTGGCCATCTTTAAGAAAAATGACAATGTAAATAAACTTTTAATATGAAAATATGAAATTATTGGATATATTATTTAATAGCACATACTGAAGATATAATAAGTACCCAAGTTATTTTCAGGAATGGAGAAAAATTAAGAGAAAGTTAACTTATTAGAGGTTCCTATAAAGTTTTACAAGGAAGGATATTTTGCAAAATTGAACAAAAATGGAAATAACTGAAATTCCACAGGTAAGGCTCTTACCATTATCTTGTCACTGTCAATAATGGTGCTCAATCTGTGTGTGATGGTTACCACAGTGCACTGGGCAAATTTCTCATGGATTGCTTTTTTAATTAACTCATCAGTTCTGGAATCAAAGAAGTTCAGTTTAGTTAGTAAAGACAGGAAAAGCAGACTTAAGACAAAAATATGATATATAATAATGATGTTTTTAAAAATAATGCTTTATGACTTAATCTTATTTCTGAAAAACTAAGTATAAGAAGTCTACTTATGAATTTACCATTTTTCATAAAGCAATGGGAAATATTCTTCCCTTGAAAGCTTGAAATTATCAGAAGCTAGAGTTAGGAATTTTGCTCTCATAGGGAGTCTCATAACAATATTAATACCATATAACATGCTTTAGTTTCTTTCTTTGTTTTCTAGAATTAAGCTTATCAAGAGACATCTTTGGGGCAAAGAGAACACTTGAAAACATTTTGAAGCATCATTGAGAATTTTCCATTTGCCACATTTAAAATTCAGATTCCAGGTTTCATAGACCTCAGCCCCTTACCTTGGATCTACATTCGATGTGGCTTTGTCAATAATCAATATCTGATTTTTCTTGAGAATAACCCTGGCAAGACATACCAGTTGTCTCTGTCCAACACTCAGATTTGATCCTGTTTCTGCTAAGGCAGTATCCATTTTACCAGGAAGACCTTCAATGGCTTCTTTAAGTTGTACCTGTGGATACAGAAAGAACATTTTCCTACACAAATTTCTGCTGAAGGAGATAAGCCTCATAAGTTAGAGTTTTGACATCCTCAGGACTTCTTATGTTTCTTACATGTACAACCACCTGATGGGGAGAGCGCCTTCCAAGGAGCGTTCACTGAGAAAGATGGTGGAGTCAACTCAGGACAGAAAGATCTCAGTGTCCCCTATCCCTGCCATAGGACATCCACCAGAAACCCACCAGGGATTAGTTAAGGAAGTCTCTCAAGAAATGAAGCTATTTCTCCCAATCTGATCTAAACAGAAAAGTTAAAAGGATCTTTACAGTTTTCCCAAAGTATATTTTGCCTAGGTGTTAGTACACTAAGGAAAAAAAATTGTTTTAACAAAATTATTGTAGGAAGTATGGTTCTCTAAAGATATAATGTTATCAGTACTTTACCATTTTGGAAGAGCTAAAGGTTTAAAAAAAATACAAATTCAAGCAATGGCAAACTGTACCTCAAATATTATTAAACCTGGAGCCTACTTTGGCTTTGGTTCCTTCCCAAATTTAATCCCATATCAACTGGATCAACTGGATTTTCTTCATTATCATAAATGTTTTGCAGTGAGAAAACTCAGGAAAAACAGAACACAACATAACATGTTATTTCCCCCAGAACATGGGTATGGGTGGTGTTTATATTAATCTACTCTGAAAAAAATTGCAGTCATTCTGTGTAATAGACTCCAGTTTCAGAGAAACAGACATAGAAAACAGACCTATGGACATGGTGGTAGGGGAAGAAGGAGAAGGGGAGTTGTATGGAGAGAGTAACATACAGTTTACAATACCATATGTAAAATAGATAGCCAATGGGAATTTCCTCTGTGACTCAGGGAACTCAAACAGGAGTTCTGTAATACGCTGAAAGGTGGGTTGGGGAGGGAGATGGGGACAGGTTCTGAAGGGAGGGGACATGAGTACCTATGGCTGATTCTTGTTGATGTATGACAGAAAACCACAAAATTCTGTAAAGCAATTATCCTTCAATAAATTTTTTAATTGCAATCATAAGATTAAATAAAACAAACTTTTAACTGCCAGAGATAATCTGAAAGTACTGGTTGGTAGGAGTCATTTTAATGAATATTTGTTTTGGAGAAATATTATGGAATAAGAACCAAACCCATACTATGCTTGAAGTTAAAGAACAAAAAGTAAATATACTTCAGATTAAGAGACCAACAGATTGATGAGTGATGGCCAGTGAGCAGGGACCCAGAATTACAGTGTCAAATAACAAAACACTAGGGGTGAAAGGGCAACATTTTCATGGTATCCTAAAGGTTGGAGTATTTCTATGAATATGACCCTGAATTATGCTGCTGATGGAGTTCAAGCTCAGAAAGAGGGAATTCTGATTTAGGATTAAGGATGGCATTGATATTTACAGAATCTAAAGGGTAAGATTTGGATTGTGATGCAAGTGCTTGTAGTGAAAATTATAAAATGGAAGATGTCAGCTTAGTCACCCCCTTTCCTCCATTACAAGGAAGAGGACTTAGTATTCTATCCATGAAACAAGTTCATACATTTGCACCCAGTGATGCGACTAATCAAAGGTGTGACAGCAGCAAAGCTTTTATCACTTTTCCTTCTGAGCTGACATTAGTAATCTTTGTACATCGAATTGGTCTTTCATAAGACTGATGTCTTAACTTTAAAGAAATAATCTCACACTTGCTCTCTATTTGGATGGTATCTCATCACTAAGCTGTTTTTGTTTGTTTGTTTTTTGGGTTTTTACTTTCCTTTAGGTTTTCCACTTTGGCCTACAAGGACTGAGGCTTTTGTAAGGTGAAAATGTTTTCCAGTTAACACTGCTTTCTGAGACTGTAAGAATGAGACTAACATGAAGATGAAATAATAAAGGTATGTACTTGCTAACATCTTCAGAGTATAAAATGAGTCAGTATGTGTAGAGTTTGTAGTGGTTGATACAAAGAAATCAACAGATATGGCCCATTATTAATAATGCTGTCAGCTGGCCTCTCTTCATGTTCTGCTTTATTTTCTTCTTCACATGTATCAGCACTGAGAATTTATTACACATGCATTGACTGGTTTTCCATCTTCTCCACAAGAGTTTAAGCTAAATGTTAGAGACTTTATCAATTTTGATGACTGTGATGATCCTAGAATCTGCAACTATGCTTGTCTAAAGGTCTCTCAATAAATATTTGTTGAATGTATGAATGAAACTATAAGTGCATCTTATCTTGTGACATCTGTTCCTATAAATTAAGAAATTAATCCATATAGATAATTTATATATAATACTATTTTATTACTAAAAGAAGTGTAAAAAATATATTCTTCTAACAATTAACTGGCTCCAAGATGCCATAACATCATAATGTAACTGTGGAAGGCATTTTAAAAGGTATAATTTAAGGAAAACAGAGAGAATAATACTATTGAAAACTATATATCTCAGTATAAAATGCTTGAGATTGTTTTTGAGCTTGGGAAAGTAATAAGCTACAGCAAAACTGAAAGTAATAATCTGAATTTATAAGACAACCATTTCTATTATCATGATTTCAGAGTAACCTACTATATATACTGTATCTACTAGCCAGGTGCCAATGCCCCTCAGAGGAGATTGTGAGATTTTGTAGAACCTTCCTACTTTTCAAAAAGAAAGGCTGGTGTGGGTTGGAAGACACACTGAAATACAGTCAACAGAGAAGAGGTTTTACTAGAGCAGGACCAGCAGAAAATGAAGTAAAGAAGGAGCCTGTTCACCTAAATATAAGGTCCCAGAAAATGTATGTGTGAGCTGTCTCCATAGCCAGGATTTAATCATGTGATTCCTGATGCACAGGCTGCTGACACCCAGATTTCTGAATCTTGGTTTCCTGAGTGATGAGACACACTTGTGTCCTAACAGAGACACTATCAACATCGAACATAACTGGGTTATTTCTTTACAGTTTCATAAGGCATGCCCTCCTTAGTTATCTATTCCAGGATCAAAGCTGTTTTCTTTTTTCAACAGAAGCAACATACCACTGATTATTTTCAAGAGTTTTTTTTTTTTTTTAACTAGAGGATAATTGTTTCATAATGTTGTGGTGGTCTCTGCGATACATCAACGTGAATCAGTCACTATTTTAAATATATATGTGTATGTATATATTCCTTTCTTTTCCAGAGTTTTATTTACCGTGATTCCTTAACCTTTGAGAAATAAAGTGCTTCATCTTCAGGTACCACTCATGTTATATTGGTAAAGCTGCCCTTGCTTTTTAGGTGTCCCAATTGGCATTCATTTCTGATGAATTTGCCTCAATTTACAGTAATCTATTTATCATTACATGAAAAAATTTATTTTCAGGATACCTTGAAAATAATAACTAAGATGAGATGGGCAGCATTCATAAACCTGTCTCCCTTCTGAACTGTCTCTGAACTGTCTCCCTTCCAACTCAGTCAAGGGAGAAGGAAGAGACAGAACTAAGAGGATTTAAAAATAAATTTAAAAGCTTCTTTTACTTTTAACTGAAGTTCTTAAAGAAGAAAACATAGTGGTACTCTCTTAATCTCAGGAAGACTCTGAGTTAGGGTTCACATTTTCCATTTGTTAGGCATCACTTATAAACCAATAACTGGGGGGTGTTAATCCACCCCAAAATTGACCTCTTTGCTTGAGTGATATTTCTTTGACAAATCATCTCATCACTCTGTTAATATAGGAAGTATTTCTTTATTACATTTGCATGTTTATCAATGAAAGATTTAGTAGATATTCTAAAAATTAGAATATCAAAAATTTCACTGAATAACACATAAAGTCATAAAGGAACAATTCCTAGAGAAATACATGATGGTATGATTCCTCACTAAGAGATACCACTAAAATAACAGGACCACTTCTGGAAGTGGCATATGGAAACCACACACTTCACTTTGTGAAATAAATTCATGTTTATTTCTACTTACAGAAATTTCCAAATGAATTTTATATAAAGGTAGATCTTAGTATTGTCTGCCACTTTCAGCACTTCATCATTATTAGAATTCAGAGGCTACTACATTTTATTTTTATTTTGGCTCCTACAGATGAATTAAATATAAGTTAGAACCAAGTTCTAAGATAGCTTTTAAAAGGATTTATCTCCCAATTAATGTTTCTTCACTGCCCATGGAACAATGTGTTCTAAAATTCTATAGTAATTGTACTACTGGAGGATCTGTGAAGAGAGATCTTAAGCCCAGAAACAAATTGGAAAGTAAGTTACCAATACTTTTAGTTTTTTCCAAAAGTTGTGTACTAATCTCATCATTATTAACTCTTTGTTCTGAGTCCAGTAGAAATGGATCTTCCCATCTTTCTTTACACTTGATGGTTAACTGCCCTTCCTACCTCTTCTCTTCTAGAATTTCACTGTAGAAAGACTCACTGACTTAAATGAAATCAGAGGTTCACTGCTTCTCAAGTAGAAGGTGAAGCAATCAACCTGATTTAAGAGCATAAAATCCTCACAGTTGCCAGAAAGCAGGGTGAGTGTGTAAAGACTCAGTGCTGATATCCTTCAGAAACAAGAAATCTTGGCAGGAGATTGTCAGGCCTTCAAGTTGGTTTCAGTTCAGTTCAATTCAGTTCAGTCACTCAGTCGTGTCCGACTCCTGGCGACCCCATGAATCGCAACACACCAGGCCTCCCTGTCCACCAGCAACTCATGAAGTTCACTCAGATTCACGTCCATCAAGTCAGTGATACCATCCAGCCATCTCATCCTCTGTCATCCCCTTCTCCTCCTGCCCCCAATTCCTCCCAGCATCAAAGTCTTTTCCAATGAGTCAACTCTTCACATGAGGTGGCCAAAGTACTGGAGTTTCAGCTTTAGCATCATTCCTTCAAAAGAAATCCCAGGGCTGATCTCCTTCAGAATGGACTGGTTGGAGCTCCTTGCAGTCCAAGGGACTCTCAAGAGTCTTCTCCAACACCACAGTTCAAAAGCTTCAATTCTTTGGTGCTCAGCCTTCTTCACAGTCCAACTCTCACATCCATACATGACCACTGGAAAAACCATAGCCTTGACTAGACGGACCTTAGTCAGCAAAGTAATGTCTCTGCTTTTGAATATGCTATCCAGGTTGGTCATAAACTTTCTTCCATAGAGTAAGCGTCTTTTAATTTCATGGCTGCAGTCACCATCGGCAGTGATTTTGGAGCCCCCCAAAATAAAGTCTGACACTGTTTCCACTGTTTCCCCATCTACTTCCCATGAAGTGATGGGACCAGATGCCATGATCTTCGTTTTCTGAATGTTGAGCTTTAAGCCAACTTTTTCACTCTCCTCTTCCACTTTCATCAAGAGGCTTTTTAGTTCCTCTTCACTTTCTGCCATAAGGGTGGTGTCATGTGCATATCTGAGGTTATTGATATTTCTCCCGGCAATTTTGATTCCAGCTTGTGCTTCTTCCAGTCCAGCATTTCTCATGATATACTCTGCATATAAGTTAAATAGCAGGGTGACAATATACAGCGTTGACTTGCTCACAGTCAAATTCATCTGTGTATTACAGATTTGAGAGCTACCCCTGAAAGGGTGACACTAACAGCTGTGACGGACTGTGCAGAAGCATGCCAGCTGCAACGGACCACACAGAAGTGCAGCCGAGAGGAGCTACCCCACGTCCGAGGTCAGGGGAGGTGGCCGAGAGTAGCAACCCTACGTCCAAGGAGTGGCAGCTGTGCAGGCAAGGAGAGCCTAGAGGAGCTACTCCCACTCAAGACCAGGAGGGGTGGCCGTGAGGAGATACCCCTCGTCCAAGGTAAGGAACAGCAGCTGTACTTTGCTGGAGCAGCCGTGAAGAGGTATCCCACGTCAAAGGTAAGAAAAACTCAAGTAAGACCGTAGGTGTTGCAAGAGGGCGTCAGAGGGCAGACACACTGAAACCATACTCACAGAAAACTAGCCAATCTGACCACATGGACCACAGCCTTGTCTAACTCAATGAAACTAAGCCATGCTGTGTGGGGCCATCCAAGACAGACGGGTCATGATGGAGAGGTCTGACAGAATGTGGTCCGCTGGAGAGGGGAATGGCAAACCGCCTCAGTATTCTTGCCTTGAGAACCCCATGAACAGCATGAAATGGCAAAATGATAGGATACGGAAAAGGGACCTCCCCAGGTCCCCACCTGCCCAAAATGCTACTGGAGATCAGTGGAGAAATAACTCCAGAAAGAATGAAGGATGGAGCCAAAGAAAAAACAATATCCAGCTGTGGATATGACTGGTGATAGAATCAAGGTCTGATGCTGTAAAGAGCAATATTCCATAGGAACCTGGAATGTCAGGTCCATGAATTGAGGCAAATTGAAAGTGGTCTAACAGGAGATGGCAAGAGTAAATGTTGACATTCTAGGAATCAGCAAACTAAAATAGACTGGAATGGGTGAATTTAACTCAGATGACCATTAATTATATCTACTACTATGGGCAGGAATCCCTTAGAAGAAATGGAGTAGCCATCATAGTCAACAAGAGTCCAAAATGCAGTACTAGGATGCAGTCTCAAAAACGACCGAATGATCTCTGTTTGTTTCCAAGGTAAACCATTCAATATCACGGTAATCCAAGCCTATGCACCAAGCAGCAACACTGAAGAAGCTGAAGTTGAATGGTTCTATGAAGACCTCCAAGGCCTTTTAGAACCAACACCCCAAAAAGATGTCCTTTTCATTATAGGGGACTGGAATGTAAAAGTAGGAAGTCAAGAAACTCCTGGAGTAACAGGCAAATTTGGCCTTGGAGAACAGAATGAAGCAGGGCAAAGGCTAATAGAGTTTTACCAAGAGAATGCACTGGTCATAGCAAACACCCTCTTCCAACAACACAGGAGAAGACTCTACACATGGACATCACCAGATGGTCAACACCAAAGTCAGATTGATTATATTCTTTGGAGCCAAAGATGGAGAAGCTCTAAAGAGTCAACAAAAACAAGACTGGGAGCTGACTGTGGCTCAAATCATGAACTCCTTATTGCCAAATTCAAACTTAAATTGAAGAAAGTAGGAAAAACCACTAGACCATTCACCTATAACCTAAATCAAATTCCTTATGATCATATAGTGGAAGTGAGAAATAGATTTAAGAGACTAGATCTGATAGACAGAGTGCCTCATGAACTATGGAATGAGGTTCGTGACATTGTACAAGAGACAGGGATCAAGACCATCCCCATGGGAAAGAAATGCAAAAAAGAAAAATGGCTGTCTGAGGAGGCCTTACAAATAGCTGTGAAAAGAAGAGAAGCAAAAAGCAAAGGAGAAAAGGAAAGATATAAGCATCTGAATGCAGAGTTCCAAAGAATAGCAAGAAGAGGTAAGAAAGCCTTCCTCAATGATCAGTGCAAAGAAATAGAGTAAAATGACAGAATGGGAAAGACCAGAGATCTCTTCAAGAAAATTAGAGATACCAAGGGAACATTTCATGCAAAGATGGGCTCAATAAAGGACAGAAATGGTATGGACCTAACAGAGGCAGAAGATATTAAGAAGGGGTGGCAAGAATACACAGAAGAACCATACAAAAAAGATCTTCACAACCAAGATAACCATGACGGTGTGATCACTCACCTAGAGCCAGACATCCTGGAATGTGAAGTCAAATGGGCCTTGGAAACCATCACTATGAACAATGCTAGAGACGGTGATGGAATTCCAGTTGAGCTATTTCAAATCCTGAAAGATGATGCTGTGAAAATGCTGCACTCAAATGCCAGCAGATTTGGAAAACTCAGCAGTGGACACAGGACTGGAAAGGTCAGTTTTCATTCCAATCCCAAAGAAAAGCAATGCCAAAGAATGCTCAAACTACTGCACAATTGCACTCATCTCACATGCTAGCCTCTTGAGAAACCTATATGCAGGTCAAGAAGCAACAGTTAGAACTGGACATTTAACAATAGACTGGTTCCAAATAGGAAAAGGAGTATGTCAAGGCTGTATATTGTCACCCTGCGTATTTAATTTCTATGCAGAGTACATCATGAGAAACGCTGGGCTGTAAGAAACACAAGCTGGAATCAAGATTGCCGAGAGAAAATCAATAACCTCAGATATGCAGATGACACCACCCTTATGGCAGAAAGTGAAGAGGAACTCAAAAGTCTCTTGATGAAAGTGAAAGTGGAGAGTGAAAAACTTGGCTTAAAGCTCAACATTCAGAAAATAAATCTCATGGCAACTGGACCCATCACTTCACGTGAAATAGATGGGGAAACAGTGGAAACAGTGTCAGATTTTATTGTTTTAGGCTCCAAAATCACTGCAGATGGTGACTGCAACGATGAAACTGAAAGACACTTACTCCTTGGAAGAAAAGTTATGACCAACCTAGATAAAATATTGAAAAGTAGAGACATTACTTTGCAAACAAAGGTCCATCTAGTCAAGGCTATGGTTTTTCCAGTGGTCATGTATGGATGTGAGAGTTGGACTGTGAAGAAAGCTGAGTGCCGAAGAATTGATGTTTTTGAACTGTGGTGTTGGAGAAGACTCTTGAGGGTCCCTTGGACTGCAAGGAGATCCAACCAGTCCATTCCAAAGGAGATCAGCCCTGGGATTTCTTTGGACGGAATAATGCTGAAGCTGAAACTCCAGTACTTTGGCCACCTCATGCAAAGAGTTGACTCATTGGAAAAGACTCTGATGCTGGGAGGAATTGGAGGCGGGAGGAGAAGGGGACAACAGAGGATGAGATGGCTGGATGGCATCACTGACTCGATGGTAGTGAGTCTGAGTGAACTCCGTGAGTTGCTGGTGGACAGGGAGGCCTGGTGTGCTGAGATTCATGGGATCGCAAACAATCAGACACAACTGAGCAATTGAACTGAACAGAAGCAGAAGATATTAAGAAGTGATGGCAAGAATACACAGAAGAACTGTACAAAAAAGAACTTCCCAACCAAGATAATCATGATGGTGTGATCATGCACGTAGAGCCAGACATCCTGGAATGTGAAGTCAAGTGGGCCTTAGAAAGCATCACTACAAACAAAGCTAGAGGAGGTGATGTAATTCCAGTTGAGTTATTTCAAATCCTGAAAGATGATGCTGTGAAAGTGCTGCACTCAATATGCCAGCAAATTTGGAAAACTCATCAGTGGCCACAAGACTGGAAAAGGTCAGTTTTCATTCCAATCTCAAAGAAAGGCAATGCCAAAGAATGCTCAAACTACCACACAATTGTACTCATCTCACACTCTGGTTACGTAATGCTCAAAATTCTCCAAGACAGGCTTCAGCAATACATGAACCATGAAATTACACATGTTCAAGGTGTTTTTAGAAAAGGCAGAGGAACAAGAGATCAAACTGCCAACATTTGCTGGATCATCAAAAAAGCATGAAAGTTCCAGAAAAACATCTACTTCTGCTTTATTGACTATGCCAAAGCCTTTGATTGTGTGGATAACAATAAACTGGAAAATTCTGAGAGAGATGGGAATAGCAGACCACCTGACCTGCCTCATGAGAAATCTGTATGCAGGTCAGAAAGCAACAGTTAGAACTGGACATGGAACAACAGACTGGTTCCAAATAGGAAAAAGAGTACATCAAGGCTGTATATTGTCATCCTGCTTATTTAACTTCTATGCAGAGTACATCATGAGGAACGCTGGACTGGAAGAAACACAAGCTGGAATCAAGATTGAGGTGAAGAGGTGAAGTCGCTCAGTCATGTCCGACTCTTTGCGGCCCTGTGGACTGTAGCCTACCAGGCTCCTCCATCCATGGGATTCTCTAGGCAAGAATACGAAGTGGGTTGCCATTTCCTTCTCCAGGGGATCTTCCTGACCCAGGGATCAAACCCAGGTCTCCCGCATTGGAGGCAGACACTTTAACCTCTGACCCACCAGGAAAGCCCTGGGAGAAATATCAATAACCTCAGATATGCAGATGATACCACCCTTATGGCAGAAAGTGAAGAGGAACTAAAAAGCCTCTTGATGAAAGT
This sequence comes from Oryx dammah, assembly GCF_014754425.2. NCBI lineage: Eukaryota > Metazoa > Chordata > Mammalia > Artiodactyla > Bovidae > Oryx > Oryx dammah. The sequence goes on from NW_024070208.1 coordinate 70,711,696, forward strand.
GAAAGAGAAGACTGAAAAAGTTGGCTTAAAGCTCAATATTCAGAAAACGAAGATCATGGCATCTGGTCCCATCACTTCATGGGAAATAGATGGGGAAACAGTGGAAACAGTGTCAGACTTTATTTTTGGGGGCTTCAAAATCACTGCAGATGGTGACTGCAGCCATGAAATTAAAAGATGCTTACTCCTTGAAAGGAAAGTTATGACCAATCTAGATAGCATATTGAAAAGCAGAGATATTACTTTGCCAACAAAGGTCCATCTAGTCAAGGCTATGGTTTTTCCAGTGGTCATGTATGGATGTGAGAGTTGGACTGTGAAGAAGGCTGAGCGCCGAAGAATTGATGCTTTTGAACTGTGGTGTTGGAGAACTCTTGAGAGTCCCTTTGACTGCAAGGAGATCCAACGGGTCCATCCTAAAGGAGATCAGTCCTGGGTGTTCATTGGAAGGACTGATGCTGAAGCTGAAACTCCAATACTTTGGCCACCTCATGCAAAGACTTGATTCACTGGAAAAGACCCTGATGCTGGGAGGGATTGTGGGCAGGAGGCGAAGTGGATGACAGAGGATGAGGTGGCTGGATGGCATCACTGACTCGATGGACATGTTTGAGTGAACTCCGAAAGTTGTTGATGGACAGTGAGGCCTGGCGTGCATGATTCATGGGGTCACAAAGAGTCGGACATGACTGAGCGACTGAACTGAACTGAACTTAAATGACTATAAACACCCATTCAGAAGAGCAACACTGTGTCACTGGGATTTGTGGGGGGAAAAAAACAAAAACAAAAATCAGGTTTTTTTTGAGCAAAATGAGCCATGCTTCTCTGAAATGAAGAGATCTATCAAACATTAAATATTTATTAATTACTTACTTATTAAAAGCAGAAGACTGAGCTAAGTTCTATGAGGGTTTAAAATCTGTCTAGAGGTTGAGATACATTTTCGGCCATAAGTAGCTTAGAATCGATTTACAAAACTGGGGCAAATACACAGTTTATATTAAAATACACCAACCAACAACAACTTAACACTCAAAATCCATTTCATGAAATGGTGAGGCGATTCAAAGAAGTAGTCCAAAGGTAAACACTACACAAATAGAACATCTTCTAGAGATGAACTTAAAACTATAAAAACTTTGCAAAAGCTCAAGAATTCCATTACTTGCATTTACTCTGCAGCATTAAAACAGAAGTCAATATATAATTATTATCACATTCCAACTATATAATTTACCCTTATAAACACCTATGAAACATCATACTATTTTAGTAGTATGATCTCATTTATCTTTCAGTTAATAATAAAAGCTATTAATGTCCTCACTTAGTTCAGTTTAGTTTAGTCACTCAGTTGTGTCTGACTCTTTGAGACCCCATGAATCACAGCATGTCAGGCCTCCCTGTCCATCACCAACTCCCAGAGCCTACCCAAACTCATGTCCTTCGAGTCGGTGATGCCATTCAGCCATCTCATCTCTACCGTTCCCTTCTCCTCCTACCCCCAATCCCTCCCAGCATCAGAGTCTTTTCCAGTGAGTTAACACTTCACATGAGGTGGCCAAAGTACTGGAGTTTCAGCTTCAGCATCGCTACTTAAAATAAACACCCAGGACTGATCTCCTTTAGGATGGACCCGTTGGAGCTTCTTGCAGTCCAAGGGACTTTCAAGAGTCTTCTCCAACATCATAGTTCAAAAGCATCAATTCTTCGGCACTCAGCTTTCTTCACAGTCCAACTCTCACATCCATACATGACTACTGGAAAAACCATAGCCTTGACTTGATGGACCTTTGTTGGCAAAGTAATGTCTCTGCTTTTGAATATGCTATCTAGGTTGGTCATAACTTTTCTTCCAAGGAGTAAGTGTCTTTTAATTTCATGGCTGCAGTCACCATCTGCAGTGATTTTGGAGCCCCCCAAAATAAAGTCTGACACTGTTTCCACTGTTTCCCCATCCATTTCCCATGAAGTGATGGGACAAGATATCATGATCTTAGTTTTCTGAATGTTGAGCTTTAAGCCAACTTTTTCAGTCTCCTCTTTCACTTTCATCAAGAGGCTTTTTAGTTCCTCTTCACTTTCTACCATAAGGGTGGTGTCATCTGCATATCTGAGGTTATTGATATTTCTCCTGGCAATCTTGATTCCAGCTTGTGCTTCTTCCAGCCCAGCGTTCCTCATGAGGTACTCTGCATATAAGTTAAATAAGCAGGGTGACAATATTCAGCCTTGACGTACTCCTTTTCCTATTTGGAACCAGTCTGTTGTTCCATGTCCAGTTCTATATGTTGCTTCCTGACTCACTTAGTAGATGTTCCCTAGTACCAGAGGAATTAAATGAATATTACAGGGTAATTAGGGTAATTAATTCACTAGGTCATTAATAGAATTTGAACCCATAATTTAGAAATCTAACTTAGTACTCTGCTATAGCCTAAGCTATGGTCTTCCCAGGGGTCACATATGGTTGTGAGAGCTGCACTGTAAAGAAGGTAATGCACCAGAGAATTGATGCCTTTGAACTGTGGTATTAGATAAGACTCTTTCAATAGCAAGGAGATCAAACCAGTCAATCTTAAGGGAAATCAACCTTTAATACTCTTTGGAAGGACTGATGCTGAAAATGAAGCTCCAGTATTTTGGTCACCTGATATGAACAACCAATTCATTGGAAAAGTCTCTCATGCTGGGAAAGACTGAGAGCAAAAGAGGGCATCAGAGGATGAGATGGCTGGATGGCACCACTGATGCAATGGACATGAACTTGGGCAAACTTTGGAAGATAGTGAAGGACAGGGAGGCCTAGCATGCTGCAGTCCATGAAGCCCCAAAGAGTCAAACACGGCTGGGGAACTGAACACAACACAACACAAAGACAAGGTAATGTGTCTAGTTGCTTTGGATTCTAGGGGAAAAGCTACAGTGGAAATATGAGGCATTATATTCTTGGTTTTCATCATCATCAATACACAGGTCATCAATGTTTTGCTAGGAGATAAACAAAGTCAGTTACATGGATAAGCTCCCCTTTAATTTCCTGCAGTGCTATAAATGTACACACACATATACTGATGCTAACAAACTAACAACATTTAATAAATTACCTCTTCTAAGACATTCCACAGTTCCTTATCTGTATGTTCATTAAAAGGATCCAGATTTTTCCTCATTGTTCCCATGAATAAAACAGGTTCCTAAATAACCCAAAATAGTAAATGTTATTAGTCAACTTTATCCATTTTATTCCAGTACTAACAGAATTAAAATGAACAAAATCAAAATTCACTGTAATCATTAATAATAAGGTTGTTAATGCCTGTTTACAAAAAGAGTATCTCTAAAATAGTTTTCAGTTGTATAAACTGTGCTGCAAAATATCCTCTGGACCATTGAATACTAACAAAGAAAGTGCTGCGATGAACATCGAAACAAATCGCCAGTCCAGGTTCGATGCATGATACTGGATGCTTGGGGCTGGTGCACTGGGACGACCCAAAGGGATGGTACGGGGAGGGAGGAGGGAGGGAGGGTTCAGGATGGGGAACACATGTATGCCTGTGGTGGATTGATGTTGATATATGGCAAAACAAATACAATATTGTAAAGTAATTAACCTCCAATTAAAATAAATTAAAGAAAAGAAAAAGAAAGTGCTGAGGTGTGTCACCTTAAGAAAAACCTGAAGAACAGAAAGGAAGATTTTACTTTTTTCAATTCCAAACTGGTAATACCTGCTTAATAAAAAAATAAATGAGGATATAATTATTGAGGAATTTTATACCGATAGCACTAGATAAATTGTCAGTTCTGGTGTTATACTAGGAAATACCAAGAGCATGATTAGTTGAGGTTTGAAAAGGTTAATAGGCAGGCAGGTCGGGAGGCCAGGGTCTCCAAAGATGGAGAGAAGGCAAAAAGGCACATTCCTTTCAATAGCAGGTTTCTCAAATCCTGTGTTGCTATGGGGACTATCTGAAACTAACTTTTTCAACCCTCCAGCTGCTAACTGCTCAGCAAAACAGTATATTTTGCTGAAGGGAATATCCTGTCTTAAGCTATGTTAATGAAACAATGTATCTTTCTTAGAAAACAGCTTTTCTTTAAAAACTAATGTCAGCTGCTTTATGGATACAATTTATGTCACCCAGAGACACTTGGTGGGAGACAGCTCCCCCTCCTGCAGATGCTATCTCAGGATGTATATTATGGGAGAGGAGTCTGGTACAGTTCTCTCAGCCAGCCTTGAGGTGTTTCTTTTATCTATGATTAGCAGCTCACTAACAATATATAATGTCTTGCTACAGACTTGGAAGAAAAGTTATGACCAACCTAGAGAGCATATTGAAAAGCAGAGACATTACTTTGCTAACAAAGGTCCATCAAGTCAAGGCTATGGATTTTCCAGTGGTCATGTATGGATGTGAGAGTTGGACTGTGAAGAAGGCTGAGCACCGAAGAATTGATGCTTTTGAACTGTGGAGTTGGAGAAGACTCTTCGAAGTCCCTTGGACTGCAAGGAGATCCAACCAGTCCATTCCAAAGGAGATCAGCCCTGGGATTTCCTTGGACGGAATAATGCTGAAGCTGAAACTCCAGTACTTTGGCCACTTCATGTGAAGAGTTGACTCATTGGAAAAGACTCATGCTGGGAACGATTGGAAGCAGGAGGAGAAGTGGATGACAGAGGATGAGATGGCTGGATGGCATCACTGACTCAATGGACATGAGTCTGAATGAACTCCGGGAGTTGGTGATGGACAGGGAGGCCTGGTGTGCTGCGATTCATGGGGTCACAAAGAGTCAGACACGACTGAGCGACTGAATTGAACTGAACTGAAAGACTAGCAAGAGGATACTCTCCTAGGCCCTTCTAGTAACTTTTGCTGGAAGCTTTTTCTATCCCTGTTACATTAATAAAACTTTGCTACATAAAAGCTCTGAGTGGTCAAAAGCAGTCATCTTAGGTCCTGGATTGAAATTCTGTCCTCTGGAGACCAAGAATACTGACGACGTTCACAGCTCACAGCCACAACCATTCAGAATTGTGCCTCAAAGCAGAAATATTAAATAGTTTCACATTGCCACTGAAGAATAAAGATCAGACTACTTTCTCTGCTGGTAAAACACTCTTCCCAGGATCTGGAATCTTTCCACATGCGTAAATGAAACATCTCCACACATGCAAGGAGAATGTCAATTACTGGGACCTAAGGCTCCTCACAATAAACTGTGGAAAATTCTGAAAGAGATGGGAATACCAGACCACCTGACCTGCCTCTTGAGAAACCTATATGTAGGTCAGGAAGCAACAGTTAGAACTGGACATGGAACAACAGACTGGTTCCAAATAGGAAAAGGAGTACGTCAAGGCTGTATATTGTCACCCTGCTTATTTAACTTATATGCAGAGTGCATCATGAGAAATGCTGGACTGGAAGAAACACAAGCTGGAATCAAGATTGCCAGGAGAAATATCAATAACCTCAGATATGCAGATGACACCACCCTTATGGCAGAAAGTGAAGAGGAACTAAAAAGCCTCTTGATGAAAGTGAAAGCGGAGAGTGAAAAAGTTGGCTTAAAGCTCAACATTCAGAAAACGAAGATCATGGCATCTGATCCCATCACTTCATGGGAAATAGATGGGGAAACAGTGGAAACAGTGTCAGACTTTATTTTTTGGGGCTCCAAAATCACTGCAGATGGTAATTGCAGCCGTGAAATTAAAAGACACTTACTCCTTGGAAGGAAAGTTATGACCAACCTAGATCACATACTCAAAAGCAGAGACATTACATTGTCAACAAATGTCCATCAAGTCAAGGCTATGGTTTTTCCAGTAGTCATGTATGGATGTGAGAGTTGGACTGTGAAGAAAGCTGAGCGCCGAAGAATTGATGCTTTTGAACTGTGGTGTTGGAGAAGACTCTTGAGAGTCCCTTGGGCTGCAAGAAGATCCAACCAGTCCATTCTGAAGGAGATCAGCCCTGGGATTTCTTTGGAAGGAATGATGCTAAAGCTGAAACTCCAGTACTTTGGCCACCTCATGCAAAGAGTTGACTCATTGCAAAAGACTCTGATGCTAGGAGGGATTGGGGGCAGGAGGAGAAGGGGACGACAGAGGATGAGACGGCTGGATGGCTTCACTGACTCGATGGACATGAGTTTGGGTGAACTCCGGGAGTTGGTGATGGACAGGGAGGCCTGGCATGCTGCAATTCATGGGGTTGCAAGGAGTCGGACACGACTGAGTGACTGAACTGAACTGAAGGCTCATCTTAGGGCTGAAGAATTGATGCTTTTGAACCGTGGTGTTGAAGAAGACTCTTAAGAGTCCCTTGGACTGCAAGGAGATCAAAGCAGTCCATCCTAAAGGAAATCAGCCCTGAATATTCGTTGGAAGGACTGATGCTGAAACTGAAACTCCAATACTTTGGTCACCTGATGTGAAGAACTGACTCCTTGGAAAAGATCCTGATGCTGGGAAAAATTGAAGGCAAGGGGAAAAGGAGATGACAGAGGATGAGATGGTTGGATGATATCACCAACTCGATGGACATGAGTTTGAGCAAGCTCTGGGAGTTGGTGGTGGACAGGGAAGCCTGGCATGCTGCAGTAAATGGGGTATCAAAGAGTCAGACACAACTGAGGGACTGAACTGAAGGCTCCTCTGTCCATGTAGAGATCACCTTTGAGTCTGCATCAGCTGGTCCCCACTTCTCTCACCTGTGTGCCAGATGACCTTCCTCACAGAACCTCTTTACTAACTGCAAGGTCACCTACTGTGATCTGTGTCATAATAAAATTATTTTAATTTAAATAGTCCTTCCTATTCATCTTCTTTGGGAGGAGCCACAAGTAAATTACTCTGGAAATGAAATATCTTTCTGGGTTTCAGGAGAGAATCTTATACATAAGCTCATGTAAGCCATTTAAGTTTTCTTCTGGAAGGCTCTAATAAGCCAGGCCACAGAATATGAGCAGCAGAAAAAAGTGAAATTGGCTCCTTTCAGTGAAGAGTGCAGAACAAGGGGATACACTCATGTGGGAATAAGAGAAAATCTGACTCTTCTACAAGTGCCCGGAACTGCTCAGAATCACCAGCCTCAAATTGCACTGTTCCTCTCACTTCATAAAAGCTTCTAAAGAAACATGAAGAAGACAGATTTTTCTTTTCTCCAGCCATGAAGAAGAATGCACTCAGCCTCCTCTGCCTTCCTTCCCTGTTGTCTTTGTTTCAAGTCTGGTGAGAGAGAAATGGATGCAGAAAACACATGGTGTGCCACCAAAAAAGATGTATCCCTAAGCAAAATCTAAAATCAAAAAGATATTTAACTTTAACCTTCATTTGCAGAAGGTTGATTAAGTGGCTGATATATCCCAAAAAGCAATGAAAATCAGTAGCCATATGATATGTCAAAATTAGCGACTTGAACTGAAAAATCCTGAGACCAAATTTAAGGTTTCTTTAAAACTTGAATTTAGGGTCAAAGAATAAACAACCATCTAAGCATGGTAAGAGTTCCTGATCAGAGGAATACCATTCTGACTCAGATTTAAAAAACAATAACAACTTGTTACTCTTTCTAATTTTCAGCTCTAAGATTCTAACAAGCCAGATGATTTCTCTTCTTTTACATGAGGTTTACACAAATGACATGGCCAAGCAAGGGGAGGCTGGTGCCCAATATTCATCCCTCTCCTCTGACTCTACTCTGCTTTCCCCCAGGAACCTATACTATGGACAGGATTCTGCTCTGGGCTCAAGAGGAGAGCCTCTTTGAGAACTAGTGTTTGAGGAGATAAAGAGACTGAAAGAGGCCACCTAAAGGAACCAGCTTTGAGCCCAACCGGGAGAAGAAAGACCAGGCCTTTTTGTTTATAACTACAAGAATGTTTCTTTGGCCATCATAGCTTATGGGACCTGAACATATTTTCCTTTAGGCTCCTTTCAAAGGGCAAATTCACATCCCATAAGAGGTCTAGGGTTTGATAAAGTGCCATCTGGTTTTCAAAGTACACTCTAGAGATGTTACATAAGCTAATTTTTTGAAAAATATTGAATTGCTTTGTTTTTAAAAGGTGGATGGTTGCTCAGTGGTACCAAGTCTACCTGCCAGTGCAGGAGAACATTTGATCCCTGGGTTGGGAAGATCCCCTGGAGAAGGAAATGGCAGTATTCTTGCTTGGGAAATCTCATAGACAGAGGAGTCTGGCCCACTACAGCCCATGGGGTCACAAACAGCTGGACATGACTGAGTGACTGAACAACAACAACAACACATTAACGCATTTGTTGGTTCAAGAGAACAGGCATAAAGACCCTACTCAAAGTTCAATCAGGGGGACTTCCCTAGTGGTCCAGTGGTTAAGACTTCACCTTCCAATGCAGGGGTTGCAGGTTTGATCCATGGTGAGGGAGCTAAGATTCCATCTGCCTTGTGGCCAAAAACAGGAACATAAAGCAGAAACAACATAGCAACAAATTTAATAAAGACTTTAAAAAAAAGTTCAATCAGGGTCTATTTTATAATCAGGATCTATTTTGTAATCAGGGTCTCCCTCTATTGTCACCTCCTTCACCTTCTCTTTAGGAAACTCCTTCAAGAAGACGAAGCTCATCAAAGACTAGGAGACTAAAATTAGATTCTTTGCAGCAGAGGGAGTCCCTCACTTCTGAGCCCCTGACCACCATCTGCAGCTGCTTCATGCTGAGCTTTCAACAGAGCCCCTAGACACTCTGTAGGCCTTAAGAATATTCTTCTAATTATCACCAACCACTGCTGATTGTCACACACTTCAAAAAAAAAAAAAAACTCTTTCAGCATTTTCCCATTGCAATATGTGCTCTCATTTAAGTCTACACTGTCAGTCTAATAGGATCTATTTGGCAATTATGCGGGCTTACTTAGCATTATTAGATGAAAGAACATAGTTTAGTAAAGAAGAATATTTCTCTTTGTTATGACTTGCCAAATGTATATTTCAAAAATCAGCAAAAGTTTAATGAAAACATGTTGAATGAAAAGAATGGTTTATAAAAATAGTAACTGATTGAAGCTCTATTTTGCTTGAAATCAGCAGGCCATTTGTGAACAATATTTATTTGAATGTGTGAATGTCTTTTATGCGTGGTGTTTACTTTGGTTTCTACTTATTCTTCTTTCATCACTTACCAGATAAAAGCTAATAAAACTGCTCACAATAGACACATACTGCAAGGGCAGATAAGGGTCAAATTAATGATCTTTTATTTTTTTGGCAGCACCATGCAGCTTGCGGGATCCTAGTTTCCCAATCAGGGATTGAACTAGGGCCACAGCAGTGAGAGCACAGAGTTCTAACCACTGGAGCACCTGGGAATTCCCAATGGCCATCTCTCAGTAGTTGTTATTTGAAGTACCAAACTCTCAGTAATCAGGGAAAGAAACTAATTTTATAAATAAATGTACAGATGTTTATACTTAAGAACACTACAGTATAGAGATTTATAGTAGTATTAGGGGAAGCACACTAACTGAAACCGCCTACCCTGGCCGGGCACTGTAGTAACAATTTGCATGAGGTCCTGGTAAGGAACACGCAACTAATAAGCCACCACCAACCGGAATAGTTTGGGAAAGGTCAAAAGGAGACACCATATGTCTGACCACCTCCCAGAATCTTTCTCTCTGGCATCCATCTTGGCTGAATGAGGCATGCACCACCAGGAAGGACTCTGAGTCAGAATGATTGGTTAAAGACAACCCAGAAACTAACCCATCACCATAATACCCAAGACTGGGAGCCAGGTGGCCGAGCTATTCCCCTGGGTTCCCTTACCCTACTGCTCTCCACCTGGGTGCCCTTTCCCAATAAAATCTCTTGTTTTGTCAGCACATGTGTCTCCTCAGACAACTCATTTCCAAGTGTTAGACAAGAGCCCACTTTCAGGCCCTGGAAGGGGTGCCCCTTTCTGCAACAGTAGAACACACAACCTTCATGTAAATATACACTACATTTATTGGCCCATGTATATTTTTTTCTGAAAGTACAAATAAACCTCATTGAATAAGAGTTGGCTGGGGCAACAGTCAAGAAAACATTCTTATTCAATGTAACAATTTAAATGAAACATTAGTTTCAAAACTATTTTTTCATCATGGTTTAAAGATTATATTTTTCAAAATGTAATTCATTGTGTCATATTCAGTACTGATTTTTCCCCTTGTTACAAACATAACATAAGGTCATTTTAGGTGTGTGACCCAAAAATAGCCACTCTGAATCAGAGCATTTAGTGCAATAAATTAATAAACCTTCAACATAATTGCAGACTGAAAGCTGCAGTCTTACTGGACCATTGTATATGCTGCTGGAAGAAAGACTATATACTATGTTGAAAATAAACCCTAACCACTAACTGAAGTTTAAAATGACCCAGGACCAAGACAAAAAGCATATAAGTGATTACAAACAAACCAGATAAAGCACAATCTTTATCCTCATCATTTCAGTCCCAAATCAAGAACCTGCCCTCCATTAAAGTATATCAAGAATATATCAGAGAAGTCAGAACAGCTCTGGTTCACCTTCTTCAACCTACTGAAGAAAACTCAGGGAATGGAAATACCAAAGAGCAGAATGGGCTGTGTAAAAAATACTTAGCTTTTGTTTTGATTTAAAAGAGGGGGGAAAATATCAAATATACAAGTGAGTCTATTTAACCATTAAAGGTGCTGTTGATCTGTGCCAACCTGTAGGCTATAATCATAAATATTGAATTCACATGCAGTCTCACTTCAATTGAAAACATCTTCTTTGTGCCAATAGGATAAGGGGTTCTATGTGTAGAATATCATCCAAAGAAGTTTTGAAATTCATTTTCCAGATCCTTTCATATAAGCAGATACTCCTGAATACAATCTCAATGTGGTGTTCTTTCTGGAGAATATACTTAACTACTTCATATTCTGAGCACAAAGGATGCACAGACTTCAGCTATCTGTTTTGTTTAATGAAATTATCTAGGAAGTACTTTCATATTTTGCCTTTTTCCTGAAATTTTGAACACAAATTGAGGAGTACCTTCCTAAGATTATACAGTATTTGTCTTTGAAAGTTCCCCCTAGGACTCCAGGACTGATGGTCTATGTCACCACTTCCCTGCCTCTGGTTCCTAGGAAAGTCTTTGTTGCTATCACATCTTCCCATTTCTGACCTGTTCATGGTGGGGTCAATAGTGATGGGGGAGAGAGAGACCACCATGGAAGCTGCTGCTGCTCACAGGATGACAGGGCAGAGGGAGTCAGGGAAGGTGATGCAGACCTGGATCACCTAAGTGGGGCAACTCAAATAAACATCACTGGGCTCCCCCTTTGCAGAGTCTGAACTCAGCTTCCTAGTACTCCTAAATCAAGGTGTTGACAACACAAGCATCACTGCTTCCTATTCATTTAGGGAAAGAGGACTGTAAGTTTTCTGCTCTGAGACAAGTAACTTCAAGTAACCACAGTATCAGATTTTCTCCTGCTGGATTCTGGAGTTGAGAATCTCTCTAAATTGAAGGCCGGGCTTTGCCCCTTGGTAAGTTAAGTTTCCAGTGCCCCAGTTTTAAAATCTGTAAGATAAGGATAATCATGGAATCCCTGTGAGCAAAAAGTGGGAGATGGTAGAGAAAGAGGGTAAAACACGTTAAAGTGAAAATCACTCAGTTGTGTCCAACTCTTTGTGATCCCATGGACAATATAGTCCATGGAATTCTCCAGGCTAGAATACTGGAGTGAGTGGCCTTTCTTTTCTCCAAGGGATCTTCCCAACCCAGGGATCGAACCCAGGTATCCCACACTGCAGGCAGATTATCTACCACCTGAGCACCAGGGAACATGTTAAAACATGTTAGTTCAGTTCAGTCATTCAGTAATGTCCAACGTTTTGTGCCCCCATGGACTGCAGCATGCCAGGCTTCCCTGTCCATCACCAACTCTCGGAGCTAAGGATTCCACACATGTTAGGGATTATTATTAATACCTGTGTAACTTGTCAGGTGTTAGTTCTAAAAGGTCTTGTAGGTCTTCATAAAACTGTTAAACTTCAGTTTCTTCAGCGTTACTGGTTGGGGCATAGACTTGGATAACTGTGATATTGAATGGTTTGCCTTGGAGACGAACAGAGATCATTCTGTCGTTTTTGACATTGCATCCAAGTATTGCATTTCGGACTCTTTTGTTGACCATGATGGCTACTCCATTTCTTCTAAGGGATTCCTACCCTCAGTAGTAGATATAATGGTCATCTGAGTTAAATTCACCCATTCCAGTCCATTTTAGTTCTCTGATACCTAGAATGTCAATGTTCACCCTTGCCATCTATTGTTTGACCACTTCCAATTTACCTTGATTCATGGACCTGACATTCCAGGTTCCGATGCAATATTACTCTTTACAGCATCAGATCTTGCTTCTATCACCAGTCACCTCCACAACTGGGTATTGTTTTTGCTAGGTTTTATGAAGACCTACAAGACCTTTTAGAATTAACCCCCAAAAGATGTCCTTTGCATTATAGGGGACTGGAATGCAAAAGTAGAAGTAGAAAGTCAAGAAACACCTGGAGTAACAGGCAAATTTGGCCTTGGAATGTGGAATGAAGCAGGACAAAGACTAATACAGTTTTGCCAAGAAAATGCACTGGTCATAGCAAACACCCTCTTCCAACAACACAAGAGAAGACTCTACTCATGGACATCCCCAGATGGTCAACACCAAAATCAGATTGATTATATTCTTTGCAGCCAAAGATGGAGAAGCTCTATACAGTCAACAAAAACAAGACCAGGAGCTGACTGTGGCTCAGATCAAGAACTCCTTATTACCAAATTCAGACTCAAATTGAAGAAAATAGGGAAAACCGCTATTGACCTAAATCAAATCCCTTATGATTATACAGTGGAAGTGAGAGATAGATTTAAGGGACTAGATCTGATAGATAGAGTGCCTGATGAACTATGGAATGAGGTTCGTGACATTGTATAGGAGACAGGGATCAAGACCATCCCCATGGAAAAGAAATGCAAAAAAGCAAAATGGCTGTCTGAGGAGGCCTTACAAACAGCTGTGAAAAGAAGAGAGGTGAAAAGCAAAGGAGAAAAGGAAAGATATAAGCATCTGAATGCAGAGTTCCAAAAAATAGCAGGAAGAGATAAGAAAACCTTCTTCAGCGATAAATGCAAAGAAATAGAGGAAAACAACAGAATGGGAAAGACTAGAGATCTCCTCAAGAAAATTAGAGATACTAAGGGAACATTTCATGCAAAGATGGGCTCGATAAGGGACAGAAATGGTATGGATTTAACAGAAGCAGAAGATATTAAGAAGAGGTGGCAAGAATACGTGGAAGAACTGTACAAAGAAGACCTTCACGACCCAGATAATCATGATGATGTGATCACTAATCTAGAGCCAGACATCTTGGAATGTGAAGTCAAGTGGGCCTTAGAAAGCATCCCTACAAACAAAGCTAGTGGAGGTGAGGGAGTTCCAGTTGAGCTGTTTCAAATCCTGAAAGATAATGCTGTGAAAGTGCTGCACTCAAATGCCAGCAGATTTGGAAAACTCAGCAGTGGACACAGGACTGGAAAAGGTCAGTTTTCATTCCAATCCCAAAGAAAGGCAATGCCAAAGAATGCTCAAACTACCGCAAAATTGCACTCATCTCACATGCTAGTAAAGTAATGCTCAAAATTCTCCAAGCCAGGCTTCAGCAATACATGAACCGTGAACTTCCTGATGTTCAAGCTGGTTTTAGAAAAGGCAGAGGAACCAGAGATCAAATTGCCAACATCCGCTGGATCATGGAAAAAGCAAGAGAGTTCCAGCAAAACCTCTATTTCTTTTTTATTGACTAAGCCAAACCCTTTGACTGTGTGGATCACAATAAACTGTGGAAAATTCTGAAAGACATGGGAATAGCAGACCACCTGACCTGCCTCTTGAGAAATGTGTATGCAGGCCAGGAGGCAACAGTTAAAACTGGACATGGAACACCAGACTGGTTCCAAATGGGAAAAGGAGTACGTCAAGGCTGTATATTGTCACCCTACTTATTTAACTTATATGCAGAATACATCATGAGAAACGCTGGACTGGAAGAAACACAAGCTGGAATCAAGATTACCAGGAGAAATATCAATAACCTCAGATATGCAGATGACACCACCCTTATGGCAGAAAGTGAAGAGGAGCTAAAAAGCCTCCTGATGAAAGTGAAAGAGGAGAGCGAAAAAGTTGGCTTAAAGCTCAACATTCACAAAACGAAGATCATGGCATCCGGTCCCATCACTTCATGGGAAATAGATGGGAAAATAGTGGAAACAGTGTCTGACTTTATTTTTTTTTTTTGGGGGGGGGCTCCAAAATCACTGCAGATGGTTACTGCAGCCATGATATCAAAAGACGCTTACTCCTTGGAAGAAAAGTTATGAACAACCTAGATAGTATATTCAAAAGCAGAGACATTACTTTGCCGACTAAGGTCCGTCTAGCCAAGGTTATGGTTTTTCCTGTGGTCATGTATGGATGTGAGAGTTGGACTGTGAAGAAGGCTGAGCGCCGAAGAATTGATGCTTTTGAACTGTGGTGTTGGAGAAGACTCTTGAGAGTCCCTTGGACTGCAAGGAGATCCAACCAGTCCATTCTGAAGGAGATCAACCCTGGGATTTCTTTGGAAGGAATGATGCTAAAGCTAAAGCTCCAGTACTCTGGCCACCTCATGTGAAGAGTTGACTCATTGGAAAAGACTCTGATGCTGGGAGGGATTGGGGGCAGGAATAGAAGGGGACGACCGAGGATGAGATGGCTGGATGGCATCATGGACTTGATGGACATGAGTCTGAGTGAACTCCAGCAGATGGTGATCGACAGGGAGGCCTGGCGTGCTGCGATTCATAGGGTCGCAAAGAGTCGGACACAACTGAGTGACTGAAGTGAACTGAACTTGTCAGTGCCTGCAACAAACACTAGAGCAGGAGAAATGAGAAACAGAGGCCCTGTCCTCAAGGAGAGGAAGAAAATAGTCAAGAATGTGGGGAGTGCTAAAAAATGCCAGAGATCTTCATGGAAGACTGGAAAGTATAAGTGGGTACAGGGTGGCAGTCAGGAAAGTATGTTATGGGATGGGAGCCAGAAATCGAAAGATAAAAGGAAGTGATATTCTTTCCTCTTGTTCCTTATAGAAAAGACAGATTTTTCTGTTTTGCCTTTCCCTAAAACTCCTATTTTGCTAATCTTTTTCCCTTCACTCTTTAAATTTATATAAACAGGGTTCTTTACATTATAAACAATAAATGTAAAGAAAATCACCCAAAACCACAAAAATATAAACAGAAATTAAACAGCAAAATCAGTCCAGAATGCGTTACTCTTTTTACTTACCCAGAAGTAATACTGGAAAGGTCAATTCCCTGATCCTTAAGGATAGTAAGAGCTGCTACTGAATGAGCATTCCTAAGGACTAGAAATGGGCCACAACTCTTTTTTTATCCAGTTATATCTTCACAACAAATCTGCGTAGCAGTAATTCCTAGAACTGGTTTAAGGACCAGGACGATGAACCTTAGAAGCTGAGTGACTTCATCAAGGCCCCATAGTCATATGAGGCAGCGCAGAAGTAAAAATGTGGGTCATGTTGATACTTGGTCTACACTCTTAAACATTCTATCACTGGCTGCCTCCTGAATGACTTTCTTGGACCTTTTATACATTGCAGGATCTCTTCAGATTCTCTCTCTTGAATCAACCAATACTGTGCCTTGGAAATGAAAGCATATAAAGGTTCTGTGTTTACAATGGTTGGTGGATACAAAGCTTAATAATGTTTTGTAAACAAACTCTCTGGAGTGTGTACCTAGAGCAGACCCAAACGCAGGATGGAAACTGATGAAACAAATCCAAAACCTGGTGATGTCAAGAGATGTTTAGTCTTTGCTCAGATGTATTGCCAAAACATTACTTGCAGAGCCAAGAATCATCCAGTGTTATATCTTTATTTATAGAGTACTTTGATGTACACAAGTACACAACCTTTTCTTATCAAGAAGCATTAACAGGGCAAATCTACGGACATAAAAGTATCCTGCAGACATGCTAATTATTTCCAAAACTAATTCAACCTGGCCCATTTCAAAGATGGGTATAATCAAAACATAAATCTTGGGGATTTAAACTCATTTTGCTCTTCTAGTTGTTCAGTCATGCAGTCACCTCTGACTCTGCCACCCCATGGACTGCAGCACACCAGCTTTCCCTGTCCTTGACCATCTGCCAGAATTTGCTCAAATTCATTTCCATTGAGTCAGTGATGCCATCCAACCATCTCATCCTCTGTTGTCCCCTTCTCCTGTCTTCAATCTTTCCCAGCATGAGGGTCTTTTCAAATGAGTCAGCTCGTCACATCAGATGGCCAAAGTATTGGAGTTTCAGCTTCAACATCAGTCCTTCTAATGAATATTCAGGACTGATCCCTTTTAGGATTGACTGGTTTGATTTTTTGCCTGTCCAAGGGAGTCTCAACAGTCCTCTCCACCTCCACAGTTGGAAGGAATCAGTTATTCAGCACTCAGCCTTTTTTTATTGTCCAGCTCTCACATCTGTACATGACTACTGGAGAAGTTAGAGCTTTGACTATACAGAACTTTGTAGATAAAGTAATGTCCCTGCTTTTTAATACGCTGTCTAGGTCGGTCATAGCTTTTCTTCCAAGGAGCAAGCTTCTTTTAATTTCATCTCTGCAGTCACCATCTGCAGTGATTTTGTAGCCCAAGAAACCAATGTCTGTGACTGTTTCCATTGTTTCCCTATCTATTTGCTATGAAGTAATGGGACCAGATGCCATGATCTTTCTTTTTTGAATTTTGTGTTTTAAGCCAGCTTTTTCACTTTCCTCTTTCACTTTCACTCTTGCCTTCATCATGAGGCTCTTTAGTTCCTCTTTTCTTTCTACCATAAGGGTGGTGTCATCTGCATATCTGAGGTTATTGATATTTCTCCCAGCAAGCTTGACTTCAGCTTGTACTTCATCCAGTCAGGCATTTCACATGATGTACGCTGCATATAAGTTAAATAAGCAGGGTGACAATATAGTCTTGACGTACTCCATTTCCTATTTGGCATCAGTCTGTTGTTCCATGTCCAGTTCTAATTGTTGCTTCCTGGCCTGCATACAGGTTTCTCAGGAGGCAGGTAAGGTGGCCTGGTATTCCCATCTCCTTAAGAATTTTCTACAGTTTTTTTGTGATGAACACAAAGTCTTTAACATCGCCAGTGAAGCAGCAGTAGATGTTTTTCTGGAATTCTCTTGTTTTTTTTCTGTGATCCAAAGGATGTTAGCAATTTGATCTCTGGTTCACCTGCCTTTTCTAAATCCAGCTTGTACATCTGGAAGTTCATGGTTCATGTACTGTTGAAGCCTAGCTTGAAGGGTTTTGAGCATTACTTTGCTAGCATGTGAAATGAGTACAATTGTGCATTAGTTTAAACATTTCTTGTCATTGCCCTTCTTTGGGATTGGAATGAAAACTGACCTTTTCCAGTCCTGTGGCGACTGCTGAGTTTCCAAACTTTCTGGCATATTGAGTGCCACGCTTTCACAGCATCATCTTTGAGGCCTTGAAACAGCTCAGCTGGAATTCCATCACCTCCACTATTTTTTTTTTTTCATAGTGCTTCTTCCTAAGACCCATTTGACTTCACACTTCAGGATGTCTGGCTCTAGGTGAGTGATCATACCGTCACAATTATCCAGGTCATTAAGATCTTTTTTATATGGTTATTTTGTGTTTTCTTGGCACCCTTTCTTAATATCTTTTGCTTCTGTTTGGTCCATATCACTTCTGTCTTTTATTGTGGGTATCTTGCATGAAATGTTCCCTTGGTATCTCTAATTTTCTTGAAGAGATATCTAGTCTTTCCCATTCTGTTGTTTTCCTCTATTTCTTTGCAGTGTGTGCTTTAAAAGGCTCTCTTATCTCTCCTTGCTATTCTCTCGAACTCTGCACTCAAATGGGTATATCTTTCCTTTTCTCCTTTACCTTTAGCTTCTCTTCTTTTCTCAGCTATTTGTAAGGCCTCCTCAGACAACCATTTTGCCTTTTTGTATTTCTTTTTCTTGTGCATGGTTTTGATCATCTATTTATTTCCTACTAGTATCACCAAGTGATGAATCTAATAGCCAGAAAGAATCTTAAAATACAGATTTTATGTGCTGAAAATTTCTTCCTATTTTTCCTGAAAGGAATTTTTTTTTTAATTTAAATTGTGGTGAAAGTCACTCAGTCGTGTCTGACTCTTTGTGACCCCATGAACTGTACAGTCCATGGAATTCTCCAGGCCAGAATACTGGAGTGGGTAGCCTTTCCCTTCTCCAGGGGCTCTTCCCAACCCAGGGATTGAACCCAGGTCTCCCACATTGCAGGCAGATTCTTTACTGGCAGAGTCACAAGGGAAGCCCTAAATTGCAGTAAAATACACATAGAATTTTCTACTTAGCCACTTTAAGTGTACAGTTCAGTGCTATTAAACACATTCCCATTGTCATAGAGCCATCACTACTATCCAGGAATAGAATTTCTTTCATCTTGCAAAACTGAAACTCTGTACCCATTAAACAACTACTCCCGTCCCCTTTGTCCTTGCAGTTCTTGGTAACCCACTCTCTTGTTTCTGTCTCCATGAATTGACTACACTAGGTACCTCACATTAGTAGAATAATACAGTATTTGTCATTTGTGACTGTTTTATTTCACTTAGCACAATGACCTCAAGGTTCTTCTGTGTTGTAGCATGCCTCAGAATTTCATTCCTTTATAAGGCTGAATAATATTCCATGAGCAACTACTATAGTCTGGAAATCTGACTTCAGTGGATCTGCACCTATGGATTTGTGATGGTGGCTTTATGAACACAGTGTCTCAAGGACATCAGGGCTGATTGCCTGCATTCTCATAGTTGATACAGAGCCAATGATAGTGCCAAAACAGTGTATTTCATGAGCCCACACAATAGGTGACAGGTTACACCAGGGAACCCACTCCTTGGTGGACAGTTCTGGCACAGGACTACTCAATGGTTCCTCTCCCAGTGGAAGAGCTCCAGGTCTGCCTACACTGCAGCTCAGAAACATATATGGGGACTTCTACTATAATACATGAACCATGAACTTCCAGGTGTTCAAGCTGGTTTTAGAAAAGGCAGAGGAACCAGAGATCAAATTGCCAACATCCACTGGATCATCAAAATAGAAAGAGAGTTCCAGAAAAACATCTATTTCTGCTTTATTAACTATGCCAAAGCCTTTGACTGTGTAGATCACAATAAACTGGAAAATTCTGAAAGAGATGGGAATACCAGACCACCTGACCTGCCTCTTGAGAAACCTGAATGCAGGTCAGGAAGCAACAGTTCGAACTGGACATGGAACACCAGACTGGTTCCAAATAGGAAAAGGAGTATGTCAAGGCTGTATATTGTTACCCTGTTTATTTAACTTATATGCAAAGTACATCATGAGAAATGCTGAACTGGAAGAAACACAAGCTGGAATCAAGATTGCCAGGAGAAATATCAATAACCTCAGACATGCAGATGACACCACCCTTATGGCAGAAAGTGAAGAGGAACTAAAAAGCCTCTTGATGAAAGTAAAAGAGGATAGTGAAAAAGTTGACTTAAAGCTCAACATTCAGAAAATGAAGATCATGGCATCTGGTCCCATCACTTCATGGGAAATAGATGGGGAAATAGTGGAAACAGTGTCAGACTTTATTTTTTGGGGGGTTCCAAAATCACTGCCGATGGTGACTGCAGCCATGAAATAAAAAGACGCTTACTCTTTGGAAGGAAAGTTATGACCAACCTAGATAGCATATTAAAAAGCAGAGACATTACTTTGCCAACAAAGGTCTGTCTAGTCAAGACTATGGTTTTACCAGTGGTCATGTATGGATGTGAGAGTTGCACTGTGAAGAAAGCTGAGCACCGAAGAATTGATGCTTTTGAACTGTGGTATTGGAGAAGACTCTTGAGAGTCCCTTGGACTGCAAAGAGATCCAACCAGTCCACCCTAAAGGAGATCAGTCCTGGGTGTTCATTGGAATGATTGATGCTGAAGCTAAAACTCCAATACTCTGGCCACCTCATGCGAAGAGTTGACTCACTGGAAAAGATTCTGATGCTGGGAGGGATTGGGGGCAGGAGGAGAATGGGATGACAAAGGATGAGATGGCTGGATGGCATCACCGATTCGATGGGCATGAGTTTGAGTAAACTCCAGGAGTTCATGATGGACAGGGAGGCCTGGAGTGCTGATTCATGGGGTCGCAAGGAGTCGGACATGACTGAGAGACTAAACTGAACTGACTCTAATAACTGGGAAGCAGACCATTTCCCTGAGAGGACTATGAATCCGCAGAGCAAAGAGAAAGCTCCACACAACATCAAGTGCAGGCTTTGGTCACCACACCAGTCATAGCCCCTATAGAAGGGAGAGCCACCAGCACACACTGAGGAAAGATGTAAGAGGCACCCATAATGGTAATAAAAACAGTCTCACACTAAAAATATTAAACTCACACAATCTACATAGGGACACTCCCCTATAAAAACAGCCTTGACAGACCACAGTAGATAACTGTTTCTCTTAAATTCCTAGAGTAAGAGAAATATAAGTAAAATGAAGAAGCAGAGAAACCACTCTTAATTAAAAGATCAAGAGCAATCCCCTGAAAGAATGATGAAAGAGACTTCTTCAGTCTAATAGACTCAGAGTTCAAAAAGAAAGAAATGAAAATTCTGAAGGAATTAAGAAGGACTATCAATAGAAATGTAGATAACTCTAAAAGTGAACCAGAAACTATAATAAGGAACCAAGAAAAATCAGGAAACTTATTTTCTGAGACAAAAGCTGAGCTAAAGGCTTGCTGAAGCTAAAGCTCTAATACTTTGGCCAAGTGATGCAAAGAGCTGACTCGTTGGGAAAGACCAGATGCTGATAAAGACTTAAGGAAAAGAGGAAGGGGCTGGCAGAGCATGAGATGGTTTGATAGCACTACCAACTCAATGGACGTGAATTTGAGTAATGTCTCAGAGACAGAGGAGGACAGAGGAGCCTGATGTGCCACAGTCCTTGGCGTTGCCAAGAGTCTGATATGTCATAGCAACTGAACAACAACATAGACAATACATAGCAAATTGCAGAAGAATGAATAAATGATGTGGAAGGTAGAATAATGGAAATCACTGAATCAGAACAGCAGATGGACAAATAAAAAAAAATGAAAGCAATCAGAATTCTATGGAACAATATAAAGTGTGTCAATCTATACATGATGGGGAGCCTAACAGGAAAATAAAGAGAAAATTGGATATAAAAAATGTTTTTGAAGAAATTAGGGCTTAAAACTTCCCAAATCTAAAGAAGGAACCAAATATTCAAGTACAAGAAGCACAGAAGGTCCCAAACCAGATGAATAGAAACAGATCTACACAAAGACATATTTAAAATCGCAAAAGTTAAAGAAAGTATTATAAAGGCAGCAAGAGAAAGAGAGTTAATTACAAGGTAATTTCCATAAGGCTATCAGTTGATTTCTCTATAGAAATCAGGAGGTGGCCAGATACATTCAATGTACTGGAAGGGAAAAACATGCAACCTAGGATACTCTACCCAACAAAATAATAATTTAGAATAGGAGAAGTAAAGAATTTCTCAGACAAGCAAAAACTAAAAGGATACAGCAATATTAAGCCTATCCTAGAAGATATATTGCAAGTTTTCTCTAAATAAAAAAGCAAGTAAATAAAGAAAAAAGAAAATCACAATGGAAAATAAATCACTTAAATAATCCAGTACACAGACTTAAAAATTATTTTTTGGTGAAAGCAATGATAACTACAGTGAACAGCAATAGGGTAAACATGAAGATGTGAAACGGAACATCAAAATCAGAAAATGTGGGTGAGGAAAGTAAGAAAATGTAGATTTTTCTTAGAATGTGTTTGAGCTTAATATGACTACTAATCTAAAATAAGTGGCATTAGCTATAGGAAGAGGTTAATATACTTGAAAAACAAATCAAAAACATACAGCAGACTCACAAAACCAAAAAGAAGAAAGCATAAGCACAATACAAAAGGAAACCATCAAATCAAAGAAGGAAAGATAAATGAAAGATGAAATACAAAACTAACTGGAAAACAAGCTTTAATATAGAAACAAATACATATCTATTGATAATTACTTCAAATGTCAATGGACTAAATGCTCCCATAAAAAGACAAAGAGTGGCAGGTTGGATTTAAAAAAAAAAAAAAAAAAAGGAACCTACAGTTTGTTGCCAGTGTGAAACCTGCAACAGGGCAAAGGATACATGTAGACTGAAAGTGAAGGGATTTTAAAAAGGCATTTCATTCAAATGGAAATGACAAGGAAGTGGGAGCTCACAATACTCATGTCAGACAAAATGGACTTTAAGACAAAGGCCATAAAGAAAGATTAAAAAAAGGACATTATATAATCATAAAAGGGCCAATACAAGAAGAGGATATTACATTCATCAACATAAATGCACCTAAT
This sequence comes from Oryx dammah, assembly GCF_014754425.2. Taxonomy (NCBI): domain Eukaryota; kingdom Metazoa; phylum Chordata; class Mammalia; order Artiodactyla; family Bovidae; genus Oryx; species Oryx dammah. The sequence goes on from NW_024070208.1 coordinate 70,734,307, forward strand.
ATAGGAACACCTAAATACATAAAATAAATACTAAAAGAAATAAAGGTAGAAGCTGACAGAAATACAATAATAATAGGGGACTTTAACACCCCACTGACATCAATGACAGATTTTCCAGACAGAAATCAATACAGCAACAGAGATCCTAAATGATACATTGAAAGAGTTAGACTTAATTGACGATTTCAGGACATTACATTACAGCCCCCCAAAACACAGAATATAAATTTTCAAGTGTACATAGAACATTCCCTAGAATAGACCACATACTGCTGCTAAGTCGCTTCAGTCGTGTCTGACTCTGTGTGACCCCATAGACGGCAGCCCACCAGGCTCCCCCATCCCTGGGATTCTCCAGGCAAGAACACTGGAGTGGGTTGCCATTTCCTTCTCCAATGCATGAAAGTGAAAAGTGAAAGGGAAGTCGCTCAGTCGTGTCTGACTCTTTGCGACCCCATGGACTGCAGCCCACCAGGTTCCTCCGTCCATGGGATTTTCCAGGCAAGAGTACTGGAGTGGGGTGCCATTGCCTTCTCCAATACTAGGGCACAAAACAAGCCTCAACAAATTTAAAAGAAAATAATTATTTCAAGCATCTTTTTTGGCCACAAGCTCATAAAACTAGAAATCAAACACAGAAAGAGAAATGAGGAAAGCATGATTATATGGAGACTATATAATATGTTACTAAAACAAACAATGGGTCAATGATGACATCAAAGAAAAAATTAATACCTTGAGACAAATAACAGTGAAAACACAACCAGACAATATCTACAGGACGAAGCAAAAGCAGTTCTAAAAGGAGTTTCATAGCAAAACAGATCTCCCTTCAAAAGAAAAAAAAAAAAAAAAACTCAAGTAAATAGCTTAACCTATCACCTAGGAATTAAGAAGAAAAAAAAAGAACAAACAAAACCTAAAGTCAGCAGATGGAAGGAAAAAATAAAGATCAGAGAGGAAATATATAGGGATTAAAAAATCAAGAAAACCTAGAGCTGGTTCTTTGAAAGGGTAAATAAAATTGACAAGCATTTGTCCAGTCTCAACAAGAAGAAAAGAGAGGACATAAGTAAACCAAAAGAAATGAAAGAGGAGAAATAAGACCTGATATTGTAGAAATATAAAAGAAAGAGAATACTACAAAGATTTAGATGCCAACAAATTGGAGAGTAAGAATAAATGGACAAGTTTCTAGAAACACAGAGTGGACCAAAACTGAATCAAGAAGAAACAGATAATTTGAGCACACTACACACTAGAAGTAAAACAGATTCTGCAATATTTTTTTAAAATCCCTGCATACAGGGTTATCGTTACCATCTTTCTAAATTGTACTGGGATGAAAATAAATAAACAAAAAATCCCTGCAAATAAAGTCCATGAAAAGATGGCTTCACTGGGGAATTCTACCAAACATACCAAGAAGAACCTATACCAATCCTTCTCAAGCTCTTCCAAAAGACAGAAAATGAGGGGACACTTCCAAAGTCACTTTATGAGACCACAACTACACTGATACAAAAACCAGACAAAGACACTACCAACAAGGAAAATGACAGTCTAATAACTTAGATGAATATAGATGCAAAATTTCTCAACAAAATATTAGGAAACCAAATCCAACAACAGATAAAAGAATATTAGGCATCATGACCAAGTTGGGTTCTTCCCAGGGTCACAAAGATTGTTCAACATACACAGGCCAATCAATGTGACACACCACATCAACAGAAGGAAAAGATAAAAACCACATGGCCATCCCAATAGATGTATAAAAAGCATCTGATATCCATCCATGATGAAGGAAAGGCCTACCAAAGTGGGTATAATGGGAAAATATCTTAACATTAATAAAAGCTATTTATGGCAAACCCACAGCCAACATACAACTCAACAGTGAGAAGCTCAAACCCTCACACTAAAATATGGAACAAGACAAAGATGCCCAGTCTCACCATTTTTATTCAACATAGTATTGGAAGTCCTAGTCACAGCAATGAGTCAAGGGAAAAAAAAAATGTATTCAAATGAAAAAGAAGTGGGGAAACTGTCATTATATATAGATTATATGTTACATAGAACATCCTAAAGACTCCCCACAAAAACTCTTAGAACCAATAAATGAATTCAGCAAGATAGGATATAAGATTAACGTACAGAAATCAGTTCTATTTCATTACACTAACAATGAAATATCAGAAAGGGATTAGAATAAAACAATCTTAAAAAAAAAAAGCTATCTCTTTTAAAATGCCATCTACAAGCTAAAATACTTAGAAACAAAACTCATCAATGAATGAAAGACTTCTTTGCTAAGAATAAACAATATTGATAAAGAAAATTAAAGATGATTCAAAGAAATGGAAAAATATCCCATGCTCCTAGATTAGAATAATTAATATTATTAAAATGACCTTCCTACCCAAAGCAATCTACAGTTTTAAAATGATTCCTATCAAATATTTCACAGACTAGAACAAATCACCCTAAAATTTAAATGAAACCATAAGAGACCAATAATTGCCAAAACAATCCTGAGGAAAAATAATGAAGCAGGAGTCATAGCCCTCCCAGACTTCAGACCAAACTACAAAGTTATAATAATCAAAACAGTATGGTATTGGCATGAAAATAGACATATAGATCAATGGAAAATAATAGAGACCCTAGAAATAAACTGATACACTTACACTCAGATAATCTTCAATTAAAAAAATGCAGGATTATGCAATAGAGAAAAGACTGCCTCTTCAGATTCCTACTATGGGAATCTGGACTGCTACATATGAATCAATGAAGTTAGAACACACTCTTACCATACCCCAAAATAGCTTAAAGATTTAAATATAAGACAGGATACCATAAACCTCCAGAGGGCAACATAGGCAAACATTCTTTGACATGAATCACACCAATGCTTTATGTCAGTCTCCCAAGGCAACAGAAATAAGAGGAAAAATAAACAAATGGGGCCTAATCAAATGTACAAACTATTGCACAGCAAAGGACACCATAAACAAAATGAAAAGACAACCTATGGATGGGAGAAAGTATTTGCAAATTTTGTGACCAATAAGTGCTTCATTTCCAAAATACACAAACAGTTAATATATATAACCCAACAACAAAAAACAAACAAACAACCCCAACTGAAAAATGAGCAGAATATCTAAGTAGCAGAAGGCAGTATTGGAGATTCCTAAAAAAAAAAAAAAAAAAAAACAAGGAATAAAATCACCATATGACCCAGAAATCTCACTCCTAGTCACATACCCTGAGGAAACCAAAATTGAAAAAGATACATGTATTCCGTTGTACATTGCAGAACTATTTACAATAGCTAGAACATGGAAGCAATCTAAATGTCCATCAACTGATGAATGGATAAAGTTGTGGTACATTTCTATGAAGAAGACATACATTGTCCAACAGGCACAACAAAAGATGCTTAAAACTGCTAATCACTAGAGAAATGCAAACAACATGGAGGTACTACTTCACACTGGTCAGGATGGCCATCATTTAAAAGTCTACAAATAACAAATGCTGGAGAGGATATGGAAAAAAGGGCACTCTATTACAATTTTGGTGGAAATGTAAATTGATACAGCCACTATGGAAGATGGTATGGAGATTCCTTAAAAAACTACAAATAGTTTAGTCAGGTCCCACTTGTTTACTTTTGTTTTTATTTCCATTACTCTATGAGGTGGGTCATAGAGGATTGGATCTTGCTTTGATTTCTCCAAAGAAGACATACGAATGGCTAACAAACACATGAAGATGCTCAACATCGCTCATTATTAGAGAAATGCAAATTAAAACTACAAAGAGATATCACCTCACGCTGGTCAGAATGGCCATCATCAAAGAGTCTACACACAATAAATGCTGGAGAGGGTGTGGAGAAAGGGGACCACTCTTGCACTGTTGGTGGGAATGTAAATTGATACAGCCACTATGGAAGACAGTATGGAGATTCTTTTAAAAACTAGGAATAAAACTACCATATGACCCAGCAATCTCACTCCTAGACATATACCCTGAGGAAACCAAAATTGAAAAAGACACATGTATCCCATTATTCGTTGCAGCACTATTTACAATAGCTAGAACATGAAGCAACTTAGATTTCCATCAATAGATGAATGGATAAAAAAGATGTGGTATATATACACAATGGAATATTACTCAGCCATAAAAAGGAATGCTTTTGAGTCAATTTGGATGTGGTGGATGAAGCTATAACCTATTACACAGAGTGAAGTAAGTCAGAAAGAGAAAGATAAACATTGTATTCTAATGTATATACACAGAATTTAGAAAAATGGTACTGAACAATCTACGTACGGGGCAGCAGTGGAGAAACAGATATGGAGAATAGACTTGTGGACATGGGGAGAGAGGAGGAGAGGGTGAGATGCATTGAAAGAGTAACGTGGAAACTTACATTACCACGTGTAAAATAGACGGCCAATAGGAATTTGGTGTATGGCTAAGAAAACACAAACAGGGTCTCAGTATCAACCTAGAGGAGTGGGATGGGGAGGGAGATGAGAGGAAGGGGAAAAAAAAAATAACTACAAAGAGAGTTGCCATATGGTCCAGCATATATCCAGAAAAAACTGTATTTCAAAATATACATGCATCTCTATGTTTAAAGCAGCACTATTCGCAATAGCCAAGACATGGAAGCAATCTATTAATAAATGTGTATTAATAGATGAATGGATAAATAAAATGTTATATATATATGAAATACTACTCAGCCATAAAAATAATGCAATAATGCCATTTTCAACAACATTGCTGGACCTAGAGACTACCATAATAGATGAAATAAGTCAGAAAGAACTTAAAAGCTTCTGCACAACAACAGAAACTATAGGCAAGGTGAAAAGACAGCCTTCAGAATGGGAGAAAATAATAGCAAATGAAGCAACTGACAACTCATCTCAAAAATATACAAGCAACCCCTGCAGCTCAATTTCAGAAAAATAAATGACCTAATCAAAAAATGGGCCAAAGAACTAAATAGACATTTCTCCAAAGAAGACATACAGATGGCTAACAAACACATGAAAAGATGCTCAACATCACTCATTATTAGAGAAATGCAAATCAAAACCACAATGAAGTACCATTTCACACCAGTCAGAATGGCTGCGATCCAAAAGTATACAAGCAATAAATACTGGAGAGGGTGTGGAGAAAAGGGAACCTCCTACACTGTTGGTGGGAATGCAAATGAGTACAGCCACTATGGAGAACAGTGTGGAGATTCCTTAAAAAACTGCAAATAGAACTGCCTTATGACCGAGTGATCCCACTGCTGGGCATATACACCAAGGGAACCAGAATTGGAAGAGACATGTGTACCCCAATGTTCATCGCAGCACTGTTTATAATAGCCAGGACATGGAAACAACCTAGATGTCCATCAGCAGATGAATGGATAAGAAAGCAGTGGTACATATACACAATGGAGTATTACTCAGCCATTAAAAAGAATACATTTGAATCAGTTCTAATGAGGTGGATGAAACTGAAGTTGATTATACAGAGTGAAGTAAGCCAGAAAGTAAAACACCAATACAGTATACTAATGCAAATATATGGTATTTGGAAAGATAGTAATGATAACCCTGTATGTGAGACAGCAAAAGAGACACAGACGTATAGAACAGTGTTTTGGACTCTGTGGGAGAGGGAGAGGGTGGGATGATTTGGGAGAATGGCATTGAAACATGTATAATATCATCTATGAAACGAATCGCCAGTCCAGGTTCAAAGCATGATACTGGATGCTTGGGGCTGGTGCACTGAGACAAGCGAGAGGGATGGTATGCGGAGGGAGAAGGGAGGGGAGTTCAGGATGGGAAACACGTGTATACCTGTGGCGGATTCATGTTGATGTATGGCAAAACCAATACAATACTGTAAAGTAATTAACCTCCAATTAAATAAATTTATATTAAAAAAAGAAAAACATCATATGATATCATTTATACGTGGAATTTAAAATATGAAACAAGTGAACTTATCTACAAAAAGAAACAGACTCAGACAGAGAACAGACTTGGGGTTGCCACAGGAATGGAGCAGGGGGGAGGGAAGGACTGAGAGTGTGGGATTCATAGATTGAAACTATTATGCATACAGTGTATAGACAACAAACTCCTACTGTTAAACAGGGAAGAATATTTAATATCCTGTAATAAATAATCATGTCCAGAAAAACATCTACTTCTGCTTTATTGACTACACCAAAGCCTTTTGACTGTGTGGATCACAACCAACTGTGGAATATTCCTAAAGAGATGGGAATACCAGACCACTTTATGTGCCTTCTGAGAAATTCATATGCAGGTCCAGATGCAACAGTTAGAACTGGACATGGGAAAAAAGACTGGTTCTAAATCAGGAAAGGCACACATCAAGGCTGTATTTTGTCACCCTGCTTATTTAACTTACATGCAGAGTACATCATGAGAAATGCTGGGCTGGATGAAGCACAAGCTGGAATCAAGATTACCAGGGGAAATATCAATAACTTCAGATATGCAGATGACACCTCCCTTATGGCAGAAAGTGAAGAGGAACTAAAAAGCCTCTTGATGAAAGTGAAAGAGGAGAGTGAAAATGTTGGCTTAAAATTCAACATTCAGAAAACTAAGATCATGGCCTCCGGACCCATCTCTTCATGGCAAATAGATGGGGAAACAGTGTCAGACTTTATTTTCTTGGGTTCCAAAAACACTGCAGATGTTGCCTGCAGCCATGAAATTAAAAGACTCTTACTCTGTGGAAGAAAAGCTATTAGTAATGACACAACCCTTATGGCAGAAAGTGAAGAGGAGCTAAAAAGCCTCTTGATGAAAGTGAAAGAGGAAAGCGAAAAAGTTGGCTTAAAGCTCAACATTCAGAAAACGAAGATCGTGGCATCTGGTCCCATTACTTCATGGGAAATAGATGAGGAAATAATGGAAACAGTGTCAGACTTTATTTTTTTGGGCTCCAAAATCACTGCAGATGGTGATTGCAGCCATGAAATTAAAAGACACTTACTCCTTGGAAGAAAATTTATGACCAACCTAGATAGTATATTCAAAAGCAGAGACATTACTTTGCCAACTAAGGTCCATCTAGTCAAGGCTATGGTTTTTCCTGTGGTCATGTATGGATGTGAGAGTTGGACTGTGAAGAAGGCTGAGTGCCGAAGAATTGATGCTTTTGAACTGTGGTGTTGGAGAAGACTCTTCAGTCCCTTGGACTGTAAGGAGATCCAACCAGTCCATTCTGAAGGAGATCAACCCTGGGATTTCTTTGGAAGGAACGATGCTAAAGCTGAAACTCCAGTACTTTGGCCACCTCATGAGAAGAGTTGACTCACTAGAAAAGATGCTGGAAGGGACTGGGGGGCAGGAGAAGAAGGGGACGACAGAGGATGAGATGGCTGGATGGCATCATGGACTCAATGAACGTGAGTCTGAGTGAACTCCGGGAGATGGTGATGGACAGGGAGGCCTGGCGTGCTGCGATTCATGGGGTTGCAAAGAGTCGGACACGACTAAGCGACTGAACTGAACTGAACTGAACTGAACTGAACCTAGACAGCATATTAAAAAGCAGAAGCATTACTTTGGCAACGAAAGTCCATCTAGTCAAAGGTATGGGTTTTTCAGTAGTCATGTATGAATGTGAGAGTTGGACTATAAAGAAAGTTGAGCACCAAAGAACTGATGCTTTTGAAGTATGTCATTGGATAGGACTCTTGAGAGTCCCTTGGACTGCAAGGAGATCAAAACAGTCAATCCTAAAGGAGATCAAACCTGAATGTTCATTGGAAGGACTGATGCTGAAGCTAAATCTCCAATACTTTGGCCACCTGATATGAAGAACTGACTTATGGGAAAGGACCTTGATGCTGGGAAAGACTGAAGGCAGGAAAAGAAGGGGACGTCAGAGGATGAGATGGTTGGATGGCATCACCGACTCCACAGATACAAGTCTGAGCAAACTCTGGCAGTTGGTGATGGACAGGGAAGTCTGCGTGCTGCAGTCCATAGGGTCGCACAACATCAGACATGACTGAGCAACTACTGAACTGAAAACTGAAATAAATCATAATGGAAAGCAATATGAAAAAGTATATATATACATATATATATCAATTGAATCACTTTGCTGTACAGCAGAAACTAACACAACATTGTACACTAAATGTATTTCAATATAAAATATTTTTTAAAAAATCTGGTATGTGATGAGAATATCTGTTGTAAATACCTGCTGCTAAAAATATGGTCTACTGGGGGCAAAAGGATCAACATTTTTATCCAATCTGAAAACAAAGAAAAATCAAATTCAAATCATTTAAACTTGGTGCCTTATAAAAAGAACATATGAGAATGCTCTGATGTGCATACCTGTAGTATGATTGACATTTTCTTCCTTAAATTGTGAAGTCCAGCTGGTTGTATCCAACAACTATCAACCGAAAGTGAGCCTTCAAATTCTGACAATCGAAAAACTGCAGAAAAAATAGAACTTTTCCCAGTTCCTGTTCTTCCCACAATGCCAACCTGTAATGAGATCCAGAAGGGATTGAAAATTAACAACATGCAACAAACCTAGGAGAAACCTTGTCAGTTGAGGAAGAATTTTTAAAGTTCTATGTAAAATGTAGTCTAAACATTTCTCAGTCAATTCAACTGTTGAAATTTTGGGCCAGATAACTCATTATTGGGGGATAATTAATTATAGTTGGCTTTGTCTGGATATATGCCCAAAATCTTGTATATTATAGGATTTTCAGTAGTATCTTAGACTCTAACCACTAGAAACCAGAAACATTCCCCACATTGTGGTAACCAAAAATGCCAGACATTGACAAATGTCCCCTAGTTGAGACCCTGTGGCTCAAAGAAGAGTTAATAATAACAGAATCAATCTATAGGCAGTGAAAAGCCAGCAGTCTCCTAAGTGATCCATAAAAATTAAGTTTAAATTATCTTTATTCCTAACATCTGGGTATTTCTATGTTGAGAATTATGTAGATAATTGTACAGCAGTGTCAACAAGTCAGAAGTGTTATACACAAATAACTATTCATTTTCTGAGAGGTCTATTATTTGAGAGGATTTTTTTTTTTTTGGTGGAAAAATTAAGTCACTTCCTAACATTAAATACCTTAATTACATTCTGTCCTTGAAGAAAACATCTTACAATTGTAAAACACAGGTCTCGCTGTCTTAATGGGCAGCAGCCAATAGGCAAAATTCACATAATGAGATTAACAATACAATTTATATTTGCTAGTTATATGAAACCTTTCATCTCAGCACTTAAAAGAGATTTTATAAACCAGTTGATACCTACAATCACAACTTAGAAAGACACATGTGAAGTATCAGTCTATTTATCAAAACCAATGCAAAGAGAAATTAAGTGAACTAACAGTATATTCAAAGATCAACATAAAGCAGAGACAGAGGAGCCTGGCAGGCCAAAGTCCTTGAGGCTGCAAAAAGTCGGACACACTAAGTACTTATAAGAGATAAATAAAGCAGGTAAAATGCTGGTGAGGAATGAAACTGCTGCAAAAGGCAGCTTTTAGCTGACTTCATTCAAACATGTATGCAGAAACTGTTTTTGTTTTTTTGTTTTTTTAAACCAATAAGTTTGCCCAACTTATGATTCCTGGTGGAAGCTTCCCAAGAGATAATTTCATTTCTGTTTAAGAATCTAGAATCAGTGAGGGATGTAAGACATGTTATCAGTCATTTGTAAATTAATTCAGTAAATTTTAAAAACTCAAGCCTTTAAACAGAGACGTTAGACTTTTCTGAGGACAGATTACAGGTTAGGAATATCACATATAATCTGTAAAATCAATAATGACATTATAAAAAGAATTTGTTTTATAGAGATAAAATATAAGAGTCAGACATGACTGAGGGACTAACAAACACACACATAAGAAAAGAGGCTTCAGTTGATTTGTCCTGGTAGCCATTTTGTACCTTATGGTAAACTGTAATCTATGTAACTTAAATGGGTCATTCTCTATATACAGGTAGGTTTTAATGTGTATATATGTGACTTATATGTTCCATGTATAGGCAGATTTCAAAGATATTGTGGATTTGGTTCCAGACCTCCTCAATAAAGTGAATAAAATAAGGTGAGTGATACACATATTTTTGTTACTCTGTACATATTAATGTTATGTTTATACTATAATGTAGTTTACTAACTATCCCAAAGCATTATGTCTAAAAAACAATGTATTGATGCATACCTTAATTTTCAAATACTTTATTGCTAAAAAGTGCTGCACTCAATATGTCAGCAAATTTGGAAAACTCATCAGTGGTCACAGGATTGGAAAAGGTCAGTTTTCATTCCAATTCCAAAGAAAGGCAATGCAAAAGAATACTCAAACTAGAGCACAATTGCACTCATCTCACACGCTAGTAAAGTAATACTCAAAATTCTCCAAGCCAGACTTCAACAGTCCATGAACCATGAACTTCCAGATGTTCAAGCTGGGTTTCAAAAAGTCAGAGGAACCAGAGATCAAGTTGTCAACATCTGCTGGATCATCGAAAAAGCAAGAGAGTTCCAAAAAAAAAAAAAAATCCACTTCTGCTTTATTGATTATGCCAAAGCCTTTGACTGTGTGGATCACAATAAACTGTGGAAAATTCTGAAAGAGATAGGAATACCAGACCACCTGACCTCCCTCCTGAGAAATCTGTATGCAGGTCAGGAAGCAATAGTTAGAACTGGACACAAAACAACAGGCTGGTTCCAGATCAGGAAAGGAGTACATCAAGGCTGTATATTGTCACTCTGCTTATTTAACTTATATACAGAGTACATCATGAGAAACGCTGGGCTGGATGAAGCACAAGCTAGAATCAAGATTGCCGGGTGAAATATCAATAACCTCAGATATGCAGATGACACCACCCTTATGGCAGAAAGCGAAGAAGAACTGATCCTCTTGATGAAAGTGAAAGAGGAGAGTGAAAACGCTTGCTTAAAACTCAACATAGAAAAAACTAAGATCATGGCATCTGGTTTCATTACTTCATGGCAAATAGATGGGGAAACAGTGGAAACAGTGGATGACTTTATTTGGGGGGGCTCCAAAATCACTGCAGATGTTGACTGCAGCCATGAAATTAAAAGATGCTTACTCCTTGGAAGAAAAGTTATGACCAACCTAGACAGCATATTAAAAAGCAGAGGCATTACTTTGCAAACAAAGGTCCATCGGGTCAAAGCTATGGTTTCTCCAGTAGCCATGTATGGATGTGAGAGTTGAACTATGAGAAAGCTGAGCACTGAAGAATTTATGCTTTTGAACTGTGGTGTTGGAGAAGACTCTTGAGAGTTCCTTGGGCCGCAAGGAGATCCAACTAATTCATCCTAAAGGAAATCAGCACTGAATATTCATTGGAAGGAGTGATGTTGAAGCTGAAACTCCAATACTTTGGCCACCTGATGTGAAGAACTGACTCATTTGAAAAGACCCTGGGGAAGGTTGAAGGTGGGAGGAGAAGTGGATGACAGAGGATGAGATGGTTGGATGGCATTATGAACTCCATGGACATGAGTTTGAGCAAACTCTCAGAGTTGGTAATGGACATGGAAGCCTGGCCTACTGCCATCCATTGGGTCACAAAGAGTCAGACATGACTGGGCGACTGAACTGATATATTCTTAAACCTAAATCTTTACAAACTCAGACATTTCCTCAAGATAAATTTTCAGATGCAGAATTACTGAGACTCAGGTATGAATCAGATTTTCATGCTCATCCCACCTCCTGGAATTTCTTTCACAAAAATTTCCACCTGCTGAAATCCTAGCCACAAGTCACTAAGTGTGTCTTACATTGCTATTCTCTGGGCATATATCCAGAGAAAAACATGGTCCAAAAGGATACATACACTCCAATGTTCATTGCAGCATTATTTACAATAGCCAAGACATGGAAGCAACCTAAAAGTCCACTGACATAGGAGTAGGTAAAAGGGTGTGATATGTATTAATATTTAAAATGGAAATTATTCATCCATTAAAAAGTGAAATAATGCCATTTGCAGCAAGATGACTGGACCTAGAGATTGTCATACTGAGCGAAGTCAGATAGAGAAGCAGAAACATCATATGACATCCTTTATGTTCTGTGCTGTGCTTAGTTGCTTCAGTTGTGTCTGACTCTTTGCTACTCCATGGACTGTAGCCTGCCAGGCTCCTCTGTCCATGAGATCCTCCAGGCAAGAATACTGGAGTAGGTTGCAATTTCCTGTTCCAAGAATCAAGACTGTATTTCCTGCATCTCTTGCACTATAGGCAGATTCTTTACTACTGTGCGACCAGAGAAGCCCATGACATCCCTTATATGGGTAATCTAAAAAGTTGTGATACAAATCAACTTATTTACAAAACAGAAATAGACTCACAGACTTAGAGAAGAAACTTACAGTTGCCAGGAGGAAGGCTATGGAGAAGGGATAGTTAGGGAGTTTGGGATCTACATGTACACACTGCTATATTTAAAATGGATAACCAACAAGGGCCTACTGTGTAGCAAAGGAAACTCTGCTCAATGTTATGTGGCAGCTTGGATGGGAGGGAAGTCTGGGGGAGAATGGATACATGTATATGTATATGTATGGCTGAGTCCCTTTGTTCTTCACCTGAAACTATCACAACATTGTAAATTGGCTATACTCTAATACAAAATTAAAGTTTAAAGAAAAATTCTTTCCTTAATCATAATCAGTGTAAATGAATCTGAAAAGTAAATAAATACTACTCATCACCCCAGCACTCTGATAAAACCATTTGTAAGATGGTGATGTGTTTTCTTTCTAGATTTGAATGTGTATTCTTTCTCCTTTCTTATTTCTTTGTTGTTTAGTCAACTAAGTCATATCTGATTCTCTATGACCCCAATGACAGTAGTCCACCAGGTTCCTCTGTCCATGCGATTTCTCAAGTAAGACTACTGGAGTGGGTTGCCATTTCCTCCTTCAGTGGATATTCCTGAATCAGGGATTGAATTCACATCTCCACTTGGCAGGCTGATTCTTTACCATTGAGCCACCAGGAAACACTTATTCCTATAAATGTGTTCTTAAAGATAAAAGTTCATATATTTAAACAAAATGGAATTAATATGAACATACTATTGTAGTCTGTTTTTATTCAGCATTTCAAAAAATATATTTATTTTAATGGCTATTAATATTATAGTATATGTGATAATTTACTTAACAAATCACCTATTGCTGGATATTTTAGGTGGTCTTCAATATTTTACAGTTATAAATAACTGGTTGTATATCCCTGAAGCTAAATCTTTCTAAACAACCTTAATTATTTCCTGAAGATAAACTCTCAGAAGTGGAATTGCTGAGAACCAAGTGTGAACACTTCTTGAGAAGGCTGTTAAGTACTGCCAGCCTACCTCTCAGAAATATGATACCATTTTCTACTCCTACTAGTTTTCTTGCACATTCACAAACCTGTGTGTTATAACTTTGTTTTAATCAACATCAGTTTTATCCCTAAAGGTAAATCAGTTTCCATGATGTCTTGCTGGAGGTAAAACAGCTACTGGCTCTCTGCCTCCCACATCTGCCCACTCTGTTCCATGTGCACTCAATTCTCAGACTAAACTCATAAATGACAGCTTTATGCCTGACATGTGCCCCAGGAAGTCACCTGTACAAAACTGCACTCACTAATCTCTCCATCCTTCATCTCCACAAGTCAGCTCCTTGGGCTTTCTGGGTAGTTGTGAGGGTTGAGTGTGAATATGTGTGTTATACACCTGGTAGTTCTTTTCTCCAAATACTCTGCAGATGCCTAATTCTTCATTCACTGAATCAGGGCATCAAGCCTTTGCTAATGTTGTTCCCACCTCCTGGAATGACTTTCGCAAATGTTTCTACCTACTGAAATCATAGCAAGTCACTAAGTGTACTTCACATGCTCAATTTCTCAGAAATACTCTACTTGTTGCCTTATGTGGACTTCTCTCAACCCTAATGGATGTTACATCATCTTTTCTAAACTCCTATAAAATTATAACTGCTTTCTATATTACAAAGCAGAAACAGGCATTTTCTTATTTCTTCAAGTGAACTGTATGTGCTAAAAGTAGGATCTGTATTTAATTTTCCCTTGTATTATTTGTATTACCTGTGATACCCTGAGACAGAGGCTTTCATAGGGAGCTGAGGTTTTTAATTCAGACTGGAGAAATTTATGGATAATCTCAGTTCAGTTCAGTTCAGTTGGTCAGTTGTGTCCAACTCTTGCGACCTCATGAATCGCAGCACACCAGGCCTCCCTGTCCATCACCAACTCCCAGAGTTTACCCAAACTCATATCCATTGAGTCAGTGGTGCCATCCAGCCATCTCATTCTCTGTCATCCCCTTCTCCTCCTGTCCCTAATCCCTCCCAGCATCAGGGTCTTTTCCAATGAGTCAACTCTTCACATGAGGTGGCCAAAGTATTGGAGTTTCAGCTTTAGCATCAGTCCTTCCAATGAACACCCAGGACTGATCTCCTTTAGGATGGACTGGTTGGATCTCCTTGCAGTCCAAAGGACTCTCAAGAGTCTTCTCCAACACCACAGTTCAAAAGCATCAGTTCTTAGGTGCTCAGCTTTCTTCACTGTCCAACTCTCACATCCATATGACTACTGGAAAAACCATAGCCTTGACTAGATGGACTTTGTTGGCAAAGTAAAATCTCTGCTTTTTAATATGCTATCTAGGTTGGTCATAACTTTCCTTCCAAGGAGTAAGTGTCTTTTAATTTCATGGCTGTGATCACAATCTGCAGTGATTTTGGGGCCCCCAAAAATAAAGTCTGACACTGTTTCCACTGTTTTCCCATCTATTTCCCATGGAGTGATGGGACCAGATGCCATGATCTTGGTTTTCTGAATGTTGAGCTTTAAGCCAACTTTTTCACTCTCCTCTTTCACTTTCATCAAGAGGCTGTTTAGTTCCTCTTTACTTTCTGCCATAAGGGTGGTGTCATCTGCATATGTGAGGTTATTGATATGGATAATCTATTACTATATTATTTATGTATAAGATAAGCTAGACAGAGAAATAGATATGGCAGATGGATCCAATAGCCATAAATATGATTGCAATTGGCCAACCCCTTATTTTCCCTGGACAGATGACAATTTATGCAGCATAAGTAGTTAAGGTCATTTTGTGCTGTGTGCTAAGTTGCTTCAGTCATGTCTGACTCTGAGACCCTATGGACTGAAGCACTTTAGGCTCCTCTGTCCATGGGATCTCCAGGAAAGAATACTGGAGTGGGTTGCCATGCCCTTCTTCAGGGGATCTTCCCCATCCAGGGATCAAACCCTGGTCTCTTAAGTCTCCTATATTGGCAAGAGGATTCTTTAGCACTAGCGCTACCTGGGAAGCCCCTAAGGTCATTTTAGATCCTATGAAAATGACAACCATCTATCTTTGCCCAAGTATTTACAGTGTGTTGGTCTTCATGCTGGGTGTTTAATATGTCTTATTTTCTTTAAGTTGCAGAACAAAATTAGATGTTAAGTCCCATCATTTCCATTTTTCAAATGAGAAGATCGAGGCTTATAAGATTAATGAGTCTGCCTGTTTCAATTCTGGTTTCCCTGGTGTGTATGCCCAGCAGTGGGATTGCTGGGTCATAAGGCAGTTCTATTTGCAATTTTTTAAGGAATCTCCACACTGTTCTCCATAGTGGCTGTACTAGTTTGCATTCCCACCAACAGTGTAGGAGGGTTCCCTTTTCTCCACACCCTCTCCAGCATTTATTGCTTGCAGATTTTTGGATCGCAGACATTCTGACTGGTGTGAAGTGGTACCTCATTGTGGTTTTGATTTGCATTTCTCTAATAATGAGTGATGTTGAGCATCTTTTCATGTGTTTGTTAGCCAGGACATGGAAGCAACCTAGATGTCCATCAGCAGATGAATGGATAAGAAAGCTGTGGTACATATACACAATGGAGTATTACTCAGCCGTTAAAAAGAATACATTTGAATCAGTTCTGATGAGATGGGTGAAACTGGAGCCGATTATACAGAGTGAAGTAAGCCAGAAAGAAAAACACTAATACAGTATACTAACACATATATATGGAATTTAGAAAGATGGCAATGATGACCCTGTATGCAAGACAGCAAAAAAGACACAGATGTGTATAGTGGACTTTTGGACTCAGAGGGAGAGGGAGAGGATGAGATGATTTGGGAGAATGGCATTGAAACATGTATAATATCATGTAAGAATCGAATCGCCAGTCTATGTCCGATGCAGAATACGGCATGCTTGGGGCTGGTACACGGGGATGACCCAGAGAGATGTTGTGGGGAGGGGGTTGGGAGGGGGGTTCATGTTTGGGAACACATGTACACCCGTGGTGGATTCATGTCAATGTATGGCAAAACCAATATAGAATTGTAAAGTAAAATTAAAAAAAAAAAAAAAAAGATTAATGAGTCTGCCTGAAATAGCAGAGCCCTTAAGTCACAGCATGGGACTCAAATCCATATGTGCCAGTCTCTTTTTCATTTTGCTGGTGGTCTCCTTATCTCCTTGATGGACTGATACCTTATTATGCCCTTCTGTGTAGCTGAAACAGAGAAACTAGGGAGAGGTGTGTTGTTGTTCAGTCACTAAGTCATGTCCAACTCTGCTACCCCATGGACTGAAGCAGACCAGATTTCCCTATCCTTCACTCTCTCCCAGAGTTTGCTCAAACTCATGTTCATTGACTCGATGATGACATCTAATCATCTAATCCTTTGTCAACCCATTCTCCTCTTGCCCTCAATCCTTCCCAGAATCAGGGTCTTTTCCAAGGGGTTGGCTTTTTGCATCAGATGGCCAAAATGTTGGAACTTCAGTATCAGTTTTTCCAATGAATATTCAGGGTTGATTTCCTTTAGGATTGACTGGTTTGCTCTCCTTGCTGTCCAAGAAACTCTCAAGAGTCTTCTCCAGCACCACAGTTTGAAAGTATCAATTCTTTAGTGCTCAGCCTTTTTACATAGTTGCAGTTAAAGGAACAGGCCTACCATAGATATCTTGTTGCCAGAGAGTTAAAGCATGATGTGGATATGGATGCAGAAAATGTGGTAAGTGGGACAAGATGGCCAACATTACAGAGAAGAAAAGGGTACTTGAGGTCAGGTAGGCTGGCTGTCAGCAGGAAGAACCAGCACCCACAGCTGGGCTGGGAGAGAAACCTGCAGCTAAGTGGGACAATGGTTCCTGGGAAATGGGCCAAATAGACCTAATGTCCTGCTTGCAACTGCAAGCCTCATTCTTCATACCATCAGGTGGTGAAAGAGCTGCACATACACTGCTGCACTAGGCTGTCTCTGACTTCAGGTCCAGGCATGGATGGGCCTGTGGGAAATCCCTCCAGCCCCTGCAGGAGGCTAGTGTGGGGAAGGTGGAAGAAGGATGAAAACTATCTGTGATGAAGAGAGACTCCACTGGAAAAGATGCAAATAAATGCATTGAAATAACATAGAGTTGGATTATAATGTAGAGGCACAATTTCCAGAATATAAAAGAAAATAAATCAGTAAGGTAAGTGGCACAGAACATTCTAGAACCTCCTGCTCAGACGCAACAGGTGTTTGGGTGATTCATGACTCAATTTCAAACTGTCAAAGTACAATTTTTGGAAATTGTAGTTTATCACTCATCAAAAATTGTCCATGGGAGAGAAAGGACTTTACTGGAAGAACTTCTTCAAACATGATGCTGAGTCAATAGGTATGGGTGAGCCTGAGACTCTGCATTTCTAAGAAATTCCAGGTGATTCAGGTGCTGCTGGCCCTGACACCAACATCTGAGTCACAAGGAATGAGGAAGCCGGCAGGGCAAATGGGAAAATTGGTGTGAGAGGAGGGGTTGCGGAGAAAATACTATGTTAAAAAAGGAGAAAATGTAGGACAGCAATATTTTGCACGTTATAGCAACGTCTAAGTGTCTGTAAAAATGTATTATCCAAGTAATAGCTCTGAACAAGAAAAGAAGATAACAAATCAAAATCAATCCACCTCGAGAGCTGGAAAAGCTTTAAAACAACCCAGCACTCTAAAATGATCAAATCAAGCACAAAACCATTTAAATGAAAAACTCAGCCTGTGTTTGGAATCTAACCAGGAAGCCTAGGGTTCTATTTACCTCATTTTGGTCTTTACTTTTACTAGCTATTTCTTCCATGAATTAGAAACCTGCATGGTGCCTACTACACTTTCCTGTTGACTCTGATTTCCAGGAATCGGGACAACAGAGGACATGATAGAGAGAGAACAGAGCCCCACTTCTGCTAGGTGGGCTCACTCCCATGTCCCCCAAAGCAACCTCTCAATCAAATTCAACATCAAAGAGGTGTCCTGGAGTGTCAGGGGCTGGAGCAGGAGAGCAGCAGAGGAAACCTGGGATGTACACAAGTGGAGTAAAATCACTTCATGAACACACTGCCCAAGTATCATCTCCAAACACAGAAATGAAGCTAACGGTGATACTGAGTGTTGACCAAGATACATATCAAAAGTCAAGTTACTGCAATTATTAATTCAGTCTTCAAACTCAATCTTCCCTCACATACTTTAGGACCTCAGATAACCCTAGGACTGGGGGATTTTAAGATAAAAGAACACAAATCTGTTACGGTCTTAAGTTGTACTACATAGTTTCTTAGATATTTATATTTTTGGTTTGGGAGAAATTTAAAATCAGTACACATTAACAGAATTATATTTACAACAGGAAGTCTGATGGACACATTGTCTCCAAGTAAGCAAACATCATCTACTAGTGCTCTCAGGGACAGGATTTCATAAAAATTGTAGCTAATGTAGCTAATGCTTTCCTGACATAGGAATCCTCATCTTCCTCCTGACCTACAATGAAAATGGAAACAATTCAGGGCAAGTTTTTGCCCTGTGACTAACTGAAGCTTCTTCCTGGGTATCTATCATTTGAGCATTAAGTTGAATATTCTTTCATGTTAAAAGGGTGCATGCGTGCTCAGTCAGTAGGTCACATCCAACTCTTTGTGACCCCATTGACTGTAGCCCACCAGGCTCCTCTGTCCATGGAATTTTCCAGGTAAGAATACTGGAGCAGGTTGTCATTTCCTTCTCCAGAGGATCTTCCCCACCCAGGGATTGAACCCGCATCCACTGCACTGCAGGCAGATTCTTTACCACTGAGCTACCTGAGAGACATGTGTGTGTTGGTTACTGGTTGCTCAGACCTGTGTGCTACTCACTCACTCTCCTAGCCAGAAGTCCCTCAGTACTCTCACTGTGCTCTGCAGAATGCCATTTCCTGGGGAACAGAGATGAAAACAAGATGTTACCTGATCTTAAGAAGCCTCAGGGTTCTGTGAGATACAGATGAAAATTACAAAGCATGCCACAGATGATATCTTTTAATTCTGGTAAAACATGTAACCCAAAATTTACCAGCTTAACAAATTCTATTTCAAATCCTGAAAGATGATGCTGTTAAAGTGCTGCACTCAATATGCCAGCAAATTTGGAAAACTCAGCAGTGGCCACAGGACTGGAAAAGGTCAGTTTTCATTCCAATCTCAAAGAAAGGCAATGCCAAAGAATGATCAAACTACTGCACAACTGCACTCATCTCGCATGCTAGCTAAGTAATGCTACAAATTCTCCAAGATAGGCTTCAACAGTACATGAACCAAGAACTTCCAGATGTTCAAGCTGGATTTAGAAAAGGAAGAGGAACCAGAGATCACGTTACCAACATCCAATGGGTCAAAGAAAAAGCAAGAGAGTTCCAGAAAAACGTCTACTTTTGCTTTATTGACTACACCAATATACGTCAAGGCTATATATTGTCAACCTGCTTATTTAACTTATATACGGAATATAACATGCAAAATGCCAGACTGGATGAAGCACAAGCTGGAATCAAGATTGCAGGAAGAACATATCAAAAACCTCAGATATGCAGATGACACCATCTTTATGGCAGAAAAAGAAGAGGAACAAAGAGCCTCTTGATGAAGATGAAAGAGGAGTGTGGAAAAGCTGGCTTAAAACTCAACATTCAAAAAATGAAGATCATGGCATCTGTTCCCATCACTTCATGACAAATAGATGGGGAAACAATGGAAACAGTGACAGACTTTATTTTGGGGTGGCTCCAAAATCACTGCAGATGATGACTGCAGCCATGAAATTAAAAATGCTTGCTTCTTGGAAGAAAAATTATGACCAACATAGACAACATATTAAAAAGCAGAGACATTACTTTATCAACAAAGGTCCGTCTAGTCAAAGCTATGGTTTTTCCAGTAGACATATATGGATGTGAGAGTTGGACGATAAAGAAGGCTGAACACCAGAGAATTGATGCTTCTGAGCTGTGGTGTTGGAGAAGACTCTTGAGAGCCTCGGACTGCAAGAAAATCCAACCAGGAATCAGTCATGAATGAACCCTAAAGGAAATCAGCCCTGAATATTCATTGGAAGAACTGATGCTGAAGCTGAAACTCCAATACTTTGGCTACACGATGTGAAGAACTGACTCAATTGAAAAGACCCTGTTGCTGCAAAAGATTGAAGGCGGGAGGAGAAGGGGATGACAGCAGATTAGATGGTTGGATGGCACCACTGACTCGACGGACATGAGTTTGAGCAAGCTCTAGGAGTTGATGATGGACAGGGAAACCTGGTGTGCTGTGGTCCATGGGGTCGCAAAGAGTCAGACATGCCTGAGTGACTGAACTGAATTGAACAGTTTTTAAGAGGACAGTTTAGTGTTAAGTACATTCACACTTTTTTGCAAGCAAGTTCCAGAATATTTCCTGTCATGTAAAACTGAAATTCTGTACCCAATAAACATCAGCTCCCCATCACTCTCACTCCAGTCCCTGACTACCAATATTCTACTGTTGTCTTTATAAATTTGATTGCTCTAGGATTCTAATACATGGAATCATGTAGTATTCATTCCTTTTGTTTCTGGCTTATTTCACATAACATAATGTCCTCAAGGCTCACCTATATATTAAATTTTCTTTCCTTTTGAAGTTGAATAATAATATTTCATTGTAGGGATATACTACCTTGTAAGGATTTGCTTATCCACTCATCTGATGAATGATATATATCTTGGGATGTTTCTAACTTTTGGCTACTGTGAATAATACTGCTATGAACATGAGTATACCATAAATGCTATCTTTAAAGAATATATATAATGCTGATGAAAATTCAAGTATCTCACAAAAGCAGATACAGGATTAACTCAGAAGATGAGGGAACTTCCCTGGTGGCTCAGATGATAAAGAATCCAGCTGCAATGCAGGAGAAACAGGTTTGATTCCTGGGTGGGAATGATCCCATGGACAAGCAAATGGCAACCCACTCCAATAATCTTGCTTGGAGAATTCCATGGACACACAGTCCATGGAGTCACAAAGAGTCAGACATGACTGAGCGAGTAACACTTCTACTCAGAAAATGAGATTTTTCACCAGCTTCATGACAGAAGGGAAGGGGCAGCATGTGCACACTGGAAGCAGGGAGGGCATGTTGCTTTGGGAGAATCTACACAGGAGCTGAGGGCAGAGGGGGTGAGAATGTTAGGACCCAAGGATGGCGAGGGAGGTGGGGAAGAGTGTCCCACTACTTTATCTGTTCTGGTTTAGTCTCTTCTTCAAGCATCTCTCCTGGTCTGAGTTGAGGGACCCAAGCTGAGTGTGAAAGGAACATCACCAGCAGATATGGAAGCTGGCAGGACCGGGACACAAACCTCTCTATCATCTCCCACATGGATCCTCCTCTGCTCCTTTTGGGTTGCTTTCATCAACTTTAAGCAAATCTCTGGGCCCTGCCTCTATGAGGGGCTTTGGTTCCTCAGCCCTGACTGAGTCACAATTCTGGGCTCTTTTTTGATGGCCACACAGTCCCTCTTTGGAGAGGACCTGAGGCTGAACTATGGTTTGAGCATCATCTTACCCAGGCCAGTAAGGATCAGATCTGTGCTAAAGAAAGAAGCAGCCTGTGGGGTGAGAGCAGGGGGCTGACTACTAAGTGTGGGTGAGTGGAGGACAAGTCTATGGGAGGGAGGGCCAAGGGATAGAGGAGGAGGCTTCAACTGAAAGGCATCATGGGAGGAAGAGAAGATTCCAGAAGTACAAAGAAGAAAAGATGACAAGAAATGAGCTATAGGAGAGTTAGGGCTAAGAGTTAGGAGAGACAGGGAGCCAGGGCTGACTTCCAAGACTCCTCATGAATAATCGGGTAAAACATATAGTATCCTGGCCCAGGTTAATTTCCAGGTCCAGGGCCCAGGGCCCTCCAAGCACCATGAGGGAGCTTGCAACACAAAGAAATGCTGGGGTCCCCCTTCCATGGTCAATTCCCAAGAATGATGCACTTCTCATGTCACTACACAACTTCCCAGGTGGCACTAGTGGTAAAGAACCTGCTTCAATGCAGGAGACGTAAGAGATGCCAGTTTGATCACTGGGTTGGGAAGGTCCCCTGGATGAGTATACAGCAACCCATCCAGTATTCTTGCCTGGAGAATTCCATGGACGGAGGAGCCTGACAGGCTATAGCCCATGGGGTCACAAAGACTTGGACACAACTGAAGCAACTTATTGAATGTGCATCCATGAGGAACAAAGAGTCCCCTGACACAGCAACAACGAAACCAAGAACAAATATGGTGCTAACTCTTTAGCTGGATTTTAAAGAGAAAACTGAGTTAAACAAACCTTTTTTGTTGATTCAATGACTGCGGACAGGTTCTTCAATACCAGAGGTGCATCTGGAGTGTGCCTGAAGTTAACACTGTAAAAATGAATCCTTCCATCATTACTCCAGGGTGGTGGGGGACGATCCTTGTATTCCCAGGGAGCTTCTTTCTCAAGGTCTAAATATCCCATCACTCTTTCCACTGAAATCATCTGAAAGACACATGACATCACATGAGTCAGGACAGAGGGTCTTGTTTATAGGTGTTCCAAGATTGTAAATGAGATGTGCTGCTTTTATATGTAACTGGTTTAAAATATCTCACATCTTATCATTCCCAAAGGACAGAAATAGGAGTTTGATGAGAGCTTTGATGATTTCCAAACTTCTTCATTGTCTTGTAATTCTTTCATTTAGGATTTCATCCTTAAACATCATATTAAAGCTAAAAGAATTACAGAACTGAATGATAAAGTTTTATTTACCTACTTTTCACATATGGATAAAAGAAACAAGAGAATTTTGTTAAAGAAAATAATACTTATGGACATCAATCAGTAACGTGTGGCTACAGAAGGGCCATTCTGAGAAGCCGCTTATCCTACCAGAAAGAAGGGACACTAGCAAATTCAGATGTTCACCACATACAGGAATAAATGCTACAATGAAGTATGTGTACCTATTAATTAAACAAACAAAAACCCCTCAAAATACTGAATCATTTTACCAAGAATGGGAATTATCTATTAAGAAACAAAAATAAACAAGTTCCAGAGAAATTAGCATATATTCTCTCTAGAACTTCAGAACCTTCCCCCTACTTTCATCATATCTAAAAAATATAATTATGAAGAGACATTTATTTCACTTGAAGAGAGCTGACAATGAATATAAAATGTGCCAACATGACATACATAAGATTAAGGACAATATACATAGATTTTATTTTACATTGACTTTAACCAGATGGAGGAGGAAAACTCTGTTAGCTATGATGTAAAAATAACAGCTTTAATATTTTACATAAGAATTGCTTTTACGCCATTTAATGGCAAGGAGACTTGAAAGCGCTAAGAAGGTTAAAATAAACATCACCAGGTTCTCAACTTCAGTCCTTTGCCTGACACACCACTGGAACATCCCCGTGAGCATGAGGGCAAGAGACAGGACCAGGCCAACCTGCCCAGGAGTCAAAGCTAAATAAGAAAGAAGGAGAATAAAGTCATTCCTGTTCTTAATCCCTCATCTAGCTCCTTCTGTCACTTTATGAAGCAGACTCCTTTATAATATTTAAATCATTTGTATATAATGATAATATGACACATACTTTCACTATGTCTTGATTGAGACCATGATAAAATGAAAAAAAAAAACATTTTAAATTCAAAAAGACTACAAAATGAGTTTATTAATCCCAGCAGGACTGACACACTTGACAGCATTCCAAAGGTGAGGAATCATGTCACTATTCTGACTTTCATCATTAGGGTTTCAAGAACCTTTGCGTAAAGTTCACTTTCTATATTCAAGGCAGCTGCCATTGAAACCATGAAAAACAAGACAATGGGTTCTAAGAGCCAGTGCTTTTAAGTCTAAACTGCTACTCTCATTGCTCCTTATTAAAGATTTTGATTCAGTGCTGTTACTATGGAATAGAGATGGTGAATTCATGGCACAAATGCCGACACCTACTCATCTGGTACCCACACAGCAGGGAGGACACTGTTCTTTCCTACAGAGAATCTTTCTCACCTCAGTGAATCAGGCACCTGCAACTAAGAGATTCAAGTAGCCCTAAAGCTAACTGGACAAAAGCTTAATATAAGCGTAAACCTGGTTTGCTCCTCCCAACACTACCTGGAATGTTCAGCAAGTCAGCTTGCTACATTTGCATAGACCTCAACCCATTCAAAGAAAGAGATAGAAAGGTCTCATTGAGATACAAATGATTTCATATAGACTATGTGGTGAAATCCTATACTGCAAACACTAATTCATTAGAGTGAAACAGTATATAGTAGATAAGACAGCAGGAGCTTTATTTAATAAATGTAAATGAAACTATAAACTGTATTCATATTATAAGTAATTACATCTGTACTCACCATCTGCAAGAATCAGGGACACAAAGACAACAACAGTGACGAAGATGGCACAGATGACATCTAGATACACAGCGAGCCATCGGGATGTCATCAAAAGCAGGAACCAAGCCTCTGCATTTGTGAACCGTAATAAGTATAATAAATCAGTAGAACAGCCATGTTAGCTGCTTCAAATGAGAAAGAGCATTCTGTTCAGTTGAGCAACAGATTTTTACACAGGTAGGATAGCAAAGTTATACTATCCTATACCCAAGGAGCCCAAAGAGTCCAGAAAGCTAGGTTTTGACATGACATTTGACACACACAGGAATCAGTCCAGGGGCTCTGTGGGAAGCATGCACTGAAAAACTCAGTCCACAGGTTATAAACAGAAATTTCATCATGAGAAAGAAGATGGAAAAACAGTCTCATCAGTGCGTTTCCTGCAGTGCTGGGCCTCAACCTGAAGATCACTCTCTCACATGTTGACTATTCCCAGTTCTCTGATAGCAACGAGCACAGCTCACGCTGTTTCCAGCACCCTCCACAATTCCTACAGGGTCCTGCACAGTGTTTACCCTTCAGAGCCAGTGTGTAAGTAACCATCAGCTCCCAGGACCTGTATGTGGCATTTAAAATGCCATTTTATCTTCAAAATACAATACAATACAGATTGAAGATACAGGCCAGGATTTTATAGACTTGTAGTAAATTCTGAAATTTCTACCTAGAACAAATCTTAACTGATACAAAGAATAATATACATGAAGAGAATAGCAAATATGCTAATCAGGAAATTATTTTCCTCAGTCAGGTTTGACATGCTCTGAAAAGAGAGCTGTCAACTACAGCCTGGAGGCCAGGAATGGCCAGCACCTGGTTCCATAAGTGAAGTTTTAGTGGATCACAGGCACGGCCGTTTGCTGATGTATTTATTACCTTTGCCATCCTTTGTGCTACAACAGGAAACTTGAGAAGTTACAACAGACACAGGACAGCACACAAAGCTGGCTCTTTGCTGACTCCTGCCCTAAGGAGACAGAAAACCACAGGGTACAGTGATGGAAGGACAACACAAGCCAGTCAGGGGAGGCAAGCAGCGGGCGCACAGAGGGGATGGTGAGAGGAAGGGGTGGGGGAGGCAGGTGTGCAGAGGGGGCCGTGGGGCAGCACACAAAAGTGCTGGCCAGCCAGAGCACCTGAGAGGGAAGTCAGGCCTCAGGAGGCAGCACACCCCATCCTTTGAAATCATCTCCAGAAACGTACAGACCTGAATGCAAGTCCTGGTGTGCATCAAACAGCTCCTGAAAACTCTGTTCAGCTCTGTACGCCCGGATGGTCCAGAGTCCCAGGAGAGAAGATGCTAAGTGGGAAAATACTGGGCTCCATGCTGGGGAAGCAGAGACAGACACACAACAGAGAAAGTCAGGGAGGCTGGACAAGAAGAAGCCCAACAGCCTCTCAGGCTCTGTGGTCACATGTGCCACCGAAGGGCACACCCAGGGCTTCCTGGAGGGCTGCCTGGGGGAGGAAGGATGATGTCCCTTCAGAGAGGATCCTCCACGTGACCCTCGAATTCCTGCTCACACCAACCTTCATTTTAACAACCTGGAAATGAAACATTCTCTTTGAACCCCACCCCCCTTTTTTTAACCAAATGCAAATCACAACTAGATTTAGATAAATAAATTCTTTACTAGCTTATTCACCAAGGTCCTCCTCAGCATATACTCCTCCAAATTAAAGAAATATATATGTGTCTATATATATGCATGGTTGAATTACAATGTTTCAGGTATACAACATAGTGGTATGGGTTATTTTTTTTTCTGATTATATCCCATTATAGGACTGCTCAGCAGTTTAAGAATTCACCTGAAATGTAGGAAACACAGGAGATGTGGGTTCGATCCTTGGGTCGAGAAGATCCCCTGGAGGAGGAAGAGGCAACCCATGCCAGTATTCTTGCTGGAGAATCCCATGGACAGTGGAGCCTCGTGGGCTATGGTCCACGGGGTTAAAAGAGTGGGCCATGACTGAGTGACTAAACATGAGCACAAGGGAGGCTAGAACTGTCCCTAGATAGGCTATTACAAGATATTAAGTAAAATTCTCTGTGCTGTATAGTAAATTCATGTTCCTTACCTATTTGGTGCACAATAGTGTGTACTTACTAATTCCATATTCCTAATTTTTCACTCTCCTCTCTTTGCCCTATGGTAACTGTAAATTTGCTTTCTGTATTTGAGTCTATTTCTGTTTTGTATATATATTAATTTATATTATTCTTTGGATTCTACATAGAAGAGATACCGTATAGTATTTGTCTTACTTTCTTTACCAAGAATATTATCTATGTCCATACATGTTGCTACAAGTGGCAACATTTCATTCTTTTCCATGACTGAGTAATTATTGCTAATTTTTGAGTCAGTAGCATTTCAAAATTTAATTCTCCATGAGAGTCCTCACCACCCTGAATTTTGCTGAGCTCCCTGTGTTTTTCTCTACCTCAGATGAGTAGCCTAAGGGCTGGGATAGAGTCAGTACATGCCCCACCCTGCTCCAGAGCCAGACCTAGAAGAGGGTGAGAAGAGTAAGGGAGCGGACAGCCTGCTGCCTCCCCGTCCTGGGCCTCCCCCTGCACCTGCGCCAGGAGCCTCTGTGCGGGTCACGGAGCACCCAGCACTGCACCGCCCTTGTGCCCTCAGGACCCAGCAGACGAGGAGCCTGTGAATGGTCTTGACTTCCGCTCGGGGAACCTGATGGATGTTTTTATATTTGCTGGATGCGTGTCCTGGTGTTTGGAGGTCACTGTAGTGTGTGACACTCCCATCACCCTTTGAGAATCTGACAGTAGCCTTACTGTCCATTCTCTTGTGAGTGACTTCATGTAGGTTTGGGGCCTGGTGTCACATGACTGACCATTCATTTCCTGCCATCTTCTCTAAGAGCACACTGACCACGAGCACCAGGGTCAGGCTTCTGCCCATCAAGGAACATGTGGACTGCAGGCTGCCTGGCAGGAAGGATCCTTACGGTTCTCATTCCCCACCAGGAACAAGGCTGTGACTTGCTGTTGTCAGCGGCAGATAGTGAGCCTGTGACCTCTGTCTGGGATGAGTAATAACTCGTGCTTTATCATCAGAAAATACTGACATCACTTTGTTACCTATGCATCTCCTAGAGAAGACCTATAAGTAAAACCTGGATGTTTTGAGGAAGTTAGGGTCACTTATCGTACAGGAGGATACAGAAAGTTTTTTAAATGATGGGGGAAAAGAATCAAAGTGGAAACTACAAATTATTTTCAGGACCTGACTCTTTAGCCTGGCAACAAAATGCCTATCTGGGTGGTGGTTCAGTCGGTACTGACGAGCATATGGGCACTGCAGCTGTGTGTGTGTA
The DNA here is from genome assembly GCF_014754425.2 of Oryx dammah. Lineage (NCBI taxonomy): Eukaryota > Metazoa > Chordata > Mammalia > Artiodactyla > Bovidae > Oryx > Oryx dammah. The sequence goes on from NW_024070208.1 coordinate 70,762,612, forward strand.
CGGGAGAAGTCTGGGGTGCACATGAGCAAAGACATAGAACCACCTCTTGTGTTTAGCATCCCTGGTTCTACAAGCAGGAAAGAGCAGGCTTCCTCCTGTGAGACACGGGGCTCAGAGCAGGTGGGAAGCCCTGGGCTGGGGGTGGATAGTCTGGGCTGGGGGGCATCTGTCCATCCACTCAGTCCTGGGTTGTTTCCACCTGTGACATCTGACCAGGAACCATAATTATTAGGATCCCCCACCTGTGATGGAAAAAATAAAATTAAAACCTCTGAACCAGAACAAGATATAATATTTCCCCTTTGTTCTTAATTTAGGCAAAGAGCCTAAAGTGATTTGGTGGTGTTTATGACTATATAGTTACATGTCTGTTATCTTATTCCAGCACCAACATTGGTCTCTCTGTCCATCCTATTAACTTTTAATTTTAGCCTCCTATAACTTTGCACTTTTAAGAGCAACATGAACACAGACTGAGCTCATGCTCCAAATAAGAAAGGCTGGGAGCTCCGCACAGGCCTTTTCTGCAGCCCCAGCAGGTGTGCCAACTCACCCGCAGAACTCACTCCATCTGGAAGCAGGGTGCTCACAGCGATGATGCAGGTGAATTCTGAGCCCATCACCCTGTCAGGAGGATGCCAGAGTCTAGCTCCAGAGAGCACAGAAAATTCACTAGAATCAGGCTCTCACTTCCACAGCAAATGTTGTGATGTCATCACAGACAAGGCTTCTGAGGAGGAAGCATGTGGCTGTTCACCCAGGGAGAGTCCTGGAATGAACTCTTCACTTTGGCCTCCCTCACCTGCTTCCCTGTCAGGAGATCAAAGTGCAGCTGATTTTCTCCAGCGGGGAGGGTGGGGTCGACTTTAGAAGCCTGTGTCACCCCATTTAAACACCAGGAAACTCAAAGACCCCATCACCTACTTCACCTTATATCTACCAGTTACAGTGGTCTAAGGGAATGCAGACTAGTGAAAATCTACCTTGTCTCTTTCAAACCCCACTTAGGGCTGAGCAGGATGCCGGGATGAGTGAACTGGAGGGTCTCCACAGAAGATTAACTGGTACATGGGAGTGGGGATCAAGGCCCTGGTCTTATCTTGGGCAGTGAAATACCCTTTCCCACAAACACTAAGCTCGCTATCCTATAAGAGCCATGGCATCAGTCTGCAGTCACACACACATGTCACCCTACCTTTCATATGACTGACAGCTGTGTTTCCACAACCCTGAAGATTCTTAAGAACACAACCCACAAAGACTGAAAATCTTCCCTGGCAGGGAAGGGCAGAAAACTATATGCAAGGACCCTCAGCTGACAGCCCTGCTGTGGGTTATCATTCACTCTGTGTAAAACCTGCTAGTGGTTACTATGTTCTGAATTCCTTCATGTTCAAGGTTCTGGAGTCTTTGGTAGTAGTCTGCAAGCACTTGACAAGCACTGACTCAAGAAACCCTCATGTGGTGGATTCATGTCAATCTATGCCAAAACCAATACAGAATTGTAAAGTAAAAATTAAAAATAAATTAATTAATTAAAAAAAAAAAAAAGAAACCCTCATGAGACTTCCAGAGACTGAGGGATTAAGAGCACTCCCTGCCCAGGATTAAGTAACCCACCAAAGTGGTAGAGCAGGTGTCAGACCCAACTCTGTTTTAATCTCATGGTTTTGCTTTTAATCACAACTGCAATGTCTCAGAGGGAGAATAGTGAGGGTTAAGAATGCCCATGTGTGATTAAATACATTTTTCTCCAGACTTTATGTTCAGAAAACCCCAAATCTTCCTTAGCTAATATCCAACAGCCTTAGTCATTACTGTACATCTTACTAAGCATCTGAGGTTGAATAAAGTCCCTGGGAATCTGGTATGAGAACACTTAAAATAGCAGACATGAGGATCCATTGTCTGAATACACATGACAAACATGCTAACCCACTGCCAGCAATGCCTGTGGCAGACATTGCCAGTTGATCACAGCACCCTTTCAGACAGAATTTGGATATGGCTTCATCATTCAGGCACTGCTAAATGCAAAGAGTTGTTTAGACCATTTAAAAGAATGAAATAATGCCATTTTCAGCCACATGGATAGACCTAGAGAGTGTCGTTACTCACTGAATTAAGTATATCAGAGAGGGAGAATATGACATTCTTTATATGTGGAATCTAAAAAAATGAAATAAATGAACTTACTTAAAAACAGAAAGAGACTCACAGACTGAGACAATGAACTTATGGTTTCTGGGAGGAAGGATGGGAGGAAGGGATAGTTAGGGAGTTTGGGATAGACAAGTACATACTGCTATATTTAAAACAAATCACCAACAAGGGCCTATTTTGTACAGTACCTGGAATGTTATGTGACAGCCTGAATGGGAGGAGAGTTTGGAGGGGAACGGATACAAATATATGTATGGCTGAGTCTCTTCACTGCTCACCTGAAACCATCACAACATTACTCGTTATTTAGCTCTACCCCAATACAAAATTAAAAGTTTTAAAATCAAACAAAAAGAGTTAGCTAGAGAAAGGCAACCAAATGCCATCCAGATTTTATGCACTGTTCTGTGACTGCTATTATGCTCACTTCTGCAAAAATGTACCCAATAAACCCATTAAAAGCAGCTACATACTTCTCATTAAGCTGAAAAAAAAAAGAAAAAAAGTCAGCCTAAGCATCCAGAGGCAGCTTGGCAGTAGGATCTGAAACTAAACCTCAAGATGTCAGTAGTCCTTCAGAGCACAAGGATGAAGCAAGTTTAAGCCTTCTGAATACAGCAGTCGGGTGTCCCTGTTTTTACTGGTGCCTTCAGCAGTGACCTTAAGACATACCATCAGTTACTGTTTCAAGAAAACAGTGGTATTATTTATGGCACAGACCACCACCACCCCGCCACCCCGCCACCTAGAGGGAGAAAATAGTTCTAATTAACCGGCCACCACATTTGGTTATATGGGCTGTGGAAGAAGGGGTATCTGGATTGAATAGATTGTTGTTTAATGTTCTTGCAGCATGCTATGATGTAAAAAAAAAAAAAAAAAACAATATTCCACAAGGATGAGGCCAAAGTCTCAGACTCTCCAGATCAAACACTGAGAAAACCCAGTAGTTAAGTTTAGCCACTCAGTCGTGTCTGATCCCTTACAAGCCCATGGACTGCAGGACACCAGGCTGCCCTGTCCATCACCAATTCCTGGAGCTTGCTCAGACTCATGTACATCAAGTCAGTGATGTCATCCAACCAGCTCATCCTCTGTCGTACCCTTCTCTTCCTGCCTTCAATCTTTTCAAGCATTGGGGTCTGTTGCAATCAGTCAGTTCTTTGCATCAGGTGACCAAAGTATTGGAGTTTCAGCTTCAGCATCAGTCTTTCCAATGAATATTCAGTGTTGATGTCCTTTAGGATTAACTGGTTTCGTCTCCTTGCTGTCCAAGGGGATCCCAAGAGTCTTCTCAAACACCACAGTTCAAAAGTGTCAATTCTTCAGTGCTCAGCTTTCTTTATAGTCCAATTCTCACATCCATACATGACTACTGGAAAAAACATAGCCTTGACTAGATGGACCTTGCTGGCAAAGTAATGTCTCTGCTTTTTAATATGCTGTCTAGATTGGTCATAAGGAGTAAGCGTCAAGGAGTTGGTCAAGGAGTAAGCGTCTTTTCATTTCATGGCTGCAATCACCATCTGCAGTGATTTTGGAGCCAAGAAAAATAAAGTCAGCCACTGTTTCCACTGTTTCCACATCTATTTGTCATGAAGTGATGGGACTGGATGCCATGATTTTAGTTTTCTGAAAGTTGAGCTTACAGTCAACTTTTTCACTCTCTTCTTTCACTTTCATCAAGAGACTCTTTAGTTCATCTTCACTTTCTGCCATAAGGGTGGTGTTATCTGCATATCTGAGGTTATTGATATTTGTCTCAGCAATCTTGATTCCAGCTTGTGCTTCATCCAGTCATGCATTTTGTATGAAGTACTCTGCATGTAAGTTAAATAAGCAAGATGACAAGGTACAGCCTTAACATACACTTTTCCTGACTTGGAACCAGTCTATTGTTCCATGTCCAGTTCTAACTGTTGCTTCTTGACCTGGATACAGATTTCTCAGGAGGCAGGTCAGGTGGCCTGGTATTCCCATCTCTTTCAGAATTTTCCACAGTTTATTGTGATCTACACAGTCAGAGGTTTTGGTGTAGTCAATAAAGCAGATGTTTTTTTTTGAAACTTTCTTGCTTTTTCGATGATCCAGCAGATGTTGGCAATTTGATCTCTGGTTCCTCTGCCTTTTCTAAAACCAGTTTGAACATCTGGAAGCTCACGGTTCACGTATTGCTGAAGCCTGGCTTGGAGAATTTTGAGCATTACTTTACCAGCATGTGAGATGAGTGCAATTGTGCGGTAGTTTAAACATTCTTTGGCATTGCCATTCTTTGGGATTGGAATGAAAACTGACCTTTTCCACTCCTGTGGCCACTGCTGAGTTTTCCAAATTTGTTGGATATTGAGTTCAGCACTTTCGCAGCATCATCTTTTAGATTTGAAATAGCTCAATTGGAATTCCATCACCTCTACTAGTTTTCTTTCTAGTGATGCATCCTAAGGCCCACTTGACTTCACATTCCAGGATGTCTTGCTCCAGGTGAGTGATCACACCACCGTGGTTATCTGGGTCATGAAGATCATTTTTGTGCAGTCTTCTCTGTATTCTTGCCACCTCTTCTTAATATCTTCTGCTTTTGTTAGGTCTATACCATTTCCGTCCTTTATTGTGCTCCTCTTTGCATGAAATATTCTCTTGGTATCTCTAATTTTCTTCAAGAGCTCTCTAGTCTTTCCCATTCTATTGTTTTCCTCTATTCCTTAGCATTGATCATGAAGGAAGTTTCTCTCCTTGCTATCGCTCCTTGCTATCTCTCCTTGCTCTTCTTGAAACTCTGCATTCAGATGGGTATATTTTTCCTTTGCTCCTTTGCCTTTAGCTTCCCTTCTTTTCTCAGCTATTTGTAAGGGCTCCTCAGACAACCATTTTGCCTTTGTTGCATTTCTCTTTCTTGGGGATGGTTTCTAAAAACATTTTAAAAATCCAGTACTTTCTATTTAAAAAGCCTTACTTAGGAAATGCCCATCTTTTTTTTCTTATGGATGATAAGTGGCCCCGGGCATAAATCTTAGTCACAGGTTCCTTCTGGAACAACTCCTCTTTGAATGTACCAGAGACCTGCTTTGCAACAAGACTGTTGAATGGCTCCATTTCATGGTGCTCAGTTGTGTCTGACTCTTTGTGACCCCATGGACTGTAGCCCATCAAGCTCCTCTCTCCATAGAATTTTCCAGGCAAGATTACCAGAGTGGGCTGCCACTTCCTACTCTAGGGGATCCTCCCAACCTAGGGACTGAACCCGTGTCTCTTGCCTCTCCTGCATTGCAGGAGGATTCTTTGTCACTAGTGCTACCTGCGAAGCCCAGCTCCATTTCATGAGCAGCCTCAAATCACAAAATGTGTGAGGCCTTGTCTACAGAAGACTGGATGGAGCTCTTCACTTCCTTTTCTGCCTCCCTGCATCCTACCATCCTACCAACTCACATCAGCAGGACATCATACATACCTGGACTCTACTGCTGTGCATCCTGTTCAAACACCTCTTAAGACCAGAACTCATGGGAGTTTAGCTGATTCCCCTGATGACCAAAAATTTTTCTATAGTTTTTATGAAACCAACAACTACTCTATTATGCAAATACTTAGGATAAATGCCTCTTAAGAATTTATTATTAAAAAGAAAACATGCAAGTGCCACAATAAAAATCTCCTTTGTTTTGATGAACATAGATTTTTTTTTTTCCACTTAGTACCTACTAGATACTAAGAACCATGGAACTCAATATACTTCTCTTCTTGGCTTGGTTTATGGAAAGTTCAGTAGTAACTATCCATGGTTAAGGTTTGTGATATCAATACAAACATCTTCCTTCCTTTGGGGCTTCTACCTTATACCTTATACCTTCTAAAAAATACATTTAACAATTCTACTTTCCTTATGATTTCTTATGATTTTTAATATTGATGAAATATGTTTGTGCATTAATGAGATAAGCTCTGATATAATATATGTTCTGTGAATAGCTGTAGAATAGAAGGATTGGTTATAAAATGTGTTCCCCATCATTCAGCTACAAAGTTAAATGGAATACTAGACTGCATGCCTACTGAATAATCTTTCTAAGGGGATTATTTTCAGCATCATTTATATAAACAGCCTTGGGGATGGTAGAACATAAACTGTGTGTTCACCCCAAATACTGTTGATGATAAACAGTAAACCTGAAAATAACAGCACTTAGCTTTTTAAAACATTTAACAACTGCAACTTACTTGCCATCTTTTAGGTATGTGAAAAGATGTATTTTTCAAATGTATCATTTCTGGTATATGAGTATATTTCCTGATACCTCCTTTTCTTTTCCTAATCTTTTCCTTTCCTTGCCATTTCTAGTAACCTGGGGTAAAAAAATTCCCATATTTCCCTTGTATATTTGTTCCAGTATAACAAAATATTTTATTTTTAATAAAAGCATTTATAGAGTGGCTGCTCTATTAGGAAGTATGTCATGAACAAGACATAAATGGTCCCTATCCTCAAATTCACCTGCTTCTGCTGCTAAATCGCTCAGTTGTGTCTGACTCTGTGCGACTTCATTGACTGTAGCCCATCAGGCTCCACTGTCTGTGGGATTCTCCAGGCAAAAATATTGCAGTGGGTTGCCATTTCCTTCTCCAGGAGATCTTTCTGACCCAGGGATTGAACCTGTATCTCTTATGTCTCCTGCATTGGCAGGTAGGTTCTTTAGCACTAGTGCCAACTGGGAAGCTGTCCTTGAGCAAGTCGATATCTGGTGCCTCAGCCTTCCTGCTGTGAAATGGAGAGATGCCAGACTGTCTCTGATGATTAGGATGCAGCTTTCTTTGAAAGTCAGTGATGGCCCCCAAGTGCTTCCAAAGCTACTCTTCCCAAGGATTCCACCCAGAAAGGCAGTGGATCTGGGATGTCTAAGAAGCAGGAGGTAAACAGTTCCCTGGAATCAGGATATGGCAGGGCAAACTCACCTCTTTGTGCTAAAATACAAAGCTACAGCTGACTTGCCACCTTAAGGGCCATGCTGAATAGGGCCCAAAATATTCAATTACCTATCATTAACTTAGTGAGAAATTCCAGAAGACAGTCTGCAGGATTCCAGGGATCTGGTTAATGAAATGGCACAAAGGAAAGCCAGCCTATTTTGCCAAACCAACCTGAGAGTCCCGTACTCACTTAAACATTCCAGGTGTTTAACATCTCGTGAAGTCTCTGAGAAATATCGCTGGAGAAAAAAGAAAGCAATGCCAAGGGGAATCATGGGTATCGCAATCCAAGGAATCACTGCCACCATCACGCCTACTACACCAATCACAAGTAAAATAGCCTGAAACAGTGAAAATAAATACAGATGTGTCTTTGTTAAGGATTTTTTTCAAAGATAAACTTTAATGTTTTGTTAGGTTAAACTCTTTTCCCAAAAGATGTGTTGGAATAATAGGGAATATTTTTCCATCCAAAGAAATAAAATAATGCATGGTTCTCGTGATGTTTATTGCATGTGTCAAACACTATGAGGATAATTTTTCAGGTATTAGCTCCTTTGATACACTCAGTAGCCCTATGAGGCAGGCATTAGTACTTTTAACAGATGAGAGAATATTTAAAATTCCCAGGGAGAAAGACTTGAATACCAACTATCAGGAGTCAATAGGTGTTACTAGAGATGAACGAGCAGGTATCACAGATGAGGAATCCAGAAGCCTCAGCTATACATGTCAGGTTATAGAAGTGGTTGATTATAAATTCAGTGTCCAGAAAAGTAGGGAAAAATTCAAATGCTGATCTTTGGAAGTAGAAATTCTCTTTGTTGGTTTTCAATCCATAGTTAATATTTACTGAGTGCTGACTGTGTACAGGGCCACACATTCAACACTTCACATGTATTAAATCTTTAATCCTCACAATAATCCTATATAGTAACAGTATTATCTCATTTTACAGATGGAGACACTGAGGTACATAGAGAAGAAAAACAACTTGATCAAGACTACAAAGCCTAAGTTGCAAATCTGGAGAGCCCATGTCATGAGCTATTATGACACATTTAAGCTTGCCTCCAATGTACATCCAAATTTCCACCATTATGTTATGTAAAATGTCCATTTCAAAGTTTAATGATTAAACACCAACAGATACCATTTATCAGACGTTTACTGCATATAAGGCACTGTGCCAAGAATTCTATGAACACTCATTTAATCATCTCATCCCATAATGTGATTTTATCTTGGGAAATGACCTTGGTCTAAAAAGATGGCAGAAAGAATAGAAACCAAACATTACATGCTGCTGCTTTAAGTATCCATCTTTATAAGAAAAAGTATGATATCACAATGGACAACTTCAGGCGATAGGAATGCAATCAACACTTAGTGTCTGCCTGCTATGGAAGTGGGGTCGATACTGGGGGTGTGTAGATTCACATGGTCTGGGTCAAGGCCTCTGAAGTTTATGATCTCAGGTGGAGACAAATCCACGACAATCTGCACAAGGCAGAGAGGACAGAGGAAACACAGGGAAGAATATATGAACATTTTTAAAAGAAATCTAAGAAGAGACTGAAAACTGAATTTCACAGGCTGGTTTAACAGAGAGTGGCATGAATAATTTGCAGGTAGTAATCATACCTGATACAAATTTTGACCAAAAAGGAGGCAGGAGAAGGTTGAGATGCTTGTCTGAGTTAACACTGGTTTTTCTGGGTCCTCTCAGCCCGAGCACCTGCATCCCATGCTCTCTGATCCAGGGCCTCCCACTCCTTGTCACCCAGGGCAACTGGCCCTGGTACATCTCTAAGGGATGGGTTAGGGTGGGTAATGCCTGTATCACAGAGACTCGGGTTATCATTTCATAGCTCTTCCAGATCAGTTTTCTCAGAGGATCTTCATAATTATCTTGTGAATAAGAAAAGTAAGAAGTATCATTTCCATTTGTAGATAAGAAGCATGAAGCTAGGAGAGCAAGTGAATGTCCTAAGTTTTTCCAGGAAGGACTGCAGGTCATGGAGAAAGACAGGAGTGGTTTGTACTCAGGTAATCCAAGAGCCACAGCTGCTGGAGGAGGAGCCTAGAAGGAGAAATCTTCCAGAACTGTGACTCTGTGGCCAGGAGCCCTTGTGAAGCAAACTGCATTATCTGGATGGAGACCCATGTGCTTTCCCTGTTTCTCTCATCTGTGCCATGGTATCAATATGAAACTCAGAATGAAGAAGATGGAATCCTGAAGGAATAAATTCTAATCATAAATGAGGGAAAATAGGACTGTCTGATCTCTCACCTATTAGACCTCAGTTCAGCTGCTCAGTTGTGTCCGACTGTTTGTGACCCCATGGACTACAGCACGCCAGGCCTGACGGTCTATCACCAACTCCCGGAGTTTACCCAAACTCATGTCCATCAAGTTGGTGATGCCATCCAACTATCTCTTTCTCTTTTGTCCCCTTCTCCTCCTGCCTGCAATCTTTCCCAGCATCAGGGTCTTTTCCAATGAGTCACCTATTAGACCTACAGATGAACAATTTCTTAACAAACACTGGTTTAACCAGGTATCCCACACTACTGCAACCTTCATCATGTTCATGGATGAGGAGGGGTCCTTCCAGCTCCTTCCATGTCTGGTCTTAAGTAAAGTCACTAGGGGTGTCATCATTGGTTGTTAGGGGGAAAAAAAACCTGCTGAAACATCAGTCAGGAAAAAAATCCAAATTACAGTTTGTTGCTGTTGTTTTTTTTGTTTTTTTTTTTGTTGTTGTTGTTTGTTTGTTTTGTTTTTTTAGCAAATTCACATTATTTGACTGGACAGTATTTACCAGTTTCAATCATCTGTTTCTACCTAATTAATGGCCTTTAATGACTAACCCAGCCTGCCACATAACCTGGGAAGTGACATAAGATCAAAATGAAGGGAGCTGTGCAAATGCTTTTTCCTTGCATACACATTAAAGATCAGTAACTATTGCTCTCAAAAGATCCCCAGTTAGGTTATGTCCTTCAGATTTCATGCCCCTAAATTCTGAAACAATTCAAATAGACCTTCTCTAAGAGTTTTCTTTCTACTTGAAGGGCATACTATAGTTAGTCTTATAGTAGATTAAATATTATATAAACACACACACATATATACACACACAATGTATAGGTTTACATATTAAGTATCTATGTATATATATTTATAAATATTTTATTTCCAGCTCTCTCAAACTATTTGCAAAAGTTGGTAGAAGGCAAAAATAGGATATGAGCAATCAACACCCTAACAAAGGAAATAGAATATTCTTGGGTGCAATAAACATCCCTTTCTTGAAGCCAATCTCATATCTTCCTTCGACATTCCGAGGATTCCAAGGAACATAATCCAAGCCACACACACAATTCCTCCCATCCGACTGGATTTCAGGCCCATCTGATGGCCCACACCACCATGGCCAGTGCTTCTGTAGCTATTTCTCACGATGGCACTGAGACAATGATGTGTGCACAGCAAGAGATGTGTTGACCCAGAAGCAAGTGACCCAAGTCCTGATGCCCCAAGAAATAAGGGGAATCATTTTTTAATATGTTTATAACCTATTTGGAGCACACCATTTGAGAATTCTATCAAAAGTCTATGATTCCATATGAGTAAATGCAAACATTCCATATGCCACCAAATTTGGAAAACTCAGCAGTGGCCACAGGAGTGGAAAAGGTCAGTTTTCATTCCAATCCCAAAGAAAGGCAATGCCAAAGAATGCTCAAACTACCGCACAATTGCACTCATCTCACATGCTAGTAAAATAATGCTCAAAATTCTCCAAGCCAGGCTTTAGCAATACGTGAACCGTGAACTCCCTGATGTTCAAGCTGGTTTTAGAAAAGGCACAGGAACCAGAGATCAAATTGCCAACATCTGCTGGATCATGGAAAAAGCAAGAGAGTTCCAGAAAAACATCTATTTCTGCTTTATTGACTATGCCAAAGGCTTTGACTGTGTGGATCACAATAAACTGTGGAAAATTCTGAAAGAGATGGGAAGACCAGACCACCTAACCTGCCTCTTGATAAATCTGTATGCAGGTCAGGAAGCAACAGTTAGAACTAGACATGGAACAACAGACTGGTTCCAAATAGGAAAAGGAGTGCATCAAGGCTGTATATTGTCACCCTACTTATTTAACTTATATGCAGAGTACATTATGAGAAACGCTGGACTGGAAGAAACATAAGCTGGAATCAAGATTACCAGGAGAAATATCAATAACCTCAGATATGCAGATGACACCACCCTTATGGCAGAAAGTGAAGAGGAGCTAAAAAGCCTCCTGATGAAAGTGAAAGAGGAGAGCGAAAAAGTTGGCTTAAAGCTCAACATTCAGAAAACGAAGGTCGTGGCATCCGGTCCCATCACTTCATGGGAAATAGATGGGAAAACAGTGGAAACAGTGTCAGACTTTATTTTTTGGGGCTCCAAAATCACTGCAGATGGCGACTGAAGCCATGAAATTAAAAGACACTTACTCCTTGGAAGAAAAGTTATGATCAACCTAGACAGTGTATTCAAAAGCAGAGACAATACTTTGCCGCCTAAGGTCTGTCTAGTCAAGGCTATGGTTTTTCCTGTGGTCATGTATGGATGTGAGAGTTGGACTGTGAAGAAGGCTGAGCACCGAAGAATTGATGCTTTTGAACTGTGGTGTTGGAGAAGACTCTTGAGAGTCCCTTGGACTGCAAGGAGATCCAACCAGTCAACTCTGAAGGAGATCAGTCCTGGGATTTCTTTGGAAGGAATGATGCTGAAGCTGAAACTCCAGTACTTTGGCCACCTTGTGAGAAAAGTTGACTCATTGGAAAAGACTCTGATGGTGGGAGGGATTGTGGGCAGGAGGAGAAAGGGACGACTGAGGATGAGATGGCTGGATGGCATCACGGACTCGATAGACACGAGTCTGAGTGAACTCCGGGAGTTGGTGATGAACAGGGAGGCCTGGCGTGCTGCGATTCATGGGGTCACAAAGAGTCGGACATGACTGAGTGACTGAACTGAACTGAACTGAAACATTCGAGGATAGTATTTCACTTGAAAGTACATGGTGAATTTTCACAATTCAGATCGAATCCTTAGTTTGCAGAGATGACAACATATACTTGGAGGGGAAATTCCATTAAACAGCTATTGAGGTATCTGAGACTATTAATTTTCAAGAGGGTTTAGGGCTTACCCTAAATTAACAGGGATGGTAAGATCCCCCACCCACTTTTAATGTTAGTAAAGCTGGGATATTGTAACACTATAAAAGGATGGTGGTGGGAATTAAATGAGATTATGTACATTAAGTGCTTACCAGTTTATGGATAACAAATATAAACTCAAAGTCCATTATTATCACGTTTCAGTGTGCTCTGGTCACAGCAGCCAGGGGAGGAGGGAACAGTGTATTACAGATTTAAGGGCTTAAAGAACCTTAAGAATCTCATGAAGTTGGACCCTTAAGAGGCCACTCATTCTAACCCCTGGAACAGTTGAGTACTATCCAAGGATATACAAGAGCAGGTGATGCTTTCCTTAGATGTGGTGATGATGTACAAAGTGACTGTGGCTTTTCTCTAGCCACAGAGAAAATTGAATCTAAGGTCTATTTTGTTTGAAGAAGTTATTTTAGAAATAATATGACCAATAAATCTCATTTAGTACAGTTTTTGTCCTCTCTGTATTTTCTTCCCAATTCCAGGTCTTCCAAAAATTGATAAAATTAAGGTTATGGCAGCAAGTCAAGATTTTTTGAGATGTTTATTTTCTTATTCCTTATTCTCTTTGTTTCAACTTCTGCTGCTTCTTTGAGAAGACTTACTGTTATGAAACTGCTGAGAATTTAAGGAAAACTAAAGGAAAAGTGGAACACCTCTGAATTCACTAAACCAACCAAATTATTCAATTCAGTCCCAAGAGAAGATCAATTTGACTTTTTCTATTTCATGTACCATGAACTAGTCTATTGATGTCAAAGGAAGTACAAAAGCTAGATTTTGTACACTACTGAATCTTAGGAAATTCAACTGTGTCCACTCCAGTTCAGCCTCTTGGTACAGGCAAACAGCCTGCTTAGGATGTCAGGATGACTAAAGCAGTCATCTCCCCATCGCCCATCCTCAGAAATGATGCTGTCCTGTGAAGCTATTTCTGACAAACCACAGTAAGTTCAATCACTGAGTCATGTCCGACTCTGCAATCCCATGGACTGCAGCATACCAGGTCTCCCTGTCTATCACCAACTCCTGAAGCTTGCTCAAACTCATATCCATCGAGTCAGTGATGCCATCCAACCATCTCATCCTCTGTCATCCCCTTCTCCTCCTACCTTCAATCTTTCCCAGCATCAGGGTCTTTTCCAATGAGTCAGTTTTTCACATCAGGTGGCCAAAGTATTGGAGTTTCAGCATCAATCTTTCCAATGAATGTTCAGGACTGATCTCCTTTAGGATGGACTGATTGGATCTCCTTGCAGTCCAAGGGACTCTCAAGAGTCTTCTCCAACACCACAGTTCAAAAGCATCAATTCTTTGGTGCTCAGCTTTCTTTACAGTCCAACTCTGACATCAATACATGACTACCATAGCTTTGACTAGACAGACCTTTGTCAAGAAGTAATGTCTCTGCTTTTGAATACACTGTCTAGGTTGGTCATAGCTTTTCTTCTTAGGAGCAAGCTTCTTTTAATTTCAAGGCTGCAGTCACCATCTGCAGTGATTTTGGAGCCCCCCAAAATGAATTCGATCATTGTTTCCACTCTTTTCCCATCTACTTGCCATGAAATGATGGGACCAGATTCCATGATCTTCATATTTTGAGTCTGAGTTTTTAGCCAGCTTTTTCACTCTCCTCTTTCACTTTCATCAAGAAGCTCTTTAGTTTCTCTTCACTTTATTCCATAAAGGTGGTATCATCTGCATATCTGAAGTTATAGACATTTCTCTTGGCAATTTAGATTTCAGTTTGTGCTTCATCCAGCCCAGCATTTCGCATGATATACTCTGCATATGAGTTAAATAAGCAGGGTGACAATATACAGCCTTGACGTACTTCTTTCCCAATTTGGAACCAGTCTGTTGTTCGAACTGTTGCATCTTGACCTGCATACAGATTCTCAGGAGGCAGGTAACCCAGATAACCACAATGGTGTGATCACTCACCTAGAGCCAGACATCCTAGAATGTGAAGACAAGTGGGCCTTGGGAAGTATCATTACGAACAAAGCTAGTGGAGGTGATGGAATTCCAGCTGAGCTACTTCAATTCCTAAAAGATGATGCTGTTGGAGTGCTGCACTCAATATGCCAGCAAATTTCGAAAATGCAGCAGTAATCACAGGACTGGAAAAGGTCAATTATCATTCAAATCCCAAAGAAAGACAATGCCAAAGAATGCTCAAATTACCACAAAACTGTACTTATCTCACATGGTAGCAAAATAATGCTCAAAATTCTCCAAGCTAGGCTTCAACAATACATGAACTGAGAACTTCCAGATGCTCAAGCTGGATTTAGAAAAGACAGAGGAACTGTAGATAAAATTGCCAAAATCTGCTGGATCATAGGAAAAGCAAGAGAATTCCAGAAAAATATCTACATTATTATTGACAAGCCACATTGTCATCTAAATAAATTGTTAATGAAGTATACACAAAAGCAATAAAGAAACAGAAAAAAATAATGCTTATGAAAAATGTTAATGGTTTCACTTAAAAACCTGTTAAATCAAAAAATTTGAAAACTATGAAACTGCTTTATTATTAGTGCCCAGGGCAAATGTTCTCATAATACTGAAAAAATTGTACAATTCTCACCAAAAACTTCATGGATATTCTGCCCTCCCAAATACCAATAATGATGACATTTCGAGGCTTGGCACGTGTCCCACCTCTCAATTATTCCATAGGCCTTCTTTAATTTCATTCTCACAGCAAATCTGAGTAAGAAGGATTTTTCTCTCCTTTAATAAAACTGGAAAGTGATACTCAGATAGATTTAGCAATTTGCCCAAAGTCAAGAACCCACCTGGAATGCAGGAGCCTAAGGAGATGTGGGTTCAATCCCTGGGTCAGAAAGATCCCTTAGAAGAGGAAATGGAAACCCACTTCATTATGCCTGCCTGGAAAATCTCATGGGCTCCCCAGAGGATACTGGAGGGCTACAGTCCATGGGGTCTCAAAGAGCCAGACACAACTGAGCAACTGAGCACACTGGTAATTCAGTCATTCTGACCCCAAGATTGTCCTTTTCATTTCTGCCCAATACTGTATCACAAATAAAGATAAAATTAATATCTAGATATACTCCCAGAGAAGGCAATGGCAACCCACTCCAGTACTCTTGCCTGGAAAATCCCATGGACGGAGGAGCCTTGTAGGCCAGCAGTCCATGGGGTTGCTAAGAATCAGACACAACTGAATGACTTCACTTTCCCTTTTCATGCATTAGAGAAGGAAATGGCAACCCACTCCAGTGTTCTTGCCTGGAGAATCCCAGGGATGGTGGAGCCTGGTGGTCTGCTATCTATGGGGTTGCACAGAGTCAGACACGACTGAAGCTACTTAGCAGCAGCAGCAGCAGATATACTCCATTATTATATATTTCCTTCTGTCTGCATTTTCCAGTTTTGTTTGGTTTCTTGGGGTTGTATCTGCTTTCTCCCATGCAGGGATGACTTCCAGATTTCTTTTTATTAGGGAATAATAGCCTGCTCAGCTCATAGAGCAGACTCTTCATTAAAATGTCTTAAAAATGCTAATAGAGCATACTAACGTGTTGATTTAAGAATTATTATTTAAATTTAAAAAAAAAGGTTTTATGAGAAAGATGAGTTCTAAGCCCAGAACACAAAATGTCTTTGGTGGGGTGGGGTGGAAGCCCAATAATTTTAATATGTACATAAATGCCAAGGACAGAAAATTAGGCTGAGTATTTTACATGTTCAATATCTATATATGGGTGATAGTAAAAACACTAAATTTCCACAGGAAGACTCTACTGCTAGAATGAACACTATATTCTAATGCTGCAGATTTTAAATTTTCCTCTTGAAGAAGGAATTCATAGGGCCTGGACCCCATCTTAGGTCAATTCATGCTGATCAGGCTTGCCCACCTCTCCAATGGACTCTGGAGTCTGTGCTTAGTGCCTATGGAAACTACAATAAAAGTATAAGACCCCCTCTGGACAAGGGAATCTTGAAGATCACATCCAGGTTACTCATCACCTAAGAGAAAACAGACTCTAATCACCCCTGCCTCCAGACAGGTCCTAAATTCTTTCTGTATCTATTGGGGTGTAACTTCAGGCTTATTGATTATAAACTGTTTGAACACCTAACACTTGATAACACTTGAATAATGGGATTATTGTGATTGTATTTACCCTTCCTTTGTTTTATGTAAGTCTCAAGGAAATTGGGGTTCGGACACGTACACATGGGGTATAAAAGATTTTCACAAATGCTGGTCGGGGTCCTTGGCTAAGAGGAGACTCTGCCTCGGGCCTACCGGTGTAATAAACTGCACTCCACTATCTGCATTGTCCGTCTGAATGAGTTTGTTTTCCAGAACACATGGCTATAACACTCTCACAAGCACAGTTTGAATATATGATCTGTTTGCCTCTAGCTTTCAAATTACTTACATCGTTGTTACAACAGACAAGTAGCTAACATGATTGTGTATGTACAAAATCCTACAGAATTTTAGAAAACACCACCAACTCCAGGAAATGCAAAGTGAATTCTCAAATAAATCAATTGCTTTCTATATAATAGCAATGAACATTTGAAAATGGTATTTTTTCTTTGCGTTCAAATGGATGCTTTTGAACTGTGGTGCTGGAGAAGACTCTTGAGAGTCCCTTGGACAGCAAGGAGATCAAATCAGTCAATCCTAAAGGAAATCAGTCCTGAATACTCATTGGAAGGACTGATGTTGAAGCTGAAACTCCAATCCTTTGGCCACCTGATGTGAAGAACTGACTCATTTGAAAAGACCTTGATGCTGGGAAAGATTAAAGGCAAGAGGAGAAGGGGACTACAGAGAATGAGATGGTTGGATGGCATCAGCAATTCAAAGGACATGAGTTTAAGCAAGCTCTGGGAGTTGGTTAGGGACAGGGAAGCCTGGAATGCTTCAGCCCATGGGGTCACAAAGAGTCGGACATGACTGAGTGACTGAACTGAACTCACTTGAATTGAACTCATTAAATATTCAGGAATAAATTAAACCAAAAAGATTGGTGGAACAAAACAAAGATCCAGACACAGACTTCCTCACATATAGTCAAATGATTTTAAATCAAGGTGCCAATTCAATGTATAAAAGTCTTTAACAAACTTGGCTAGAATAACTGGGAAAAATAAGCCTCACAACTAAATACACTTTGATATGCAAAAATTAATGCAAAATGTATTGCATTAATTTCTAGTTTCTAAAAAAAAAAAAAACTAGAACAATAGGAAAATATCTTCATGCTTCTAAGGATAAAGACTTCTTAGGATATAAAAACATAAATCATAAGAGGAAAAAAAGGTAAACATGAGAGGGTAACAGGCAGGAAGGCTAGGGGTCTCCAAAGGGAGGAAATAGGCTGCTAAGTGTCAGACATAAACAAACTACAAGTGTTAGATTTTTTCCCTTATCTATACAAAATTAAAAGGAGGTTTCTTTTAAAATTCTGTGTTGCCACTAAGACACCTAGTTCCACCAGAACTTTACTCAAACCTTGAGCTAACCAATGCGTTTTTATTATGGAAATGATTTTCTTAAGCTGTGATAATGAACTATGTATTTACCCTGGGCTCTGTCTTCAACTCAGTTCTGCCTAAGACTCAGAACAGACTTGACAAACCAATACGTTTTACTCATGCAAATATTCTCTTAAGCTATGTTAATGAGACTATGTCTTTGCTTGGAAACCTGCCTTTCTTCAAGATTCATGTCAATCATTTTATGGCCCAAGAAAACACCTTGAGCCAATGTTATCTCAAAATGTATGTTGTGGGTGAGGAGCCACAAGTGATTTTGCAACCCAAGAAAATAAAACCTGTCACTGTAACCATTTTTACCCCATCTATTTGCCATGAAGTGAGGGGACCGAATGCCATGATCCTAGTTTTTTGAATGTTGAGTTTTAATGTTGAGCTTTTTCATTCTCGTATTTCAACTTCATCAAGAGGCTCTTTAGTTCCTCTTTGCTTTCTGCCATTATGTGGTATTCTCTGGATATCTGAGGCTGTTGATACTTCTTCTGGCAACCTTGATTCTAGCTTGTGATTTATCCAGCCCAGCATTTAACAAGATGTACTCTGCACATAATTTAAATAAGCAGGGTGACATTTTACAGCTTTGATATACCCCTTTCCCAATTTTGAACGAGCCTGTCGTTTCATGTCTGCTTCTGACTGTTGCTTCTTGACCTGCATACAGATTTCTCAGGAGGCAGGTCAGGTGGTCTGGTATTCCCATCCCTTTAAGAATTTTTCCACACTTTGTTGTGATCCACACAGTCAAATGCTTTAGTGTAGTCAATAAAGAAGCAGATATTTTTCTGTAATTCCCTTGCTTTTCCTATGATTCAACAGTTGTTGGCAATTTAATCTCTGGTTCCACTGCCTTTTCTAAATCTTGTACATCTGGGAGTTCTCGTTCACATACTGGTGAAGCCTAGCTTGAAGGATTTTGAGCCTTACCTTGCTGGCAAGTGAAACTGTATGATAGTTTGAACATTCTTTGGCATTGCTCTTCTTTGGGATTTGAATGTAAGGTGACCTTTTCCAGTGCTGTAGCTATTGCTGAGTTTTCCAAGTTTGTTAGCATATTGAATGCAGCACTTTACAGCATCACCTTTTAGGACTTGAAATAGCTCAACAGGAATTCCATCACCTTCACTAGCTTGGTATGTAGTAATGCTTGTTAAGGCCAACTTGACTTCACACACCAGAATGTTTGCCTCTAGGTGAGTGAACACACTGTAATGATTGCTAAGTCATGAAGATCTTTTTTGTATAGTTCTTCTGTGTATTCTTGCCACTTCTTCTTAATATCTTCTGCTTCTGTTAGGTCTTTGCCATTCTGTACTTTATTATGCCCATCTTTGAATGAAATGTTCCCTTGGTATCACTAATTATTTGAAGAGATCTCTAGTATTTCACAATGTTATCTGTCACTTTGGCAAACTGTGAAAATTACATTAATTTGAACTATTTTGTGCTCAATGGTCTATTTTGAGAATGGTTGATTTTTATTCTGTGAGTCTACATGGGAAAGTGTCCATTTAAGTCTTCAAGGATTGCAAAGCCTAGAATCTATGTAATGCAAACTCATGAGGTAATATTTATGAGCCTGAAAACTGTGTCACAATAATTTTAATTCAACATCATGCCTTTAGCAGACTATTTCTCCTACTTAAAAATACATTTGATGTTTTAAAATAATGATGCATTATTTAGTGCACATCTGCATATCTGAGATTATTGATATTTCTCCCAGCAATCTTGATTCCAGCTTGTGCTTCATCCACCTTGTCATTTTGCATGATGTACTCTGCATATAATTTAAATAAGCAGGGTGACAATATATAGCCTTGACTTATGGCAGAAACTGAAGAAGAACTAAAGAACCTCTTGATGAAAGTTAAAAAGGAGAGTGAAAAAGATGGCTTAAAACTCAACATTCAGATGTCTAAGATCATGTATTCGATCCCATCATTTCCTGTCAAATATATGGGGAAACAATGAGAGATTTTATTTTCTTGGGCTCCAAAATCACTGGAGATGGTGACTGTAGCCATGAAATTAAAAGTCGCTTGCTCCTTGGAAGAAAAGCTAGGACCCACATAGACAGCATATTAAAAAGCAGAGACATTATTTTGCCTACAAAGGTCCATCTAGTCAAAACTATGGTTTTTCCAGTAGTCATGTATGAATGTGAGAGTTGGATTATAAAGAAAGCTGAGTGCCTGGAGAATTGATGCTTTTAAACTGCGGTGTTGGAGAAGACTCTTGAGAGTCCCTTGGACAGTAAAGAGATCCAAGTAGTCCATCCTAAAGGAAATCTGTCTTGAATATTCATTGGACGGACTGGTACTGAAGCTGAAACTCCAATCGTTTGGCCACCTGATGTGAACAACTGACTCACTGGAAAAGACCCTGATGCTGGGAAAGATTGAAGGTGGGAAGAGAAGGGGACCATAGAGGATGAGATGGTTGGATGGCATCACTGACTCGATGGACATAGTTTCAGTAAGCTCTGGGGGTTGATGATGGACAGGGAAGCCTGGCATGCTGCAGTTCATGGGGTTGCAAAGAGTTGGACATGATGGAGCGACTGAACTAAATTGATCTGATTTAGTGCTCAAGATGCACTTAGCTTTTGTGCTAAGAATTTTATTAAAACAACTTCATTTTGTCTTCCCAGTAAACCTTATAAAGTTGGTATTATTTTCCCTGTTTTGCAGAGAGGTGTTGTTTTTGTGCGGCAGAGATGGTAAGAGGGTGATCCAGGACTCAAGCTTCAAAGAGGAGACTGCAGGCCTCCTCATTCCAGGGTACTTTGAAGCTGTTGACATCATAAATGATTATCAGGTGCTGTGCTTAGCCACTCGATCATGTCTGACTCTTTGCAACCCAAGGGACTGTAGCCCACCAGGCTCCTCTGTCCATGGGGATTCTCTAGGCAAGAATACTAGAGCAGGTTGCCACACCCTCCTCCAGAGGATCTTCCCAACCCAGGGATCAAATCCAGGTCTCCCGCATTGCAGGTGGATTCTTTACCATTTGAGCCACCAAGCACACTATACAAATTGATTTTTTTTAATGCTACCTTTCTTCTTCCTTTGGAAATGTAAACAGCTCCTCTTTGTCAATAACTATAATGTGACTGAACAGGCAAGATCTGTTGTTATAAGAGTCAGGGTACACAATGGTGTACAAACTCGTGATCACCCCTCTTTTGGGATGTGGTATCTGAATAACATCACTTGAGGGGATGGACTGTCCTGAAGTGTGGACACACTAGTCAGAATCCAGGGTTTTCACACTTGCCATCACTACTACAAAATATTAAACAAATTACCTGAGATTTCATTTAAGAGAATGAGAAGGAATTAGATAAGGACAAGTATATGGAATAAACCCTTTAGATGTAATTAACATGAAAATAATCAAGTATTTTCCAAGGTTTATAAAATATACCAAGGCTGATCAGAATCATCAGGAATGAGTTCCAACCCACTTGACACTAACTGCATCCTTTGAAACAAAGCTGAACAAGCCCCTTCCTGACCCCACTCTCAATAGTGACAGAGAGAAAAGACTGCTTCCCACATAGGAACTGAGCTTCTGGCAGCACCTCCTGTTCCACCACCCACAGGAGCATTTTTGTTTCCTCTGGGATGAAAGGTCACTTCATAGAAACTCCACCCACTTCCTAGACCAGACTCCCTAACTGCTCCAGCTCCCACATCCAGTTTGCCTTTCAGGGCTTTCTCCGAGGTACTTGCACAATTCAGATTCCAAAGGCAGCAAGAGGTGAGTTTCTATGTGGTTCCTTCCCCTGGATTTCCCTGACAGCTCAGTTGGTAAAGGATCTGCCTGCAATGCAGGAGACCCCAGTTTAATTCCTGGGTAGGGGCAATTCCCATAAGGTATCCACTCCAGTATTCTTGGGCTTTCCTTGTAGCTCAGCTGGTAAAGAATCCACCTACAATGCAGGAGATCTGGGTTCAATCCCTGGTTTGGGAAGATCCCTTGGAGAAGGGATAGGCTGCCCACTCCAGTATTCTGGCCTGGAGAATTCCAAGGACTGTATAGTTCATGGAGTCACAAAGAGTTGGACATGACTGAGTGACTTTCACTTTGTTTTCCCTCCCCTGGGGGTCCTGGAAGAGGGCTTTGTGCCCGACTCACCCCTGTACCTCAGGGTCTCAACTTTAATCCCTATTTGTTGAATAGAAGGAGAGAGAAAGAATACCACCCACTACCTCACACATACCCCCAACTCAAACTACAAACCCAAACAGCCAGCAACATCTCCTCAGACCCTACATTCCAGAGGGGCCTCTCTCCTGCTTCATTCAAACCCCTTCCAGGAGTAGCCTGTCTTCACCTCAACTCCCTCCACATCTCCTGGATTTGCAGCCCTTTGCACTCTGGCCTCCTCACATCTGGAACCTCCTTCTTGGGTCACCAATACCTCCTGATTCCAAATCAACCAACAACTCTCCGTGGGCTCACCTTCTCATTTGCATTGAGCAGACCTGTCTTTTCTCAGGTCTGCACCCTGTCTCCTCCTTTCTTTCCTTGCTGTTCACTGTGTGTCTCCTCTGCTTGCCTCCTCTTTCAGCTTTCTCTCTAAATATCAAGGCTTCCAAAAGTTTCTGATCTTGGTCCCTGAACATGCCTCACTCTCTCTGGGCAATCTTATCCACCTTCACAGATTCAACTACTACCTTCTCAGTGAAGAATACACAAGTGCCATCCCAGGTCTCTCTCTCAAATACCAGACTCTAACTTCCAATGGCCTTTAGGACGCCTCTACCTGGAGGACCTGGATTTTAAGATAATTGAACTACAAGTGGAAGAGCTGGGGTTGGAAATCAGTGAGACTAAAATTTTCTCTCCTCACATGACTAAGAATGTTTTTCCTGAAATCAGACAGCATCCGTTCCTGTCCCTCTTTAGGTCATGCAAAAGTATGTGATGGATTCTGATTATAAGGGCTAATTATCCATGTGCCAAGCACACAGCAAGCCAGCCAGCTTTGGAAACCCAACCTTGACCTAGTTTATAGTAGCAAAGGAACAGAACCTTTCACAAAATCTTTTCAAAGTAATTAACAATCACTGTCAAGATGTGATACTGCTTTACTGAAAGACTGCTTCTGGGGATAAGTAATGCAGCTAAACCCAAGAGCACACCTTTATAAAATAAATTTCTGGAAAAGGAAAAAAAAAAAAAAGCACACATATCTTTGCAGTAAAAGTCCTCTGCCTCTGAGTCTCAGCTTACTTCTCATTGGTAAATAGTGGAAGCCTTTGCCCACAGGCTGTGCTGTTTGCATTCAGATATTCATTGCTGCATTTCTGTGTGCAGCTTTTGATAAATGCATTTCATTTACAAAATAAACACTTAGAAAGTCACATAGCTTGAATCACTGAAAACCAGACAGGAATAACAGAGAGAACACCCCAAGTGAGCAATGACACTGAATGAGGAAACAAGAGCTGAGATGACCCAGCATCATTTCTTAGAACCTCAAGTTCACAGACAAAACAAAGGCCGGATAGAAGCATTTCCATGGGTATTTCTGCCTTTTTTATACATATATTTTTAAGATACGTTAAAACAGAGCATTCAACGTGTGAAAATAAAAACTGCCTACAAAAACAAAGACATTTTCTGAGATAACTTTGATCCTGTAATCAAATTACTGGATTAAACTCTTTGTATCAATAACTGCCCTTTATTGTCCTTGATCAAGTATTATTTTCACCTTATTATTACTAATCTTTTCTTTCTAAGTGATCACATCTGACCCTATTTAAAAAAAAAAAAAGGTGGAATAAATACTTGGCTTCTGTGGTGATACGACACATAATTTAGCTCATCTAGTCTACCTTTCCATGAGAGGTGACTGTTTCTATTATGAAATGTGCTCACAGTAAAGGGAATCCAAGCCAGACATCTGGAATGCTGAGGGAGAACCACCTACCCAGCCTGTTGCTGCCTTAAACCAACCTTGACCTGACTGTGGAGCCACTCATGACCAGGTGTTACTCATGTTAACTCAGCCTGCCAATCACAGCCGCACCTTTTTCTTACAAAACATGGCCTTTGCTGAAGGTAATAGGATACATCACCAGGCTGAAAGGCCCACTGTAAGTCCCTGTGAAAAGGCCTTGAGGAATAGGCACTCTGCTACTCCCTGGGAGAACTCTGACAGGACTGGTGCATTACCTGGATGAAATCTTGAAATATCAAAGGCAGCAAGTCATCCATATGCCCAATGTCTTTGGAGAAACGATTTAAAATTCTTCCTACAAGAATAGGATACAAGATATTACTCATTTAAGAAAAACACCAATACAGTATACTGAACAGTGTCAGACTTTATTTTGCGGGGCTCCAAAATCACTGCAGATGGTGACTGCAACCATAAAATTGAAAGATGCTTACACCTTGGAATGAAAGTTATGACCAACCTAGATAGCATATTCAAAAGCAGAGACATTACTCTGCCAATAAAGGTCCATCTAGTCAAGGCTATGGTTTTTCCAGTGGTCATGTATGGAATGTGAGAGTTGGACTGTGAAGAAAGCTGAGCGCTGAAGAATTGATGCTTTTGAACTGTGGTGTTGGAGAAGACTCTTGAGAGTCCCTTGGACTCCAAGATCAACCAGTCCATCCTAAAGGAGATCAGCCCTGGGTTTTCATTGGAAGGACTGATGCTAAAGCTGAAACTCCAGTACTTTGGCCACCTCATGCGAAGAGTTGACTCATTGGAAAAGACTCTGATGCTGGGAGGGACTGGGGGCAGGAGAAGGGGATGACAGAGGATGAGATGGCTGGATGGCATCACCTACTCGATGGACATGAGTTTGAGTGAACTCCAGGAGATGGTGATGGACAGGGAGGCCTGGCATGCTGTGATTCATGGGGTCACAAAGAGTCGGACACGACTGAGCAACTGAACTAAACTGAATGCATATATGTGGAATTTAGAAAGAAGGTAACGATAACCCTGTATGCAAGACAGCAAAAGAGACACAGATGTATTGAACAGTCTTTTGGACTCTGTGGGAGAGGGTGAGGGTGGGATGATAAGGGAGAACGGCATTGAAACATGTAAAATATCATATGTGAAACGAATCGTCAGTCCAAGTCTGATGTTCCAGGACCCAGAGGGATGTAATGGGGAGGGAGGTGGGTGGGGGGTTCAGGATGGGGAATATATGTACACTCATGGTGGATTCAAGTCAATGTATGGTAAAACCAATACAATATTGTAAATTAAATTAAATTAAATTAATTAATTTAAAAAAAGATATTACTCATTTCCCTGATAGGAGCTTTCAGAGAAACAATTTATAAACAAATCAAAACATATTTTTGAAGTGTATATATTTAGGAACTTCCCTGTGGTACAGTGTCCCTAGTGCAAGGACACAAGTTTGATCCCTGGTCCAGGAAGATCCCACATGCCACAGAGTAACTAAGCCTATGTTCCACAACTACTGAAGCCCTTACACCTAGAGCCTGAGCTCCTCAAGAAGAGAGGCCACTGCATGAGAAGCCCAAGCCCTGCAATGAAGAGGAGCCCCGCTTGTTATAACCGGAGAAAACCCATGAGCAGCAACAAGGACCCAATGCAACTAAAAATAAATAAATAAATCTAAAAGAAGTATATTATTAAATATTTAATATATTGGCCTTCCCATCATGGCTCAGTGGTAAAAAAATCGACCTGCCAATGCAGGAGACACAAGAGATGCGGGCTCAATCCCTGGGTGGGGATGATCCCCTGGAGAAGGAAGTGGCATTCACTCCAGTATTCTTGCCTGGAAAATTCCATGGACAGAGGAGCCTGGTGGGCTACAGTCCATGGGACCACAAAAGAGTTGGATATGATTTAGCAATTAAACAACGAATATATTACAAATTCAAATGAAAAAAGCTGATGTCAGTGGTAAAATGAAAGAGACAATAGGATGATACCTAAAAAGAAATAAAAATATCACCAAATGACAGTGTATGGGCAGTTGAAATAGAGTCCAGATTTTTTAAAGAATGGGGGAATACTGTCATTGTATCAAGAAGAGTTGGTGGATTTAGAATGCTCCCTCCTTTTAGATCCATCCCCTCTAAGACTCATTCCAAGTGCTAAATTGGTAAATAAACAGTTGCAAAATATCTAAGTTAATCCTAATTGTTACACTAATTTTGCTTTAGTTATCAAGATTAATTTTGCCAAGTGATAGTCTTTAAATAAAGATAATTATAAGCCCTCTGCACTTTTTTCTGTCCAGATTGTTCACAGCACCTCACATTTTGGGAAACTGTGGATTCCAACCATTTCCAAATTATGAGTTTACTACTGGGATAGGTCATTATTTTCAGACATGTACCAAGTGTGACTAGCACAGACTTATGAAGAAACATCTACGAAGATCAGAGGTATGTAGGCAGGAAAACACAAATATTACTAAATGACTAAGAACTACTCATCATTGATTTCATTTCCCTTCTCAGAATCCACAACAATAGTCTATACTGAAGGCTATAGAATTAGATGATGAGAACTAATCTCTAGTAAATACTTGGTGTGAACTAAAAATGCCATCCGCCATATCAGTAAACAAAGGATGCTGCAGCCATCAGGACCGTGCAGGCACTCCTGCAAGAGTGACACCCTGAGGAGACTCAGGATGAGAAAGCACAGGATACTGGCCCCAGATAGCGGGGGTGCCCATCAAAAAAACTGTTATAGGGAAGAACCAATTTTGACTCCACATTGAATCTATTTCTTTGACTTTAGGCTTTGCTATTCATTGTTTTTGTCAGGGAACCCTGCTCTTCTGCCTGAATGTTAAACTAAAGTTTTTTTTTTTTTTTTTCCCAGCTTACAGGGAGACTTTCTGACTCTCAGCACCTGTGGATGGTCTGCAGAAAAGAAGACATTAATAAATACCCTCCTGTTTTGTAAGATTAATGGCCTTTTGACGTTACTTCCTCACCTCCTCTCCTTCTTTTTTCAAAAAAAAAAAAACAAACAAAAAATGGCACCCAGACCCCAATAATATAGTTATTTTGAGACATTAGTCTTCCTTCTCAGTCTGCCAACTTGCCAAATAAAGTTGCTATTCCTTGCCTCAATACCTCCTCTATGAGTCTTACTGGACTTTTGTGAGGTGAGGAGAATGAGCTTGAACTCAATAACAGTAACACTGCTATATGTGGTTCTCTCTTCATGACATCACATACCAGAAACAAGTTCAGTTCAGTTCAGTTCAGTCTCTCAGTCGTGTCCGACTCTTTGTGACCCCATGAATCACAGCATGCCAGGCTTCCCTGTCCATCACCATCTCCCGGAGTTCACTCACACTCACGTTCATTGAGTCCGTGATGCCATCCAGCCATCTCATCCTCTATCGTCCCCTTCTCCTCCTGCCCCCAATCCTTCCCAGCATCAGAGTCTTTTCCAATGAGTCAACTCTTCACATGAGGTGGCCAAAGTACTGGAGTTTCAGCTTTAGCATCATTCCTGCCAAAGAAATCCCAAGGCCAATCTCCTTCAGAATGGACTGGTTGGATCTCCTTGCAGTCCAAGGGACTCCCAAGAGTCTTCTCCAACACCACAGTTCAAAAGCATCAATTCTTCGGCGCTCAGCCTTCTTCACAGTCCAACTCTCACATCCATACATGACCACAGGAAAAACCATAGCCTTGACTAGATGGACCTTAGTCGGCAAGGTAATGTCTCTGCTTTTGAATATGCTATCTAGGTTGGTCATAACTTTTCTTCCAAGGAGTAAGTGTCTTTTAATTTCATGGCTGCAGTCACCATCTGCAGTGATTTTGGAGCCCAAAAAAATAAAGTCTGACACTGTTTCCACTGTTTTCCCATCTATTTCCCATGAAGTGATGGGACCGGATGCCATGATCTTCATTTTCTGAATGTTGAGCTAAGTCCACCATAAATTATCTATTAAAAGTTCTACTTTTGAGATTAAAGACAGGGAAGAGTTCAATTTAATATACCACTAAAAGAGTAAATGGATGTGAGAGTTGGACTGTGAAGAAGGCTGAGCGCTGAAGAATTGATGCTTTTGAACTGTGGTGTTGGAGAAGACTCTTGAGAGTCCCTTGGACTACAAGGAGGTCCAACCAGTCCATTCTGAAGGAGATCAACCCTGGGATTTCTTTGTTAGGAATGATGCTAAAGCTGAAACTCCAGTACTTTGGCCACCTCATGTGAAGAGTTGACTCATTGGAAAAGACTCTGATGCTGGGAGGGATTGGGGGCAGGAGGAGAAGGGGACGATAGAGGATGAGATGGCTGGATGGCATCACTGACTCGATGGACATGAGTCTGAGTGAACTCCGGGAGTTGGTGATGGACAGGGAGGCCTGGCGTGCTGCGATTCATGGGGTCGCAAAGAGTCGGACTCGACTGAGTGACTGAACTGAACTGAAAAGAGTAAATAATTGATGCCCCTAAACCTTTGGACCTATCTTTGCAGTACTTATATTTTCTTGAAGGAATGAAGTTCTGATAATAGATACAGGAGGGAGAGAAAAGATAAACACTGGTATGCCCACATCTCCAGGGTTAGTGACCTTGAACATTTAAACATGGTTCCATATCCTTGAATAATAAATAAATCAGCATCTGGGGAGGCCTACACGTCATAAACAGCCTGGTCAACTGTGGTCACAAGCTCAGAGGCTGTCTTAACAGAAATTCAGTCTCACTTTATGCTCCCAAATTTACTACTATAGTTTTTACATTAACAGTGAAGTAGAGCGAATCACAGCCATAATAGCACAGACTCTTCCAATCACTTCCTCACTCCAGCTTCATAATAAGATGAGATTGTGTGAGCCTTTGCAGTTTGCCATCCTGTGCTCCACGCCGTGCCTGCACTAAACAACATGTGTTGAATAAATCTGCACAAGGTGCTGCTCTAAACAGTCTTCTTTAATCCTCACAACAGTCTTGTGGAACAGGAAGGGCAGTGGTTCCTGCCATTGAGAAAGTTCCCAGACACCATGTGGTCATCCTCACTAAGGTTCATTAGGCACTGACCATGTGCTGTGTGCTAATGCATTAACCTGCTTAATGCCCACAACATCAAGATATCGGTAAGTGTGTGAATAGTATTCTCATTTTACAGGTAAGAAAATCAAGACACAGAGAAATAACTAGCACATAAGTATTAACATAACTATGACTGGCTATTATTAGTAGTAACTAGCACCAGGACTAAACCCAGGAATTTGGTTCTAGAGTCCATACTTATAACCATGACAATATCTTGCCTTGAGATTTGCCTGCCCAGTAGTATCTACCTACTTTGGCCTTGATCACACAGATAACTGATGGCCAGGCCAAGGCTACACCTGTCCTGCCTTCAGTCACATTCTTGACTCGACAGGTCCTGTCAATCATCACCTGCAAAAACAAAGCCACCCTGGGCCTCAGCACAAGTCTAATCAACTGAACAGAATGGGCATGAACGCTGATGAACTAACTCTTCACAGGAACCCAGGCCAGGAGGCTATCTTCCAAAGCAAGACAGGTCAAAGGCCTCAGGATGGAGGAAGCAACCACTGGGAAACCACTGGGAACACTATGTACCACAAGACCTCTTAAATGTAATTAAAAGTCCATTGTAAAACTAGAGGGCTGATTTTATTGATGAGGATATATACATTTCACTGATACTGTATTTTAATTAATTTTCCATTACCATTTAGATAAAACTCACAATATGAGCACATGCCAGAGCTTTGCAGTCCCAGATATGGATGGGAAGTGAAAGAAAGAAACACACAGCCTGTCTTCTGTAGAGATGTTCCTGGAAGTAGGTCCTACCTAGTTAGCTTAACAGTATGTGACACAGCCAACGTTTCAACAGCTATCAAAAACATTTCAACACATTTGCATTATATGCTGGGTGTTTCATATTCCGCACAACAAATGAACTCCTAAACCATCCTGCAAAGTAAACATTCATTTATCTTTATAGACACATAAATTGGAATAAAAGGTTACAGGCTCCTATATTCAGATTTTCTCTGACAGGAAAAATTATCAGTGAAACTTTTTGTATAAAATGAATAAACACACAGTGATTTTCCTCCAAATTCTCTTCCATTTTCAAATATGAAAATGTAATTAGGCACTAAATGTGTTAATAAGACATATTCACTGAGAAACTTGGTGTCTGACTTACCTATTGGATTGCTATTGAAGAACAATAGGGGAGCTCTCAAAACGGACTCCAATATTTTGTTGTGCAAACTTTGTGAAGAATTAACAAGGATGTAGAATATCAAGACGGACCTTGTGATGCCAAAAAGGATAGTAGACACAGTTAACCCTGAAATAAAGAAATATCACTCAGCACAAGATCTCTGCCTTATCCTCAATGACGCTAAAGCATGGTAGGCAGTTT
Organism: Oryx dammah; assembly: GCF_014754425.2. Lineage (NCBI taxonomy): Eukaryota > Metazoa > Chordata > Mammalia > Artiodactyla > Bovidae > Oryx > Oryx dammah. Next base: position 70,792,941 of record NW_024070208.1, read on the forward strand.
GTAAAGATACTGTGTATTTCATTCTATAAATAAAATTTGTATAGAGATTTACATATACAGAATATAGAATAAAAACATATATATGTACATATATATAAAGTAGATTCTGTACAAGTTTAATGCTTTCACAAAATACATTTGTAAAGAAAAATATAAAAATCACTGTTTTCCTCTCACTAAAAGAAACAACACAGGGGAAAAAAAAATCACATGTCTAAGCTTGTGCCATGTTTCAGTCTAGGCTTTCCTAAGTCAATTACAAGTTCTAATAAAAACTCACAAGAAAGATAATTATAAAAACTAGTTGATCTTCTTTTCTCTGCATTTCAAATCTCACAATTTACAATATGTTCCATAACCTAAAACTGAGGTATGCTTTGGTACCAGCATGTGAGCTAGCAGGGAACAAGAGAAATGATTTACCACTTCCTTGTAATTTACAAGGAAATTCATTTCCATGTAAAGTAGCTTCTTAAGAACCTACTGTATAGCACAAGGAGCTCTACTCAAAGTTCTCTGGTGGCCTAGATAGGAAGGAAATCCAAAAAAAGAGGATATTTATATATAATTGGCTCACTCTGATGTATAGTAGAAACTAACAAAACATTGAAAAGCAACTATACTGTAATAAAAATTACTAAAAATTTAAAATAAAGTAGCTATTTCTATGCCCAAGTAGCTTTAAAAAGTATGAAAAGACAATGTTAAGCTTCAAGTGGACAATGTCTTAAATAACTGAATCGCAAGAAACTACAGATTATATTTTGACATGAGATAGTAAATCTAAACGAGTACCTAATCTCTCACTAAGTGTTTGGGGGCTCAGTTCAGAATAAAGCATCTGCCTGCAAAGCAGGAGACCTGGGTTCAGTCCTTAGGTTGGCAAGATCCCCTGCAGAAGGGAATGGCTATCTGCTCTAGTATTCTTGTCCGTGGACAAAGGAGACTTGCAGTCTACAGTCCATGAGGTAGCAAAGAGTTGGACACGACTGAGCGACTAACACTTTCACTTTCAAAACACTTGTAAATAAATACAATCATTTACATTTGTTTAATCAATAATACAAATGAGCACTACCATGCATATAAAAATTAAAATAGCCTTCTGAACATCTCTTCAACTCACAGTGCTAAATACAGTGGGGATAACTTCTATAATAATTATTCCCTCAAGTACTGTTTTTCTATTCAGCTGATACCTCAGTGTTATTTAAATTCTGAAAGCTGTTCAAATTCCTGAATTCCATCAACAGGCATTTGCCTTGACCCACCATCCAAAATGAATGTGAAACAGAACCCCTTCCTTCTTCTTTAAGCCCCCATAATTCACGAATTCAGAAGTTAGTTAGCTAATGGATTCAAATTTCTTAGCAAGTGATCAGCAAAATAAACACCAAATTTCAATGAGTGCATTTTTACATAACTCACTCTTTGTAAAATCTTTATACAAGCATTTCCTGTGAGACTATTTAAGTCTTTATTTATTTAAAAAATTTTGGAGGTAGAGCTGCTTTACAATGTTGTATTAGTTTCTACAGTACAATGAAGTAAATCAGCTATATGTATACATATATCCCCTCCCTCGTAGACCTCCCTTCCCCGTATGCCTCCCCTCTAGGTCATCACAGAGCACTGAATTGAGCTCCCTGTGCTACACAGCAGCTTCCCACTGGCTATCTGTCTCACACATGGTGGTGTACATATGGCAATCCTAATCTCCCGATTCATCTTTCCCTCCTCCCCACCCCACCCTCTGTGTCCACACATCTATTCTCTACATCTACGACTCTATTCCTGGCCCGGCAAATAGGTTCTTCTGTGCCATTTTTTTAGATTCCATATATATGCACTAATATAAGCATATTTTTGGCTTATATCAAAAGAGCAATTACTTTTCTTTTACTTTACTCTGTATGACACACTCTAGGTCCATCCACAACTCTACAGATGACCCAATTTTGTTCCTTTCTATGGATAAGTAATATTCCAGTGTATATATCTACCATAAATGAGATGAAAAGACAGCCCTTAGAATGGGAGAAAATAAGGGTGAACTAAGCAACTGACCAGGGATTAATCTCCATAATATACAAACAGCTCATGCAGTTCAATATCCAAAAAACAAACAACCCAATCAAAAAATGCGCAGGAGACCTAAAGAGACATTTTTTCAAAGAAGACACCCAGATGGCCAAGAGGCACATAAAAAGATACCCAACATCACTATTAGAGAAATGCAGATCAAAACTACAATAAGGTATCATCTCGAACCAGTCAGGATGGTCCTCGTCAAAAAATATAAAAACAATAAATGTGAGAGAGGTTGTGGAGAAGAGGGAACCCTCTTGCATTGTTGGTGAGAAGGTAAATTGATACAGACACTATGGAGTATTATTCTTGTTCAGTCACTTAGTTGTGTCTGACTCTTTGTGACCCCATGAATAGCAGCACGTCAGCCTTCCCTATCCTTCACTATCTCCCAGAGATTGTTCAAAATCATGTCCATTGAGTCAGTGATGCCATCCAACCATCTCATCCTCTGTCGTCCCCTTCCATCAGGGTCTTTTCCAATGAGTCAGCCATTCACATCAGGTGGCCAAAGTACTGGTGCTTCAGCTTCAGCATCTCTCCTTCCAATGAATATTTAGGGTTCATTTCCTTTGGGGTTGACTGGTTTGGTCTCCTTGCAGTCCAAAGGACTCTCAAGAGTCTTGTTCAGGTCAACACTTCAAAAGCATCCATTCTTCTGTGCTCAGCTTTCTTTATGGTCCAACTCCCACATCTGTACATGACTACTGGGAAAATCATAGCTTTGACCATACAGACTTTGTCAGCAAAGTAATGTCTCTGCATTTTAATGAGCTGTCTAGGTTTGTCATATCTTTTCTTCCAAGGAGCAAGCATCTTTTAATTTCATGGCTGCAGTCACCATCTGCAGTGATTTTGGAACACAAGAAAATAAAGTCTATCACTATTTCCATATTTCCCCCATCTAATTGTGATGAAGTGATGAGTCTGGATACCATGATGTTCATTTTTTGAATTCTAAGTTTAAGCCAGCTTTATCACTCTCCTCTTTCACCTTCATCAAGAGGCTTCTTAGTTCCTCTTTGTTTTCTGTCATAAAGGTGGTGTTATTTGCATATCCAAGGTGTTATTTCTCCGGCCAAACATGATCCCAGCTTGTGAGCCATCCAGCCTGGCATTTCACATGATATAGTCTGCATATATTAAATAAACAAGATGAAAATATACTGCCTTGACATATTCCATTCTCTATTTGGAACCAATCCATTGTTCCATGTCTGGTTCTAAGTGTTATTTCTTGATCTGCATACAGGTTTTTCAGGAGGCAGGTAAAGTGGTCTGCTTTTCCAGTATGGAGTTTCCTTAAAAATTAAAAATAGACTACCATATGACCCAGCAAGGCAAAAGGATAGGACACTGAGAGATGAACTCCACAGGTCGGTAGGTGCCAAATATGCTACTGAAGATCAGTGGAGAAATAACTCCAGAAAGAATGAAGAGATGGAGCCAAAGGAAAAACAATGCCCAGTTGTGGATGTGACTGGTGATGGAAGCAAAATCCAATGCTGTAAAGAGCAATATTGCCTAGGAACCTGGAATGTTAGGTCCATGAATCAAGGCAAATTGAAAGTGGTCAAACAGGAGATGGAGAAAGTGAATGTCAACATTTTAGGAATCAGCGAACTATAATGGACTGGAATGGATGAATTTAACTCAGATGACTTTCATATCAACTATTGTGGGCAAGAATCCCTTAGAAGAAATCGAGTAGCCATTAGAGTCAACAAAAGAGTCCAAAATGCAGTACTTGGATGCAATCTCAACAATGACAGAATGATCTCTGTTCAATTCCAAGGCAAACCATTCAATATCATGGTAATCCAAGTCTATGCCCCGAGCAGTAATGCTGAAGAAGCTGAAGTTGAATGGTTCTATGAAGAGCCAAGACCTTTTAGAATTAACACCCAGAAAAGATGTCCTTTTCATTATAGGTGGCTGGAATGCAAAAGTAGGAAGTCAAGAAACACCGGGAGTAATAGGCAAATTTGGCCTTGGAGTACAGAATAAAGCAGGGCAAAGGCTCATAGAGTTTTCCCAAAAGAACACACTGATCATAGCAAACACCCTCTTCCAACAATACAAGAAAAGACTCTACACATGGACATCACCAGATGGTGAACCTGAAATAAGATTGATTATATTCTTTGCAGCCAAAGATGGAGAAGCTCTATACAGTCAGCAAAAACAAGGCTGGGAGCTGACTGTGGCTCAGATCATGAACTCCTTATTGCCAAATTCAGACTTAAATTGGAGAAAGTAGGGAAAACCACTAGACCATTCAGGTATGACCTAAATCAAATCCCTTACTGTTATACAGTGGAAGCGAGAAATAGATTTAAAGGACTAGATCTGATAGATAGAGTGCCTGATGAGCTATGGACAGAGGTTTATGACATTGTACGGGAGACAGGGATCAAGACCATCTCCATGGAAAAGAAATGCAAAAAAGCAAAATGGCTGTCTGAGGAAGCCTTATAAACAGCTGTACAAGAAAAGAAGCAAAAAGCAAAGAAGAAATACCCATTTGAATGCAGAGTTCCAAAGAATAGCAAGGAGAGATTTTTTAAAAAAGCCTTGCTCAGTGACCAGTCAAAGAAATAGAGGAAAACAATAAAATGGAAAAGACTAGAGATCTCTTCAAAATTAGAGATACCAAGGGAACATTTCATGCAAAGATGGGCTCAGTAAAGGACAGAAATGGTAGTGACCTAACAGAAGCAAAAGATATTAAGAAGAGGTGGCAAGAACACACAGAAGAACTGTACAAAAAAGTTCTTCATGACCCAGATGATCACGATGGTGTGATCACTCACCTAGAGCCAGACATTCTGGAATGTGAAGTCAAGTGGGCCTTTGGAAGCATCACTACAAACATAGCTAGTGGAGGAGATGGAATTCCAGTTGAGCTATTTCAAATCCTGAAAGATGATGATGTGAAAGTGCTGCACTCAATATGCCAGCAAATTTAGAAAACTCAGCAGTGGCCACAGGACTGGAAAAGGTCAGTTTTCATTCCAATCCCAAAGAAAGCAATGCCAAACACAATTGCACTCATCTCACACACTAGTAAAGTAATGCTTAAAAGTCTCCAAGCCAGGCTTCAGCAACACGTGAATTGTGAATTTTCAGGTGTTCAAGCTGGTTTAGAAAAGGCAGAGGAACCAGAGATCAAATTGTCAACATCCACTGGATCATCAGAAAAATAAGGTAGTTCCATTAAAATATCTATTTCTGCTGTACTGACTATGCCAAAGCCTTTGACTGTGTGGATCACAACAAACTATGGAAAATTCTGAAAGAGATGGAAATACCAGACCGCCTGACCTGCCTCTTGAGAAACATGTATGCAGGTCAGGAAGCAACAGTTAGAACTGGACATGGAACAACAGACTGGTTCCAAATAGGAAAAGGACTACGTCAAGGCTGTATATTGTCACCCTGCTTATTTAACTTATATGTAGAGTACATCATGAGAAATGCTGGGCTGGATGAAGCACAAACTGGAATCAAGATTGCCAGGAGAACATATCAAAAACCTCAGATATGCAGATGGAACCACCCTTATGGCAGAAAGCAAAGAACTAAAGAGCATCTTGATGAAAGTGAAAGAGGAGAGTGAAAAAGTTGGCTTAAAGCTGAACATTCAGAAAACTAAGATCATGGCTTCCAGACCCATCACTTTATGGCAAACATATGGGGAAACAGTGGAAACAGTTGCCAACTTTATTTTTTGGGCTCCATAATCACTGAAGATGGTGACGGCAGCCATGAAATTAAAAGATGTTTACTCCTTGGAAGGAACGTTATGACCAACCTAGACAGTATATTAAAAAACAGAGACATTACTTTGTCAACAAAGGTCCATCTAGTTAAGGCTATGGTTTTTCTATTAGTTATGTGTGAATGTGAGAGTTGGACTATAAAGGAAGCTGGGCACTAAAGAATTGATGCTTTTGAACCATGGTGTTGGAGAAGACTCTTGAGAGTCTCTTGGACTGCAAGGAGATCCAAACAGTCCATCCTAAAGGAGATCATTCCTGAGTGTTCATGGAAGGACTGATGTTGAAGCTGAAACTCCAATACTTTGGCCACCTTATGCAAAGAACTGACTCACTTGAAAAGACCCTGATGCTGGGAAAGATTGAAGGAGGGAGGAGAAGGGGATGACAGAGGGTGAGGTGAGATGGTTGGATGGCATCACCCACTCAATGGACATGATTTTGGGTAAACTCTTAGAGTTGGTGATGGACAAGGAGGGCTGGCGTCCTGCAGTCCAGGGGTTGCGAAGAGTCAGACATGACTGAGCAACTGAACTGAACTGATGACCCAGAAATCCTACTACACAGGTACCCTGAGAAATCCATAATTCAAAAAGAAACATGAACCCAATGTTCATAGCCGCACTATTTATGATAGCAAGGATATGGAAGCAATCTAAATGTCCATCAACAGATGAATGGATAAAGAATATATTTAAAATTTTAGGTGAACATATGCATTAAGTAGTATTTAATGCTATATATATTCTAAACATTCTTGTGAATAGAGACAGTCATGTTAATATTAGTCTGGAAAGCCAATTGTTAAAATAATCACACAGTTGAGAAGGACTTAATACTAATCTCAAGGTAAGAAGGAGAGGGAATCTAATCCCAGACACTGGATTCCCCCTGCTTAGCTTCTCAAGTAATTAGTGATGAGCAGTGTGGTGAAGGGAAGTATGCATACCTGGGAGGCAATAATGCTTTTATTTGGGGCTCATGCTGCCAGAGGTTTTCATCTAAGATCAATAAAAGCCAAGGCTTATTCAGACAGAATTGGAACAACCTGAACCACAGGGTGGGGATCCATTTCTAAGCCCCTTGCCCATCCATATAACAATATCAGATTTAGCTAAAACAACCTATTAGAATAAACAATTGCCACATATTTCCAGTGGCTGACTTTTTGAATGTGCAATCCTGGTTTAACTACCAACATCCAGTACAGAGTAGATTAAGAGTCTTCATTCAACCACTTTTCTTCTAGTAGGTCTTTAAAATAATTATTCTAATCAATTCTCAGAGTAAATGCAACTCAGACAGTTAATCTGTTAAGACATTACTGAATTACTGTGGAAGCCCTCGTTGTTCACAGACTCATGGTAAGTTCCTTAAACTCTGATATAATAGAGCAGATGAGTCAACTTTACCTGAATAAACTCTTAAGTACCAGTTCAGAATGAGCATCACATCTACATCTTCTTTTACTAATTCCCCATAATACAAGTTAATTTGTACATCCGCCCTATGGAACAGGGAAGAAAAAATATTACACTATACATAAACATAGAATTTACACAAATGTTAAAAAAAAAATTACCTCAATTTGAGAAACACATTTCATGCTGGAAAGTGTTTCCCAGCTCACAAGACCCTCTGTGTGTCTCCCTTTTAAAAATCTGAATGATGATTTTCAGTTCTCAAAACTGTCTGTGAAGAGAGACTTAGAAAATGAACTTATGGTTGCTGGAGGGGAAGGGACAGTTAGGGAGTTTGTGATGGCCATGCCCTCACTCTATTTAAAATAGGTAACCAACAAGAACTTATTGTATAGCACATGGAACTCTCTCAGTGTTATGTGGCAGCCTGGATAGGAGGGGGACTTGGTGTAGAATGGATACATGCATACATATGGCGGAGTACCTTCACGATTCACCTGAAACTATCACAACATTGTTAACTGGCTATACTCCAATACAAAACAAAAAGTTCAAAAACAAAAAAAGAAAACAAATTGTGAAGAAGCTGCTAAAGAGAGGAACATGGGGAGAGACCACGAGGTGATCACACTCCACCCGCAGGAAGTTTACTTTTTCTTCAAGGAAATTACTGGATGGTCGTAAGTGGAAGTTAAACAAGCCCCACCGTGGCCCAATTTCTCAGCACTTTGGGTCAGACCAGGAATCACTCACCAGAATGCAAGCCACCAGTCCTGCAGGACGTAGGCAACCTGGAGCAGGAAACAGCAATCATTTACACACTGACATTACTGAGCCCTCAAACCACCGCTCACTAGCATGGGGGATAGAAAGGCTCCAGAACACAGAGACAGTCCTTCCGGCTCAGGTCTGCACCAAGCCCCACACCTCAGATGACCACAGGTCAGGGGAGGGCATGATACATTTTAATATCTTTAAAAGAGATCCCCTTTTCCCCAGAAGACACTGCTCCCCACATGTAATGTCAATCAGTTCAGTCGCTCAGTCATGTCCGACTCTTTGCAACCCCATTAACTGCAGCATGCCAGGCCTCCTTATCCATCACCAACTCCCAGAGTTTACCCAAACTCATGTCCATTGAGTCGGTGATGCCATCTAACCGTCTCATCCTCTGTCATCCCATTCTCCTGCCTTCAATCTTTCCCAACATCAGGGTTTTTTCCAATGAGTCAGCTCTTTGCTAATGTATTTCAGTGCAAATCCAAGTAGACTGAAAGATGGAGTAATAACTTTTGTTGCAGCCTTGTTCAGTCAGACAAAAGCCTGGAGAGCAATACCTGAGTCTTCCAGGGGGAGGAAGAAATTCTGCCTCAAGTCAGAAAGTTCAATTCCTGCCTGAGTTTCTAGCCTGCAGACCTGCCTTCCTGATTTCAGATTCACCCAGCAAGAATGCACAACCTCAGCCAGTTTTTCAAAATAAATCTCTTAATACACATATCTAAAAATAATTATAAAATAAATACAGTATAAATAGGATGTAACTATCAATCTGAGTGCACAAACCAAAATAAACGCCCTTACATACCTGAGCTGTGATGTTTACTAGAATAAGGAAGGCGATGACAGGCCAGCCAGCACCGGCTGTGAAGTAATTCTTATAGGTCTTAAAACCAACTTTTCCTTCCAAATGGTCCTCTAGAGGTAGTGTAACCTGTATATTCTCAGTCTGGAAGGGAAAAATGGCAGTGAGAGATGAAATTTTAAATGATGAACTCCACATTTCAAGAGTTCAACAATGGCCTCACTGCAAAGCTATGGGAAATAGACATAGCTCATACACTGGTAGGAGAACAAGATGGTCCATCTCCTATGGAGAAGGGTGTGGGAATGTCTGGCCAAACCACATAGGTGTTTACCCAGCTATCCCACTACTAGGAATCTATTAGATATAAGGAAATATCATTTGCACAAGGTTATGCACTGCTGGGGGACTTTGCTTAAAGGCAATCATGACTGTCAGCACAAGTACAGCCTACCTGATTCAAGGACAAATGCAGAAGCTTGTTCTAAAATAATATGTAAAATGATATGGGATTAATGTATCTCTCTAGATGACTTGTATCACTCAATGATGGAAAGTTTAACTGTAGTTAGGGCTCAAAATACTAGACAAATGCAGTAAACTGAGTTCACACAGTGGGTTAGAGTCATGAGAATCTGGATAGCAGGGGGACTTTTGATCTGAGTCTCTTTGGTTCTTAAATTTCAGAGAGTGATTCCTGAGTTTAGAAAACAAATGACTAACCTGAATGCTTATCAGAATTATCCAGGCCCCTGGGTTTGGATATTGAGAAATATCTGTGTATGTTTTTAAGGGAGATCTAGTGCATTTTTGCATTTCTGTCTGGAGGACTTAAAATGCATTATACAATCAGAGGACGCTAGGATGTCCACAGCACTATGCTGGGATTCAAGGTGGGTGAGATGTGGTTTTTGGTCTTGACTGGTAAGAAAGGTGAAGATGGAAAATAATGCCAAAATGTCTACCGTGTGTCAGATCCTTTGCACATGTTACCTCTGACAATAGGGCAAAATACTACCATCAGTCACCTGCAGTGCCAGACATTCCAACACATAGGAAAAGAAGCTGATTTAATGTGATCACAGGAGGCCTCATCTAAGGGTGTCTTCACATTAAGCCTCTGGATGCATAAGGGAACCCGGGGGCCTCCAGAGTAAGTAGGATGTAACTATGGTAAATTGAAGAGTTGTTATTTCGGTGTGAGCCACAAGCACCCAGAAATTCACAGCACTGCACTCACTCCTGGTCCCCATAAGATTCTCTAACCTGCACCCAAAGGGGAACTCCAAGCAGACTTGTTCCTTTCATGTTCTTCTATCCATTCCATGGAATAAGACTTTGGGAACCTTAGGATCTACTTTGGGACAAATAAAGATGTCATGAGCAGAGCAGACTGACGGTCCATGAGGCCACCAAGAGCAGACAGATTCAGGCATCCTGCAGGATAGAAACTCACATCTTGGTCTTCTGGAGCCACATCTTGGTCTTCTGGAGCCGCATCTTGTAAGGAGGGTCTGGGAGACGGTGGAGACTGAACCAAAGACTCGGAGATCAGAGTAGGAGTTCCTAGAACTGGAGATGATTCCGGCTGCTTATTTCCCTTCTCAAAAAGGGAAAAAATATCTACCCCAGATTTCAGGAACTCAGAGTAAGTCCCCCTTTTCACTGTTTTGTCCTAAAATTTAAAAAAAAAAATTAAGAGGAATTAATTTACATTTGATAATATTGTTAGCTGCTCAGTTGTATCTGACTTGTTTCAACTCCATGGACTGTAGCCTGCTAGGCTCCACTGTCCATGGGATTCTCCAGGCAATAATACTGGAGTGGGTTGCCATTCCCTTCTCCAGGGATTTTCCTGCCCCAGGGATTGAAGCTGGGTCTCCCACATTGCAGGCAGATTCTTTACCATCTGAGCCACCAGGGAAGCCCTCGATAATATTAAACCAACTAAAATACTAATCAAGAAAAGTTATCTGGTCTTAAATTATGATTTTTGAAGAAAATAAAAGATTCCTGGGTCTAGAATTCTTTTTGAGAAATCTAGCCAACTTAAACAGAACTGAGCATTCTGTTCTCTGCCAAGCCCTGTGTTAAGTGTTGGGGTATTTGAAAGAAATGTGTGCTTGTGGGTTAAAAATGGAGGCCGTTCACATAACTATCATGGGCATTTAGGGAAGCAAGAAGTACAGAAGTTACTGGGAGGATCAGCACAGTCTCTAGAGTCAACAAGAGAACTCAGAGAAACCTCACATGACAAGCAAAATTTAAAAAAAGAAAAAAAGAAAAAACGCTGGGGAGAATATTCCAGAAAAGAAAATTATTGACACAGAGGTGGGCACGAGCACATCTGCGTGGGTGAGAGTCGCTCATCAAATTTCACTGACTACCGTCACTGTCACAGTATCACGTGCCCGGCTGGGACAGGACATGTAGGAACCAGCCCTGAACAGAGAACCCATAAGCTGCATCTTCATGGTCTTTACAACTGTCTGGAGGAATTAGAATGCATTCTAGGGTCACAAGGATCAAGGAAGTTCCCAAATGAAAATTCAATGTTCCATCTATTAAAGTAACTAAACAAGGAGGCCATGAAGCCAGGGTGTCGCTAATGCCTTGGCAGTCTGTGCCCGCAAATCGAAACCTAAGCCACAATCAGTGCACACAGATCCAAGAGAAAACTTCACACCAACCAACCACAAGCAACCAACCAGACTTCCCCAATTAGGCAGCTGCTTAAACTACAGCCAATCTAATCATGTTCTTTGAACACGTGTGACACATCCTTGCAGTTTCCTTCCCTTACAAAGTCAAAATAATGTGCAGATGTTTCACTGCTTCTGACCCTGAAACAAGATGCAGGTGATCATTCAGTGGCAAACAAAACATTAGGGAAAAAATTCTCAGGATGCAGAACTCATCAAATGAGAGCAGCTCTGGTTAATGCAGGTCAGATGGAAGAAGATGGCCCAGGACCCCAGCTAGAACCCCTCTCACCCTATGTCCTGAGGTGAGCCACTGGGAGAAAGCCAGTGAAGCATCTGGGTACCATCTGATACTGCAGAACTAGAAAATTATGCAGGATATATTGTGTCTTGTTCCACTTGGGAGGCAAAATCACATACCTCTTTAATGAAATCACCACTCACTACTTCATATCTGTAATATGCACAATGAAATGACTAGAAGTACAAAGACAGAAATTTCACTCAGCAGCCAAGTGTTAACAATCCCAAGGGGACAAGGGGGCAGCCATCTCCCCTCTGCTATGAGAGAAGGACCCAACAGTGAGGATGGACTCCAACTCATCCAGGAGTGCTCACCAGTGGACAAACAGTTGTTTTGTTAGTACTAAAATTGGGGGCAGTGCCCTCAAAGGAAGCAATAGGGGACTCTAAAACATCTAGGGACTGGTAAATAAATTATTCGCCTGCCCACAAATCCTGTGCTCATAGCACTGTCAACAGTGGGATTTACACACTAGAAGTGCCCCCTCTGTACATGAAATCAACTGCTCTCAAGCTTGAAAAACCTTAGCTCCTCTCCCCATTCCTAGAGGAGTGGAGAGGAGTCACATTCCTAGAGGAGACACGTGGAACTTCTTCCAGAGAGACAGAGGTTCTGTATTTTAATAATCTTTCTTGGAGCAGAGATTCATTTCATAAGTCAAGGATCTGACCAAGGGCCTGTGGAACAGTCAGGGGTTAAAGAAAAAGATGCTGAGACCCAGATGTAAATGAGCCAAAAAGTAAAGCATCAAACTACCACCAAGTTTGAAAACTTCTCACTACTCTCCACCCCATCTCCCAACCATGCTAGGAGCTGTGAGTTGTATGGTGCCCCCTCCTCAAAAAGCTAAGTTCAAACATGACACCTGTGAACATGACCTTATTTGGAAACAGGGTCTTTGCAGATGTAATCAAGTTAAGATGAGGTCGCACTGGTGCAGGGTGACCCTAAATTCAATATGACTGATGTTCTTATGAGAAGGGACTCAGACACGGGGACAATGGCCAAGTGGCATCAGAGGCAGAAACCACAGTGCTGCAGCTGGAAGCCAAGGAACAGCAAGGAAGGCTGGCAAACACCAGAGGCTGGAAGAAAGGATTCTTCTCTGGAGCCTTCAGGGAGAGCACGGCCTTGTCAGCACCTGGATTTGGGGCCCGTAGCCTCTAGAGCAGGGAGATGATAAACTTCCACTGTTTTAAGTCACCTAGTTTGCAGTACTTGGTTACAGCAGTTCTAGAAGCTGATATTTTAGCCTGAGCCCACACTTCTGTCTTCTCAGCTTTACTAAGACCTGGAATTGCTTCTTCTGTCACCCCTCAAGGGACCATCAGAGAAATCTCTCAAATTTGATATCAGACCACATCCCTCTTCTGCTCTGGACCATCCAAGACTTCCATGCCATTTCTGGTCCCCTGGCCATTGCTCGGAGACCAGCTCCTCCACATCCCCTGCTCACTCTCCTCAGACATGCTGGTCTTCCTGTAGTTCCTCCAACTGCCAGGTCAGCTCCTTCCTTAGGACCCCCTCAGATACCCTCCCCCAGGCGACTGTGTGGCCCCCACCTTCATGTCACTCAGACCCCAGGAGGCACCAACTCCTCAAGGAGACAGCCAGGAAGTCACCCTCTTTGTTACATCCTCCCCATAACAGGAGCCACATGAAGGCAGGGCCTTGTCCTCCTACTGCACACACAAGAGACCTGGGCAGTGAGACCAGCAATTGGAGACACCAACAGAGTGGGCATGTCTGATCCAGGTGCTCGGATACCCAACCTCACTTCTGGTGTTAATGGAATATGCTCTTTAGGCAACCTAGGTATGAGAATCACTTGGATACCAACAGATCTTAGAATCTCTAATTTGTAAGTAATACAATTTGACTTAAGTCATGGAAGACAAAAATAAAAAGTTCTAAATAAAATTGCATTATTATCCTTAACAAACTTCACGAGAGCAGTAGATGATTCAAAAATCCTGTGGTTGCACTCTTATACACTTAGGGTTTACATGGCTTAGAGTGTAATAGTGACATTTCTATAGAGCTTTAGGTTCATCCTCCAAAGTGTGAACACCAGCTCTGAGAAGAAGGGGGTGAAAAACTGAGGGAAAAGAGGGTGTTTACCATGAAGCCAAGGAAAATGACCAGAAAGGAGGTCCAACCTTCAACACACCTGCTGCGGCTCTTAAGGCGCTTCAGTCGTGTCTGACTCTGTGCGACCCCATAGATGGCAGCCCACCAGGCTCCACTGTCCCTGGGATTCTCGAGGCAAGAACACTGGAGTGGGTTGCCATTTCCTTCTCCAATGCATGAAAGTGAAAAGTGAAAGTGAAGTCGCTCAGTCGTGTCCGACTCTTTGCAACCCCACAGACTGCAGCCTACCAGGCTCCTCCGTCCATGGGATTTTCCAGGCAAGAGTTACTGAAGTGGGTTGCTGTTGCCTTCTCCCAACACATCTGAGGGCTAGCAATTCCACATACTTCTAGAAATTACTTACATCTTTCAATATCAGAATCTGACTTGCATCTTTTAGGTACTGCAACTGATGAGTGACTAAGATTGTGATCTTCTCCTTCAAGGCCTGATGAATACACCTACAAATGTAAAAGGTACAGAAAGCAAAAGCACATTAATGAAGTGCCTCAAACTGAAAACATATTTTGAAAACAGTGAGACAAAGACCACATAGCAGTCAAAGATCTTTAGTTTAAATGCCAAATCAATAATAAAAATTAAATAAACGTCAATTAATCCAACTAGGTTCTTAAATTTATCAGCAGCAAATTTGAATCTACTGCTACAAAAAATTCTTAAAATCAGTCCAGTGAAGGAGGCACCAACAGATAAGTATTTTCCTCTAAAATTCAGCTTAACAATCATTTACATATTTCATAAAAGAAAACAACTGAGTAATGCTGAGATTTCAAAACTTGAATAAACTAAAACAGTATCTTTTTGCTATTTGGGAATGGGAAAAAGAGGGATTCATGTCATTTAAAAATGTGTACATTCTTAGCTTTCTAGGTGATTATTTATAATTAATGATGTAAATATTCACAAAAAAAACTTAATAGATTCTTGGTAATCTTTGCCAGTGTGCATTTGCTAGACGCTTGTTCCAAGAATGTTAGATATAAAATAAATATCAGCATGACCTCCATCACTCTCTACAATATTCCCAGTTCCATCCAGGAAGCAAGTCTTCTTTCATTAGGACTGAACACCTTCCAAACATGAAAGTAAAAGAACAGAATCCAAATGGCCCAAATCACAGTGGAAATCACCCAGTGGCTCAGAGGACCCAACAGTTCTCTTAGACAAGACACCCTCAGTATTCAACCTTAAATTTTTTTCACAGTAAAAAAAAAAAAAAAAAAAAAACTACTCCTACATTTCAAATGTAGTACTCTGAGTGCCCCAGCCCCTCACAGAGGAAATCTCAGGAACCTGGGCCACAGGTCAGCCTGTGAGTGAGTCAGATGGAGAGTCTGGAGCCAGCAGACTGCTTCTCAGTCCCTCTCACAAAACTGATATCAGATGAGCAACCCAACCTCAGTTTCTTTATCTCAAAACAAGGTCAGTGACAATTCATCCACATATTCTGACAAATCAAACCACCAATCCACTCAGTAAAGGTCAGGCCCCTTCTCCACTCCTCCGTAACCACAAGCAGTCATGTGCTTTGGACTCAGGATAGAAAAGTCCTAAGGGGACATTCTGGACACTGGGTCTGTGATCAGAAGCAAGACCCCAGGATGTAGAAACATACACCATTTCTCTATTAAGTCCAAAAGGATTCATTCTCACCTTTTGACATCTGTTAGCTCAGTGTTCATACCTGTTTCTTGATTAACACGTTTTCAACTTAGAACTAAAGTTTTTAAACAGAATTTTTTCTCCTTAATTCATAATTGCCTGCCAATAGTCCCTACAGGTGGATGTTAATCAAATCTGATGGGGTGTTAAGTCCAAGATGAATCAACCCAAAAGTTTTAAGATGTTTTCTTCCTAACATTCCATCACAGATAAGGTAATACAAATGATTACAGTGAAGTGATCAGTTGATGGCTTGGAACTTTTCCTAAGTAATGCTTTCATCCAGTTCACTAGAAAAATACACTCTTTTCCAAGTTTTTAAAGACTTCCAAGTCATGCCATAGAAATGATTGAGTCAGCAACTAGAAATGATTGAGTCAGCAACCAGTTGTATAACAGTTATTCCTATATAAAGGCTATGTTAATTCTATGATCCCACATATAATCCTATATAAAGGCTGTATTAAGAGGGGACACATCCCGAGGTGGAGGTGATACAAGTAAGATAGACAGAAGCCCCACCTCCATTCATTCAATCAGCAGAGGTTTGCTGAGGAGCCAGGCACTGTCCTAAGTGCTGAGGACACACCCACAGGTCAAGATAGAAGAGAATACTCTGCACCGTGTAGAGGACACACTGAACAAGTATAGCAAATGTGCTATTGGGCTGTGACCTGTGCTCTGAGGGAAAAATAAGGGGAGCTGCTGTCTTAGATGTGGAGACATGGAAGCCCTGTGACTATCTAGGGAAACATCCTGGAGGAAGGCAAAGCAGGTGCACGGTTCCTGGGACAGAAGATGCTGGGCTGAGGCACCTTCCTGCATTCATAGTTTATGGGTGGCTGGGGGACTCATAAATTGTCAAGTACACCCACTGAAGGCTGTAGGAAGACAAGAGTACTGGAGTGGGGTGCCATTGCCTACTCAGCCATAAAAAAAGGAAAAAGAATGCCAATTGCAGAAACATGGATGGACCTGGAAGTTATCATACTAAGTGAAGTAAGTCAGAATGAGAAAGACAAATATCATATGATATCACTTACATGCAGAATCTAAAATATGGCAATAATGAACCTATTGACAAAACAGAAACAGACTCACAGACATAGTGAACAGACTTATGGTTGCATGGGTGGAAGGGGTGTGGGGGAGGGATGGACTGGAAATTTGGGGTTAGCAGAATGTGAAGTATTATGTGTAGAATGGATAAACAACAAGGTCCTACCGTATAGTGTAGCGAGCTATATTAGATATTCTGAGATAAACCATAATGGAAAAGAATATTAAAAAGAATGTATGTATGTATATAACTGAGTAACTTTGCCATACAAAGAAATTAACACAATAATGTAAGTCAATTATATTTCTTTTTTTTTTTTTAGGACAGAGACAGGGGTGCACATGAACAGAAGGCCATGTGAGGGGACAGCGAGGTGGATGCCACCAGCAGACAAGGACAGCGTTCTCAGCAGAAACCAAAGCTGCCCACACGGCCAACTTCCATCCTCAAGGACTGTGAGAAAATGAATTTCTGTTCTTTAAGCACCTCAGCTGTGACAACTTGCTATAGACTGAATGTTTTTGTCCTCAAAACTCATATATTGAAACCTAATTCCCACTGTGTACTAGAAGTATAGCCATTGGGAGGTGAAAGGTCATGAGGGTGGAGCCTTCATGAATGGGATTAGTACCCTTATAAAGGAGACCCACAGGGCTCCCTCACCCCTTCCCCATGTGAGGACACGGGTATCGTGCCCTCACCAGACACTGAATCTCTCAGCACCCTCACCTTGTACTTTTCCAGCCTCCAGATCCCTGAGGGATAAATTTCTGTTTTTATAAGCTGCCCAGGCTGTGGTTTCCTGTGAGAGCAGCCAGGACAGACAGCACCAGCAAAGTAACACAGAACCTGACAGCGAGAATTTCCAAATAGCTTCTCTCTGCCAAACACCCCACCTCCTTCAGACAAGGACATACCTGCTGTTCTCCTCACAGCCCTGCTTCCTCCTCCCTCCACACCTGAGCTTCTACTCTTCCTTCAGCAAAGGAACTGGGTCCTCTTCTGAGCCTCCACACACCTGCCCAGCCTGCAGGCCCCCAGGGACTTCCCTCCCAGCCCCGGGCACAGGGAGCTTTCCAACTTTAGTGAAAGTCTCCAGCTGCCACTTCCACTTAGCATTTACTATATCCTGTATTGAAAGTCTCTAAACCTTGACTCTGCTGAGCTTTCCCCTGGCATCTGTCTTAACAAGCTCCACACAGAGACAGGTTCCTTAGTGGCAGGAATGAGGGCCGTGTCCTAGTCTTCCTTATCCTGCCCAGTGTGGGTCCTTCCCCTCTCCTGGCTCACCGTCCTCCTTGTAATGCAAGAGGTTTTGTGCAGGAACATCTGTAAGGGTATCGATCTCAGTGCACACAGCAGGGTGTTGATATATGCAGCTGGAAGGCTCATTGTCTTTAACAAGGTGAACAACAGCAAGGGAACTAACCATGGGGTAGATGTGGAGGCTGCTTCAGAAAAAGCGAATTCATGAGACTTTCAAAGATGCCAGTCTAGACTCCACCAGAGGCCTCAGTCAGCATGTGTTGGGACAGAGAAGCAACAGAACTGTTCTCCAGGAGTTCTGTGGCCAAGAAAGAGCCACTGACAACAAATTCCAGAAACACAAAGTAAGAGTCAGGACTTCAGAAAGATTCTAGATACCAAGTTTCCAATTCAAGTTAACCCTACATGTGGGTCTAAGTATTAATTTTAGTAAGCATCCATGAAGAAATGTTAAATAATTGAGCCATACTCAGAAGTGGAATAAATCATCTGTAAATTCTAAATCATCTGTAAATACTTTACTAAGCAATTCTAAACCAACAGAATAATAAGCATAAACCAGCAGGGTCTTTCCACGGAAGCCCTATGTCTGTACTGAAAAATTCACTTCTAATGTGCCTTCAACAAATGACAAAGGAAAAGAATTGGCAGCCATTTACCAAGTTACCAAGTCCTACTCTCTGATTTAAAAA
Organism: Oryx dammah; assembly: GCF_014754425.2. Lineage (NCBI taxonomy): Eukaryota > Metazoa > Chordata > Mammalia > Artiodactyla > Bovidae > Oryx > Oryx dammah. The sequence goes on from NW_024070208.1 coordinate 70,811,648, forward strand.
CTTTACACCATCCTTCTTATCCCTGGAGTCTGGACCCATGCTCAGTGTCTGGATCCATCAAGTGCAAGTAATAGGGGAATTTGCCATGTATCCCTCACTCCCTAAAGCACGGACCCCACTGTCCTACACAAACTGGAAGCACCTGCTGTATTTTCCTGTCCTGACCTCATCATGATGCAAAATTTCTCTATGATGGATGTTGAGGCCTGATAGAGGCCATGACTAAAATAGGCTGGCGCAAGCATCCCAGAAACAGCTGAGACACTGCCCGGGTGGGATCAAAATTTATTACCCCCGATGGGAGGACTCAGCCTGTCAGCATGCTCCCAGTAGCCTGGTCTGTGCCAATCGGGACGAGGATAGATATCTCCTAAGAAAGCCCGTGCGCGTGAAAATCTAGCCAGTTAATAGATGCATAGAAACCCTTGTAACCAATCCAACCTTGCCAATTCCCTGTCTTTGTCCTAGACTTATAAATACTACTGTAATATAGAGCTCGGGGCTCTGGCTTTATTCCACTGTGTTGGATGCAGCCAGGGTCCTGGCTCGAGCTAGCAATAAATTCCCTTTTTGCGTTTGCTTTGCTGTGGATGTCTTGTTCTCTCAGTTCTGGGGATTGGGACCTTGGGCAAAACATTGGGGCTCGTCCGGGATCCCCTGACTGAGAAGAACAACACCTTCCAGGCATAAGAGAAGCCTCACTAGGAGGAAATCTATCTGGAAGCCGGCATCAGGTCAGGGGGCGAAAGAGTCACCCAGCCAGCATAAGTCCAGGGCCCAGCAGTCAAGCTGGAAGGCAGCTGGTTCTGTGAGCTGTTCTGTAAAGGAACGGGGGAAAGCATTTCTCCCGATCCTGAGTCTGGTGGGCAGTGGATGCCCTTCGGTAAGGTAACTTTGGGGAACAGGACAACAGCAACCCAGGATAGACCTAGTTCAGTGTTTTCGGCCAATATTTGTTTGTCTACTGTCTGTGTCTGTCGCTTGTCTTTGTGTGCCGGCGCCGTGCTTTTTGTGTGTTTATTGTGGGTGTTACCATCATGAGTCAAAGTTATTCTACACCACTATCTGTAATGACTGACCATTTTTCCAATTTTAAGTCCAAGGCTCAGAATCTATCCCTGCTAGTAAAGAAGAGCAAGCTAAAAACCCTATGTTCATCTGAGTGGCCGACATTCCAGGTCAGCTGGCCGCCGGAGGGAACTTTCGGCCTGCTGGTCATCCAGGCTGTTAAAGAAAAAATAATGGCTCCTGACCCTCAGGGCCATCCGGACCAAGCTCCTTACATCCTGGTCTGGGAAAATTTAGTAGAAGACCCTCCCATCTGGCTGAAACCCTTTATTCACAACCCCCCCAGTGCTTCTGTTTCACAGGTCCTGGTCGTGGAGGCCTCTAAGGAAGAAAACCAGGAGGCACGGGAGAGTCGGAAGAAACCGATACTCCAGGAATCTTCTTTATATCCTAGCCTGATTGATTTGGACACTGAAATCATGCCTCCCCCATATATCCCACCACCCTTGCTCCCGCAGGTACCTCAGGTGTCGCCCGGAGAACAAAGAGGGAACTCAGAACCCTCGGCTCCACAGCAGGAGGCGGGGCCAGCCCAGGGAACTCGTGGAAGGACCCGAGGGGGCGGAGACTCGTCCGGCTATGGGAGCCAAGAGGCCCCTTCCTCCACCGTTCGAGCGCTTCCTGTGCGGGTGGGGCCAGCCAATCCTGACAGCGACCGGAATTATCAATATTGGCCGTTCTCTACCAGCGACTTATATAACTGGAAAGCTCAAAACCCCTCTTTTTCTTAAAAGCCCCAAGGCCTCATTGATCTTTTAGACACTATTCTGTTTACTCACAATTCTACTTGGGATGATTGTCAGCAGCTGTTACAGGTGCTTTTCACCACGGAGGAACGGGAGTGAATCCTGTCGGAAGTGCGGAAACACGTTCCGGGAGCGGATGGGAGACCGACCATGCAGCCCCACCTAGTGGAGGAAGGGTTCCCTTCCATGCAGCCGAACTGGGACTTTGAACGGCGGAAGGTAGGGAGCGTCTCCAAAGGTATCCTAAGACTCTCATGGCCGACCTCAGGGCAGCCGCCAGGAAACCCACGAATTTGTCAAAAGTAAGTCTGATAAGACAGGAACCAAATGAGAGCCCGGCAGCCTTTTTAGAAAGGTTAATGGAAGCCTTTAGGCAGTATACGCCCATGGACCCCCAGGCTGATGAGTCACGCGCAGCAGTTCTGTTAGCTTTCATGAACCAGGCAGCTCCAGATATCAGGAGAAAGTTACAGAAGATAGAAGGGCTGGGGGAACTGTCAATACAGGATCTGGTAAGGGCAGCTGAGAAAGTGTTTAATAACAGAGAGACCCCTGAGGAGAGGGAGGACCGGATTAGACAGAAAGAAAGAGAATATGAGGAGTGGATTAGACGGGAGGAAAAGGAATATAGGGCTGAAGAAAACCGGAGAAATCAGAAAGAGCTGGCTCAGATCCTTTTTGCGGGGACGAGAAAAGGGCCCGAAGCCCTGAGAACTAAAGACACCTGGTAGGGAGAAAAGGAAAAACCAGCTAGACCTGCCCTAAAGAGAGACCAATGCGCTTACTGCAAAGAGCAGGGACACTGGGAAAATGAGTGCCCCAAGAGAGATCTGAAGAAAAAGACTGTAAGAAAGGAAGAATCTTCCTCAGGGACCCACGTCTTATATGCAGAGGAAGATAGTGATTAGAGGGGTCAGGGCCCAGCACCTCTCCCCGAGTCCTGGGTAACTATTAATGTGGAGGGGAAACTGGTCGGCTTCAAAGTGGATACGGAAGCCCAGTACTCAGTTCTCAACCAGAAATTTGGGCCGATGTCCAAAAAGACTAGCTTGGTCCAGGGAGCCACCGGGACAAAGAGATATTACTGGACTACTAAACGAAAAGTGGACCTGGGAGCCCAACGGGTGTCCCACTCATTTCTGGTGATCCTGGAATGTCCGGCCCCTTTATTAGGAAGAGATCTATTGGCCAAAGTCAATGCGCAAATTCACTTTGACTCTGGGGGGATATCAGTCACAGACAGGCTTGGACAACCAATTCATGTTTTATCCCTGGCACTGAGAGATGAATACAGACTATATTCACCAAAACCGCCTGCAGCAGTGGATCCTGCTATGCAACAGTGGCTTCAGAAATACCCTCTGGCCTGGGCAGAGACAGCGGGAGTAGGGCTGGCTAAACCATGACCCCCCATTGTTGTTGAATTAAAAGCAAATGCTATTCCTGTGAGGGTAAAACAGTATCCCATGAGCCAGGAGGCCCAGCAAGGAATTATGCCACACATCCAGCGCCTCCTAAAGGCAGGAATTCTCAAAAAGTGCCAGTCCCCATGGAATACTCCCCTGTTGCCTGTGAAAAAGCCCAGGGGAACAGACTTTAGACCACTCCAAGATCTTCGTGAAGTCAACAAACGGGTGAGTGACATTCATCCCACTGTCCCTAACCCATACACCCTCCTGAGCCACTTGCCACCAGACTATGTCTGGTATACAATTTTAGACTTGAAAGATGCCTTTTTCAGCTTGCCTTTGGCACCCCAGAGCCAGAAAATCTTTGCTTTTGAATGGGCTGATGAGGACGGCCAAACTGTGGGGCAGCTGACCTGGACTCGCCTCCCACAGGAGTTCAAAAACTCGCCGACGTTGTTCAATAAGGCTCTAGGTGAAGATCTCTGTGAGTATCGAACCAGCCACCCCGAAGTCATTCTGTTGCAGTATGTAGATGATCCAATGCTGGCCACTACGACTAAGGAGGTATGCCTAAAGGCCACAGGCGATCTCCTCCAGACTTTGGGGGCATTGGGGTACCAGGCAAGTGCAAAGAAGGCCCAAATTGCTAGACAGGAAGTCATTTATTTGGGATATAAAATAAAACAGGGACAAAGATGGTTGACTCAGGCTATGAGAGACTGTTCTACGGATTCCCGAGCCAACGACTCCCCGGCAGGTGAGGGAGTTCTTAGGGACGGTTGGGTACTGCAGGCTATGGATTATGGGGTTTGCTGAAAAGGCCCAACCGCTATATGAAGGAAGCAGAGAAAATAGAGACTGGACTTGGACTGAGCCAACGAGGCAGGCATTTCAGGAACTCCGACAGGCATTACTGGAAGCCCCAGCCCTTGCTCTTCCGGACCCGGCTAAGCCGTTTCAACTGTTTGTGGATGAAAAGCAGGGAGTAGAGAGGGAGTCCTGACGCAGCAATGGGGACCGTGGAGACGGCCTGTGGCATATCTCTCTGAACGACTGGATCCGGTAGCTGCGGGATGGCCACCCTGTCTCCATATCATCGCGGCCACTGCTCTCCTTGTCCATGATGCTGACAAGCTGACTTACGGACAGCGTCTCCTGGTCTACACTCCTCATGCCATAGAGGGAATCCTCAAACAGCCACCGGGTAAGTGGATTTCTAATGCTCGCTTAACCCATTACCAGGCCCTGCTGCTGGATGCTCCCCGGATACACTTTCAAACACCTTGTTTTCTGAACCCTGCCACTTTGCTACCCATCCCGGAGGAGGACGGGCCCCTCCATGACTGTGTTGAGGTGTTTGCTGAGGTAACCGCCATACGAAAAGACCTCAGCAACTTGCCATTAGAAAACAGTGAGCTGGTATGGTTCACGGATGGGAGCAGTTATATAAAGGGTGGACAGAGAAAAGCAGGAGCAGCCATAGTAGATGACACTGGAAGGATCATCTGGGCTGAGGCCTTGCCCCCTGGAACATCAGCCCAAAAAGCAGAACTGATAGCTATGATACAAGCACTAGAGAGGGCAAAAGGAAAAAGAATCACTATTTACACTGACAGCCGATATGCATTCGGCACTGTGCACATTCAAGGCTCCATATATAAAGAGCGGGGGCTCTTGATGGCGGAGGGAAAAGAAATTAAAAACGTGTCTGAGATTCGCAGACTCTTGGCAGCGGTCCACTTGCCCCAGGCAGTGTCCATAGTGCATGTCCCGGGACACCAGAAAGGAGAGGGTGCCAGGGCCCGAGGCAACCATGCTGCCGATGCAGCAGCCCACAAGGCAGCTGCTGGAGACCACGAGGCCCATATACTGACTGTGGGATTGCCACCGCCAGGGATGGGAACACTTCCCCCAAGCCCCATATACTCCCCCTCTGATTTGAGCTGGGTGCAAGATAATACCACCCATCCTGCTGGCAAAAACGGATGGTATCGGGACCAAGATGACAACCTGTTGCTTCCTGCCGACCTGGGCAAACATCTCTGTACCCATTTACATCAAACCACCCATTTGGGAGAGAAAAAGACTTTGACACTCCTACAAACAGTGCAGTTGCGGTTTCCCCAACAGAAGAAAACCATCCAGGATATAGTCCACACCTGCAAGGCCTGTCAGATGATGAGACCAGGGAAAGGACAGCACACAGGTGTAAGATATCAGGGGGAAAGGCAGGACAACAATTGGGAGATAGATTTCACTGAGGTAAGGCCAGGCAAGTATGGGTACCGTTACCTGTTAGTTTTGGTTGATACATTTTCCGGGTGGGTAGAAGCTTACCCCACTAAAAAGGAGACAGCGGTAGTGGTGGCTAAGAAACTCCTAGAAGAGATTATACCTAGGTTTGGGCTGCCGTTATCTATTGGCTCTGACAATGGACCTGCATTTGTGAGTAAAATTGTGCAGGGACTGGCCTCAGCCCTGGGGACCAAATGGAAGTTACATTGTGAGTACAGTCCCCAGAGCTCAGGACAGGTAGAAAGAATAAATCGGACCCTAAAAAAAACTTTGACAAAACTGGCAATTGAGCCTGGCGGGGACTGGGTGACCCTCCTTACCTTCGCGCTTTTTCGGGCACGCAATACCCCCTATAAACTAGGTCTGACTCCCTTTGAAATTGTATATGGAAGTCCACCTCCCATTTGTCCAGTGTCTGAAGGAAAGAGTAAACCACCTCTTTCGTTACGTGCCTTCCAGCAGGAAATGCTAGCTTTGAGTAAGGTGCATAAACATATCTGGTCACTAATATGGAAAATTTATGAGAGCCAGAATGAAGAGACGATCCCGTCCCATGATATAGGACCGGGGGATTGGGTTTGGGTCAAGAGACATCAGTCAAAGACCTTGGAACCAAGATGGAAGGGCCCTTATGTTGTTCTCCTTACCACCCCTACTGCCCTCAAGGTGGACAGAATTGGACCCTGGATACACTGCAGCCACACACGGCGGGCCACCCCCGAAGAACAAGAGAGGGCCCAAAGAGAATGGAAGCCGATACTGCATCCCTCCAATCCCTTAAAACTGAAACTCGCCCGGCAGCAGGTCTCAGATGGATCAACCTGACTCTTCTGATAATAGCCACCTTCCTGGACCCCGGGACAGTCAACGCTAACCCTCATCAACCAATGAACCTGACTTGGATGATTCTGAGCACAACTACGGGAGAAGTAATTAACTCCACCTCGGCCATTCATCCCCAAAACACCTGGTGGCCAGACTTGGAGTTCGACCTCTGTCTTTTGGCCGCAGGATCATGGGACATCGGCGACTGGGAGGTAAAGACGCCCAGCAAGCCTGAATGTGGGGCTGGCATTAATAGGTGTAATACTCGACCCCCCACTAACTCAGGGCCTGGGTGCAGCCACTTCATCCAACGGGCAAGCTTGCGGAAAACACCCTTCTATGTGTGCCCCGGAGGGAGACGGGACCGGGTGACCATCAATAAATGCAGGGCAGGCTAATGAGTTTTATTGCACCAGCTGGGGATGTGAATCAATGGGGACAGTCCATTGGGAGCCCCCTACTAGTGGGGACTTGATTACCTTGGGTCACGTTCCAGGGCCCGTTGGGCTAACTGGGGGACATAGAAAGGGGTCCCTCATAACTGGGCCTTGTATGAATTTTCTTTACAACCCAGTAAGGCTCAAATTCTCAACTGAAGGGAAGAGGTCCCCTGGTTGGAAAGCCGGACAATCTTGGGGCCTACGGTTATATCAGTCAGGATATAACAGTGGGTTGCTGTTCACTGTCAGGTTGAAAGTAGGACCCATACAGATCGGTCCAACTCGGGGCATAGGGCCCAATTCAATCCTAATGCCACGAGAGCCTACCCACGCCCCCATTTGGCCTGCACACACCCCCGCCCGAGAACCCACCCAAACGCCTCCCAGGCCCTACATTACTAACACAAGCAACTCCCCTCCAGTTAGCCATGCGGGACTTAGCATTAAAGATGAGCAGGACCCATTATTTAATATGATAATCAGCTCCTATCGGGTTCTAAATTCCACATGCCCGGATCTGACTAGCAGTTGCTGGTTATGTTATGACATCAAACCCCCCTATTATGAAGGTATAGCTGTCCCAGGAAGTTACAGTCCAACCCAAAACCACACAGCTTGCCGATGGCAGCAGAAAGGAAACGCCAGATTAACCCTCCAACAAGTAACCGGGCGGGGCCTTTGCATAGGAAATGTCCCCCAGACCTATCAACACCTCTGCAAGTCTATAAATTCCACAGTGATAAACAGGTACCTGGTGCCTCCCCAGAACAATTGGTGGGCCTGCTCCACAGGTTTAGCCCCTTGTGTTCACAGGCAGGTGTTAAATAATTCCAAAGGTTTCTGTGTATTGGTACTATTAGTCCCCCGACTGTTCTCACTCCAATAATAAAATCCTCCTGAAACTAGAAGCTTCACACCGGTCTAAGAGAGAGCCAGTCTCAGCCTTAACCCTCACAGTCCTACTAGGGTTAGAGGCAGCTGGGGCCGGAACTGAGATATCTTCTTTAATAATGCAGAATCAACACTATTCTAGGCTAAGAGCAGCCATTGATCTTGATATCAAAAGATTAGAAAGCTCAATCAGCCACCTTGAAAAGTCCCTTACTTCACTATCAGAAGTGGTTTTGCAGAACAGGAGGGGCCTAGATTTGATCTTCCTGCAACAAGGAGGATTATGTGCGGCCTTAGGAGAAGAATGTTGCTTCTATACAGACCACACTGGGGTGGTAAGAGAGTCTATGGCAAAAGTGAGAGAAGGATTAGCACTGCGCAGGAGAGAGCGAGAAGCCCAACAGGGATGGTTTGAGTTGAGGTTCCATCAGTCTCCTTGGCTAACAACACTAATTTCTACCTTGCTCGGACCGCTCATTATACTCCTACTCATTCTCACCTTCGGCCCATGTATTTTAAACAGATTAATAACCTTTGTAAGAGAACGTGTCAGTACAGTTCACGTAATGGTATTAAGACAACAATACCAGGCAGTGAATGGAGAGGAGGATTCCTCTCCATGATCAAAGGACAAGGGAGGAATGTTGAGGCCTGATAGAGGACATGACTAAAATAGGCTGGAGCAAGCATCCCGGAAACAGCCCGGGTGGGATCAAAATTTATTACCCCCGATGGGAGGACTCAGCCTGTCAGCATGCTCCCAGTAGCCTGGTCTGTGCCAATCGGGACGAGGATAGATATCTCCTAAGAAAGCCCGTGCGCGTGAAAATCTAGCCAGTTAATAGATGCATAGAAACCCTTGTAACCAATCCAACCTTGCCAATTCCCTGTCTTTGTCCTAAACTTATAAATACTACTGTAATATAGAGCTCGGGGCTCTGGCTTTATTCCACTGTGTTGGATGCAGCCAGGGTCCTGGCTCGAGCTAGCAATAAATTCCCTTTTTGCCATTGCATTGCTGTGGATGTCTTGTTCTCTCAGTTCTGCGGATTGGGACCTTGGGCAAAACAATGGATCTTCTGTAGAGGGAAGGGAGGGACACCAAGGCAGAGTGAGCTGTGTCTCCTGAAGCACAAAGGCTTTCCTGAGCTCTCTTCCCTGGTCTCTACAGGCTTCCTGGAAAGCAGAGATGATAGAAAACAGGAGCAAACTCACTGTTCAAACAAGTGCCTGCTGACTCCTGCATCTACTGCGCTGAGCGGATCATCCAGGAGGTAGATGTCTGCATCCTGATACACGGCTCTAGAAAATATAGAGAGACGTCAGGAGAGGGCACTTCATACTCCCGGGTCTCATCTCTGAGTCATGATGGTGTTCAACAACTCCAGATTCCTCCTACAAGCTCAGGGAAAGGGCCAAGACCCTGCTTCACCCAGGCGCACCCGGTGAGTGGGGTCTGCATGCTCACTTCCACTAGGAGCCGTGGAGGAGGAGGGGCGGATGGCAACTGAAGCCCCATTTACCTGGCGAGGCTGACCCGGGCTTTCTGTCCTTCACTCAGCGGGGTTCCTCCATCTCCTGTCACAGTTAGATCTCTTTCCCTCAAATTCTGCAAATCCTGTGTGGAGACAGAAAAGGGAAAAATGAAAAAGATTTAAAATGTGTTCTCCTCCTGCCACCCTAACCTTTTAGCATCGGTTCTTCATACAAAGTATTTAATCAGCAGCAATGGGTTTATTTCATAGTGACTAAACTGTAACAAGGAAAACTAAAAAACCTCTCAGGGCTTTTCATTTGTTTTCATTCTATGTTTTTTCAAAGCATTTATGCATTTAACCATTTCAACAGGTATTTATTGAGGATTGACTATACATGAGGCATTGTTCTGAGAACAGCGAATTCAGCCATGAAGAAACAGAACCCCTAGAATTCCTCTCCACGGTGGGAGATGGACAATATGGAAAATAACCCTGAGGGCAAGTACTGAGGATGTGAAGGAAAAGGAAGCTGCTCATGGGGATGGAGAGTGAAGGAGGGAAGTGAGTCCACACTGGGGTGTGAGGGCTCTTCTCAGAGGGGTGTGAGCAGATCTGGGTGGGGGGAGGGGCAGGGGCTCAGGCAGACCTGGAGAGGCTGCTCCTCACAGAGGGAGGGGCGAGTGCAGGGGCCACGGGGAGATGCCCAAGGGGCTCAGGACAAGGAGGCAGGAGAGCAGAGTAAGAATGAGGGGAGTGAGGGCAGAGACAGAGCAGGAGCCTGCTGTCACTGCCAGGAAAGCGGGGAGGGGAAGGGGGGAGGGACCTGGTCTGAAGTTTTTAAGGAATCACTTCTGTGCTTTGCAATAAATAGACAGTAAGATTGTTTTTATTATTTTTTTTTTGGCGGGGGCGGGGATGATGAGGGCAGATACAAGTGAGGAGGCTACTAGAATAATTTAGGGAGCAGTGGAAATGGAGAGACAGGGTCACATTCCAGACATACTTGGAAGGTGGAGTCTGTAAAACCTGCTGACAGGACGGGTGTGGATTGTAAAAGAAGAGGACTGTGATGTTTGGGGTGAGGAAGGGGAAGGACAGGGTCACCATTTACTGAGTTGCAGAAGATGGTGGAGGCAGATCTAGGAGACTTCTCTTGTGGACAAGTAGAAATGACCTCTCAGTGATATCACTGTGCAGCTGGACATGCAAGTGTGAAGGTCTATGCTAGAGACACAGGTGTGAGAGCTAGTGGTCTAGGCTGGTGAAGGCACAGGACTTGTTTTATCTTAAATTGACAGTTTTGCTGATCTTGGTCTCCACTTCTCATTTTCAGAGAAGGGATGAAACCTGACCCGAGTCTTCACAGTGATACTTAACGCAAGTCCTAGTGTGACAGATGAGATCTGTACAAGAAATGGGAACAGAAAGAGCAGGCTGGGCAGGAAAACTAAAAGGAAAGAAACAACGTGCTGAGGGACACCAAGCAGATCATTTGCACTAAGTAGATCCTTGCCCGTGGAAGCAGGAAATACTCAAAGTTAAGAAGGATATGAAGTTTTCACTTGAGGATCTGAGAATCCATCATAAGTTATATTTGAGTGTTATTTAAGAAGTAGACAAATCAGTCTATTTCCCCCAGAGTATCTGGGGAAATTTTTTTTAAATGTCAAGAAAACCCCCAAAATGACCAGGTAACAATCAGGTTTAAGTTACACAGTTATTACATGAGAAATCTTTACTTCAAATTATCTATTAAACCCCTCAGGCATCACCCTAAGATACACAGCAGTACCTTTCTGTGGATGATGCCCTCACTTCTGTCTCTACTTTAGAAATTTGGGGAGAAAGCAAGTAGCATGCTGGGGTCTCCATGATAAACAAGTCCTCTGATCTCCCTAAGTCTCATTTTCCTCTTCTACATAATGTGCTGCAGAAACTAGAATCACTAAATTCAAGGATGCTGTGAGAATCTAAGGAAGTATATGAACAAGCTCCATAAATGGAAAAAGGACATGAATTGATTATAACTTGCTATTGGTGACTGATGTCTATTTTCTCTTCAAACCAACAGTGGGACTCCATGCACAGTGTGGATCACAATATGCAAAGCACACGACCACAAGAAGAGACTATCTCCATCATAAGCCTCCCTGACAGCCACAAAGACATACAGACACACACAGGTTTCCTGCTCACTCAAAGCTTAACTTGGGTGCATCCAATGAAGGGCAGCAATTGCTCTGTTGTGAAAATTCATCATTTCACCTTCTCTCTTTCTAGAGCTCAGAAATTAATACCATCTCTTACTGTGATTTTCATGAACAACAATGAACCATTTTAAGATAGGTTCCAAGCCTTATACATACATACACACACACACAAACACACACACACACACACACACACACGAGTTACTTGGCCTCCATTTCACTGATGTCAATCCTTGCAAACTGTTCCATTTAGCTTTTATGCTTTCATTTTACATTTTGGTTTCTTTCTCAAAATAGTAACATGTTATAGCACAAAAATATTAACCACACTCTAGAAAAAGCAGCTAAATTCACTCTTTCAGTGAGTACATTAGGGGACAGAAACAGGCTCTCTTCAACTGTGGTGGTAGAACTTCAAGTGTGTTGGTGACTCTGAAATCATCCATGCATGAGCCCCAGATGGGCAAACCACCTCAGAGGACTTGAAGTAAAATCCAAGGTAGACTAATTTCCTAGTCACCATTTTCTGATTAAATTAGAGGGAAAAGCCTGACTTAAATTAGAGGGAAAAGCCTGAGCATATATTACAATTCCTCCCACTGACAGGAAGGTGTTTTGACTCACGTTTTTTTCCTCTAAGTTAAATTTCACCAATTTTCACTGAAGAGTAGACACAGACATGAGAGGCAGCCTAGGAAACGGTGACACTGGTTTGATGCCACCGTCCAGAAGCACACCCAGGGCCCTTCAGCGACAGTGGAGACTCACAGTGGAAACACTGTTTTGTAGAAAGCTTTCACTTTCATGTCAGGTTCAAAGGATTTGCTAACAAAATAAGCCACTCGTTACATACAAATAAATAGTACCTATATTTATTATATAATTATCTGGCTTACTTTCAATATACTAACATTAAAAGAAAAGAGAAATAGAAACAGCAGAGGATACATCATCAAATTGGGTTCTGACCAACATGCAGACTCAATCAGCGCTGAAGTCCCATGACACAGCACATCTGGGGTCTCAATTTGTTACTGAATCCAACCTCGCTCTGCTCACCACACAACAGGCCAATGAGATGAGGGGTGGAAGCCAGGAAGAAGAGAATTTACTGGGGGAGCCTGCTGACCGGGAAGATGCCAAGCTAGCATCTCAACATAACCATCTTATCGGGATTTAGATGCCAGGTTCTTTTATGGGTCAAAGCTGCGGAGGTGAGGAAGCAAAGTAAAAAGGCCATTAATCTTGCAAATCTCCTAGAATGGCAAGACTCAGGCAGGGGATGTGTTAATTTCCTCCTTTCTGCCATTTACAAGTGGTCAGGATTCTGAACAAAGGCGCTTTAGTTTAACAGGCAGAGCAGCAGGATTCTCTGAGGTAAGACATTCAGTATGATTAAAATAACAAAAGCAACAAAAAACAAGTCAAATAAATGGGCTTCTTCTCTAAAACGAATTGGGAAAAGGAGCCAGGTAGCACATTCACTCTGTGGGTGAGGTTTCAAAAATTGCAGTTCAGTTGTTGCTCAGTTGCTTTGCGACCCAATGGACACAGCGCATCAGGCTTCCCACTCCTTCACTATCTCCTGCAGTTTGCTCAAACTCATGTCCATTGAGTCGATGATGCCATCCAACCATCTCATCCTCTGTCAGCCCCTTCTTCTCCTGCCCTCAATTTCTCCCAGCATCAGGGTCTTTTCTAATGAGTCGGCTCTTCACATCAGGTAGCCAAAGTATTGAGGTTTCAGCTTCAGCATCAGTTCTTCCAATGAATATTTACAGTTGATTTCCTTTCGGATTGACTGGTTTGATCTCCTTGCAGTCCAAGGGACTCTCAAGGGTCTTCTCCAGCATCACAGTTCAAAAGTATCAACTGAACAACAACAACAAACACCGTGGAGAAGCCTGTAGTAATGGTTAATGAGGGCCAGACGTGAGGCCCTGGTGAAAGAAGGCTGTACTTTGGACTCAAACGGGGGAGGCCCTGTCTTTTTTCAGTTTTTTTTTCCATTTGAAATTGCCCCTCTTCTAATGGCCTGCTAATATCCTGCCCATCTTTCCAGGCTCAGCCCAAATATACTCTCCCATGAAACCATCCTGGATTTATCTCTCTTCTTGTTGGGTTCCTAAGGCTCTGTTTATATCTCTTGTGAAGGACCTGTCTTATCCTGCTCCATCATTTATTCACATGCAGACAGCTTTTCTCAGCTCCTGGGGGATAAGATCTGTGCACCAAGCACTGTGCTGGACCATAATACTGATTATCTCTAAGCCTCACAACAAGTTGCATGTTGAGGCCTGATAGAGGACATGACTAAAATAGGCTGGAGCAAGCATCCCAGAAACAGCTGAGACACTGCCCGGGTGGGATCAAAATTTATTACCCCCGACAGGAGGACTCAGCCTGTCAGCATGCTCCCAGTAGCCTGGTCTGTGCCAATCGGGACGAAGATAGATATCTCCTAAGAAAACCCACGTGCGTGAAAATCTAGCCAATTAATAGATGCAAAGAAACCCTTGTAACCAATCCAACCTTGCCAATTCCCTGTCTTTGTCCTAAACTTATAAATACTACTGTAATATAGAGCTCGGGGCTCTGGCTTTATTCCACTGTGTTGGATGCAGCCAGGGTCCTGGCTCGAGCTAGCAATAAATTCCCTTTTTGCGTTTGCATTGCTGTGGATGTCTTGTTCTCTCAGTTCTGGGGATTGGGACCTTGGGCAAAACACTGCACAGGAAGTACTGGCCCCATTTCACAGATGAGGAAACTGAGATTAAGTGAGGTCACATTCCTGGTATGAGGACTGTTATCTGTTAAACAGAAGAGCTGGACTCTGAACCAGCTCATGTCAGTTCAGAGCCTTTTGCTCTTTCACATCACACTGCCCAGGTTGTGACTAAAGAGTGTATTTGAAATGAAGACAACACTAACCTAATTCAAGACATGAAAGCCTCTATACCTAGACATACAAGCATCAATTAACTTATTATCCTATGATTTTCCAGGCAATCTGAAAAGAAAATGTTCATGTTAGGGGAAGCACACTGACTGAAACTGCCTACCCTGGCCAGGCACCACAGTAACCATTTGTATAAGGTCCTGGTAGGGAACATGGAACTAATAAGACACCACCAATTGGAAGAGTTCAGGAAAGGTCAAAAGGAGACACCACGTATCTGACCACCTCCCAGAATCCTTCTCACTGGCATCCATCTTGGCTGAATGAGGCGTGCACCACCAGGAAGGACTGTGAGTCAGAATGACTGACCAAAGGTAACCTGGAAACTAATCCCATCACTATAAAACCTGAGACTGAGCCACGTGGCAGAGCTGTTCTCCTGGGTTCCCTTACCCTACTGCTCTCCACCCGGGTGCCCTTTCCCAATAAAATGTCTTGCTTTGTCAGCACATGTATCTCCTCAGACAATTCATTTCTGAGTGTTAGACAAGAGCCCAGTTTTGGGCCCGGGAAGGGGTCCCCCTTCCTGCAACATGCATGCTGGCAGGAATGTGGTAAATATGAGATGAAAGTACAAGCTTATAGGCATCCAAGAGGGATTTGTATGGTCAAGTGATCTATGTGGGAAAATATCAAACTAGAATTTATCGGCTTGATACCTTTAACTGTGTAATACCTAAAAGTTTTTAAAAGCCTTAAAAACATTTTGTAGTAACATGTTTTTTGAAAAAAAAAAAAAAAAAACTCAAAAGTTTTTTAAAATGGTTAAAGATGACATGCAGACTAATGTTACATATACTCTTGCTTACGGTAACAGAATATGTTTACTGTTGATTTATGTAATATATGTACAGCACCTATATAAATTATCAGCTCAAATAATGAAAGTGACATATATCAAGAAGATACCTTCTTTCTTACAAGTCACATTTTATGGATGTGACTTTACCAAAAACTGGTTGAGCTTACAATTAGAGGCTAATTTATTTTCAAAATTATTCTAACATTTATAGAGTGCTTGTTGCTGCTGCTGCTGCTAAGTCGCTTCAGTTGTGTCTGACTCTGTGCAACCCCAGAGATGGCAGCCCACCAGGCTCCCCTGTCCCTGGGATTCTCCAGGCAAGAACACGGGAGTGGGTTGCCATTTCCTTCTCCAGTGCATGAAAGGAAAAGTTAAAGTGAAGTAGCTCAGTCATGTCCGACTCCTAGTGACCCCATGGACTGCAGCCTACCAGGCTTCTCCATCCATGGGATTTTCCAGGCAAGAGTACTGGAGTGGGATGCCATCGCCTTCTCCGAGAATGCTTGTTATGTCCCTAGCAATCAGGTGCTTTAAAATCACTATTGCATGTCATTCTCAAAACAACCTTATAGGATTGACAGTACTATTATCTCCATTTTACAAATGAAGAAACAGGCTTGTAAGGTTCAGACAATCAGCCAAAACCACACACCTAGAAAACAGAGAAACTGAGACTCAATCTCTGAGTCTTCTGACTCCTGGGCTTTGGAGTTGACATCATCAGCCTGAACTGATGTTGCCAATGGGATTACTTCATGTTTTATTAGAAGAATGTTTTCAACTGGATGAACTTAAACATTTACTTCAATTTGACCTAGTTTAATACATCTAGTTGTTATTGACATATGTATTCTAAGAAATGCTCTTTTCCAGTGCTTTTTTCTCTAGGATTTGGGGGATGTAGGAGGAGGAAGAACTTTGGGGAAAAAAATCTTGATTATATTTATATGGGTGTATGTGTGGATGGACAGATGTAGAGAAAAGGGTTAGAATAGTAAGGACAGCGACCATTTACTGAAACCCTGACGTGTCTGCATTCCACAGGCATGGCCTGTAGCCTTTACAATAAGCCCACTCCTCCTGCATTTAATAAGAAAGGAAACTGAGACAAACACCTGGAGATGTTGCCCAGGACTGCTTCTCTCCAAAGGCCAAGCCTTTTCTATTGCACATATAGTCTCTGTATCTACAGGGAAAAATACCTCCAGCACACCACTATTATGTGACCGCCTGATGCCCATCCACTAAGCCATAGATTCTAAAAGGAGAAGAGCAGAGGATCATTACTCGTTAGGTGGTTCCCGGTATCATAACGACCTTGTTGACCCCTGCTAATCAGAGGCAGAGATGACACTTCAGAGCAGCAGCAAAACTTCCTGGAAACTTTCTGACCCAATATCCTCTTGAAATGTCAGAGCCCAGGCAGGAAACAGAACATATCCAAAGTGACAGCAGGCAAGACTAAACCACAACTCATCTCTTCACTACTTCTCTGCCCTGGGCCTCCATTCCTGCCAAGGAGGGAATGGGCACGAGGGGCCTGCCTGCATGTCCTGACTATGCAGAGAACAGGAGAGTGGTCCATGTTTATAAACGTCACATCATGTACAGAAGAATCGCTGTGCAGCTCAGTCCTGCAGGGCCCCTTCCCACCAGAGTCTGTGCTGCACAGACTCCCAAGGATGGGTGAAGCCCCAGACACTGCCCATATTACTGGTCCTGTCACCCCATGTGGCTGCAGCAAAGCATTGGCCCCCGGGGAAACACTGAATATCAGCCACTGTCCAGCACCTGCTCTTTTGCAGAAATACTCAAATGTGGGGAGAAAGACAAGGCTGCGCTTCACCAGAAAGGCAAGGTCATAAAAGAAACACCCACACACTGGTCTAGGTCTCTGGAGTCTGATCTGGGCATCAGGAGGTTGACAGGATTAAGGTAAAGAGGAAACGCCTGAAATCTGTTTATTCCACACCCCACCTTCCAGGTTTATCCATCACCTGCTTTTTAAAAAGTTCTCTCTCCAAGCCTCAGTTTTACCAACTATAAAATGAAGATGGTAACACTGAAGATATTCATAAAGAATTAATAATTCATATACCCTCTTCTGGGTGGATGTCTGAGAAAGAGAAATGATTTGCATGTAGACTCTGAATAAATGGGAGCTATTGTCTCAATGCTTTATGTTTGCTTTCCCCTTCTTTTCTTACACAGTATGCTGCTGCTAAGTCGCTTCAGTCGTGTACGACTCTGGGCGACCCCATAGACAGCAGCCTGCCAGGTTCTGCCGTCCCTGGGATTCTCCAGGCAAGACACTGGAGTGGGTTGCCATTTCCTTCTCCAATGCATGAAAGTGAAAAGTGAAAGTGAAGTCACTCAGTATAGACACTATTTAATAAAAATCTTGCTGATTACTGCTAACGGGGCATCGGTTCTGCAAACACAATCTCCCATTAGCCAACCACAGACCAGGAGAAAGAAACAGAAGAGTGAGCAATTCTGTTTTGTCCACATCATCAAAAATTGATTTTCACCTGATAAAAATCTATGATGTTCAAGCATTACTCAAGCAAAATTACTGTTTCCTCAGAAAGCAGGTTTGGAGTCTCTACCACCACACCTTTGAAAGACAGTCCCAGCCTTTTCCTCACAGTATAAAAGATGTCCAGATCTGAACAGACCACAGGGGGAGCCCTTTAACACTATTGTTCATGGATTTTTATAACTCAAGAGAGTAAAATACTGTTTAATCTGTATTTATGTTTTTTTTTTTTTTTTTTTGCCAAATTACATTTTCCTATTAAGCTCAGTTTTGATCATTCATTTACTAACTTCATCTAAATCCCAAGGTAGAGTTAAATGTTTCTTCTTGCCATTTTCTGTGAAACTCAATGCAATTTCTGAAAACAATCTTTCCCCCAATGAAATGAGGCAGGATTAAGAAGAAATTTTAAAGCATTTTAAAATTTAAAGCATTCCATTTTCTTTAATAAATTACAAGTCAAAACCAAGCAGAGAGGGAAATCTGGAGACTGAGAGACTAAGGAGGCACTAACCAAGTACAGTGGGCAGAGCTCATGTGGAGTCTGATTCCATCAATGGTGAACAAGATGTCTTAGTGAGATGATTAGCAACGTGTAAACACCGATGAGAAAGTTGATGATATTCAGGAATTAGGGTAATTTTTCAGGTGAAATAATGTTGGTAATTTTTTTTCCAAAGGCTTTCCTATCTTAGACAAAAACAGAAGAAATGTTTACAGATGAACTGATCTGAGGTCTAGGATCTGCTTCAGAATAATAATGGGGGTGGGGTGGGGCTGGCAGAGATGCAGCAAGACTGGCCACCAGCTGATCCTGGTTGGAGCTGGGGGTGGGTACATGAGGGATCACTAGTGTGCTCTCTGTTTTTACAAATTTTTGTAACTGTCCATCAAAACAAAGAACCTAAAACTGAATGAAGCTTCACCAAATGAAATAAAGGCATTCTGTGATTATCACATCAGAATTAAAACAGCTGCATATACAACTGCATATTTACCCAGACCAGCTTAAAGCAACAGTCAAAGACCTTTCAAATTAAAATTAAAAAAAAGAACTTTCAATAAACCTTATAGCTTAAGCCAACACTATCATTTGAAATTTGAGTATATGCAGCTCAAAAGTCATTACTCACCTCTTCCAAAGCACAAGCCTTTATTACTTCTTCATATCGCTCTTCTTCGTATTTCTTCCCAAATAAAATGTTACTTCTCACAGTTCCTGGAAACACCCAGGGCTGCTGAGAAACATAGGCAATCCTTCCATGCACGCTGACCTTCCCCTGGCTCGGGGGCAGCTCCCCCAGCAGAGCACGTAACAGTGATGACTGAAACAGATAGCAACACACACATGTGAACAGGGAGCACTCAGGCCGGGACACCCATGCCGCACAGTCCCCACCCTGGTGCTCCATGAAGGATATCAGAACAGGATACAGTGCAGCTCCGAATAGTGAAGGAAAAAAATGGAAAAGAGCACTATTGGTCAATGTAAACTGAAGATGGATAAGGAATATAAATACCATAACAATCTACCCCGCCTGACTTTCTCCAAAGGAAGTGCTCTACTCAGCAAAGGCTAAGAATGTGTAAAATCCTTCACTAGCAGAGCAGACCAGCAGGATGTGTACTTTCTGTTCAGTTCAGTCACTCAGTCGTGTCCGATTCTTTGTGACCCCATGAACCATAGCACGCCAGGCCTCCCTGTCCATCACCAACTCCCGGAGTTCACCCAAACCCAAGTCCATCGAGCTGGTGATGCCATCCAACCATCTCATCCTCTGTCGTCCCCTTCTCCTCCTGCCCTCAATCTTTCCCAGCATCAGGGTGTTTTCAAATGAGTCAGCTCTTCGCATCAGGTGGCCAAAGTATTGGAGTTTCAGCTTCAACATCAGTCCTTCCAATGAACACCCAGGACTGATCTCCTTTAGGATGGACTGGTTGGATCTCCTTGCAGTCCAAGGGACTCTCAAGACTATTCTCCAACACCACAGTTCAAAGGCATCAATTCTTCAGCACTCAGCTTTCTTTATAGTCCAACTCTCACATCAAAGAGTTGACTCATTGGAAAAGACTCTGACACTGGGAGGGACTGGGGGCAGGAGGAGAAGGGGATGACAGAGGATGAGATGGCTGGATGGCATCACTGACTGGATGGACATGAGTCTAAGTGAACTCCGGGAGTTGGTGATGGACAGGGAGGCCTGGTGTGCTGCGATTCATGGGGTTACAAAGAGTCGGACACGACTGAGCGACTGAACTGAACTGAACTCACATCCATACATGACCACTGGAAAAACCATAGCCTTGACCAGATGGAACTTTGTTGGCAAAGTAATGTCTTTGCTTTTTATTATGTTATCTAGGTTGATCACAACTTTCCTTCCAAGGAGTAAGTCTTTTAATTTCATGGCTGCAGTCACCGCCTGCAGTGATTTTGGAGCCCCAAAAAATAAAGTCAGCCACTGTTTCCACTGTTTCCCCATCTATTTCCCATGAAGTGATGGGACCAGATGCCATGATATTAGTTTTCTGAATTTGAGCTTTAAGCCAACATTTTCACTCTCCTCTTTCACTTTCATCAAGAGGTGGGGTCATCTGTATATCTGAGGATATTGATATTTCTCCCAGCAATCTTGATTCCAGCTTGTGCTTCCTCCAGTCCAGCATTTCTCATGATGTATTCTGCATATAAGTTAAATAAGCAGGATGACAATATACAGCCTTGCCGTATTCCTTTTCCTATTTGGAACTGGTCTGTTGTTCCATGTCCAGTTCTAACTGTTGCTTCCTGACCTGCATATAGGTTTCTCAAGAGACAGGTAAGGTGGTCTGGTATTCCCATCTCTTGAAGAATTTTCCACAGTTTATTGTGATCCACACAGTTAAAGGCTTTGGCATAGCTTTTTCGATGATCCAGAGGATGTTGGCAATTTGATCTCTGGTTCTTCTGCCTTTTCTAAAACCAGCTTGAACATCTGGAAGTTCGTGGTTCACATATTGCTGAAGCCTGGCTTGGAGAATTTTAAGCATTACTTTA
Source organism: Oryx dammah (assembly GCF_014754425.2). Taxonomy (NCBI): domain Eukaryota; kingdom Metazoa; phylum Chordata; class Mammalia; order Artiodactyla; family Bovidae; genus Oryx; species Oryx dammah. The sequence goes on from NW_024070208.1 coordinate 70,832,347, forward strand.
CTAGCGTGTGAGATGAGTGCAATTGTGTGGTAGTTTGTGCAGTACTTTCTGTATCTGATGTTTAATGCGGTTGTTCCTGCATCTGGTTATCTGTTACTTGTTTTTAAAAAGGTATGTGGGGACTTCCCTGGTGGTCCAATGGTTAAGAATCCACCTTCCAGGATGTAGGGAAGGGATATTTAGGGAGTTTGGGATGGACATGTACACACTGCTATATTTAAAATGCATAACCAACAAGGACTTACTGTATAGCACATGGAACTCTACTCAATGCTTTGTGGCAGTCTGGATGGGAGGGGAGTTTGGCAGAGAATGGATACATGTATATATGTATGCTTGAAAGATACCCTTCACTGTTCACCTGAAACTATCACAACACTGTTAATTGGCTATATCCCAATACAAAATAAAAAGTTTAAAAAATACCCAGATTAAAAAAAAAAAAAAAAGAATCTGTTTTCCAATGCCAGGGTCTCTGCTTAGATACTTCATCAGGGAACTAAGATCCCACATGCCCCAGGGCAACTAGGCCAACACACAATTAGAGAGCCCATGTACTACAACTAAGACCCAATTCAACCAAATAAATAATTATTCTTTTTTAACTTAAAGCGATGTGTGAAGAATATATCCAAAGATTATTTATTAAGAGAACTCTGAGGTTGTTGTGGTCAAAGAGTTAAAGTCCATCATGCCTAGGGAGCTCAAATTCAGAGCTCTGTAACAACCTAGAGGAGTGCAAGGTGGGAGAGAGGTTCAAGAAGTAGGGGACATACATATACCTATGGCTGATTCATGTTGATGTGCGGCAGAAACTGACACAATATTGTAAAGCAATTATTGTCCAATTAAAAAATAAATAAATTTTAAAAACATAAATACATAAATTTTAAAAAGAAATATAAATAAATAAAATATTTTTAAAAGTCCATCAAAGAAGTAATCATCTCCCTCTCGTATACAAATCCCACATTTAGGTTTCTGTATTTTGTTGTGAAAAACACAGGAGACTAAGTGGACGTATACACATGTCCTTCAAATCTGTTCTAACACACAAAAGAGGCATGTCTATGTGCACACCATCAGAGCACTCACCACACTGCTCTGAAATAACCTGCCTGCATATCTGTCTCACCTCAGAATCTGGCTGCCTCTGAAAGGCAGAGGCGTCGGGGTCTGGCTCACATCTGTGTCTTTAGCTCTACCGCATGGCTGCATATTCACTTACATGTGCACTGACGGGACCAAGTAAAGCCACATGAGGAAATGCTCAGAGCTTCTGGCAAGAGCCTTCACCACCTCCAGACTTCCTGGAGGGGCCACTGTGACAAAAAGAGGTCCCCACTGTCTCCGTCTATCCTGAACAGCTGTCACATCAATAATTTCCTTCACTGAAACAGCCAAACTCTCCACAAGCAGTTCCCAACTGTGCAACGTGAAACATCAACAAGGAAAACATAGTGTGTGTTTATCCAGACTTATTTGGCCATGAAACCTTCTTGCAAAACTAACATTCTATGGAACACACCTAGAGAAACACTGTTCTAGACACACCCAATTCAAACCGTGTCATACTCAGCTCTGGGCTCCACTCTGAGAATTTAACAGGAGCTGCAGTGTTGCGTCAAACTGACAAAAGGCATCACAACTTACCTTTCCTGCTCCCACAGGTCCAACCACAGTCAACAGTTCACCCGGTCTGACAGTAAATGAAAGGCTTTTTAGGGTTGGTGATTCCGATTCCTGCAAATTAAAGTTTATAAAAACACACTCATCTCAACAAAGTAACACAAATTGCTTCAGAAAGTAGTTGAAAATAATAGTCACTGATATGCTAATATATCTTCCCTGGTGACTTCTCCTGTGGCTCAGCTGGTAAAGAATCTGCCTGCAATGTAGGAGACCTGGGTTGGGAAGATCCCCTAGAGAAGGGAAGAGCTACCCACTCCAGTATTCTAGCCTGGAGAATTCCATGGACTGTATAGTCCATAGGGGTTGCAAGAGTCAGACATGACTGAGTAACTTTCACTTTCATGCTAATATAGCCCACAATTTTTATCCTTCCTATTTTAAAATACTGTGTCCTGGAGGCCTTTTCATCCAATCCTATCTCTTTGGGGGTTTGAAGCAGCTATAATTGCCTTTAGGAAGATACCTTCTTTCACCAGATTTCCATACAGACACAGATTTAGACACCCACAGAATTTAAGTAGTAGAGGTGACAAGGTACCTGCCTCAAATGCAAACTGCATGATGCACACAAACTTATTAATATAATGTCCTTAGAATATTCAGGGGGAGGTTTTTAATCATTTATAAGTTTTCATCATGACCTTTGGCTTTTCCCGTCTATCTCATTAATCTTCACAGGTGGCAGCATAAGTACCTAGCATGCCTGGTCTTTCAATAAATAATTTGAAATCACTCCATTTTCATTTGATATAAAATAAACCTCAGTAATGCTCAGCAAGCAAAAGGGCGCTTCATATGAAGAAGTCACTCATGCTAAATTAACTCTTATAAGTAAAGCCAAAGACATATATACACATAATGGTTACATATGATTAAGTAAAAGTCTGGATAATCTTCAAATTGAATTTTTTTTCTGGAAAGAACTGAACTGATTAAAAAACGTTCACATACTACTATGCCTGGCCATAATCTGTATGATGACCACGGCTCAGGGCACCACCGTGGCCCTGAATGTAACTACACACCCAGCTTTACTGGCCACCACCATGAGAGCCCCAGTGCCGTGGCTCCTCAGGCTCACCTCTCCAGCACCAGAAATCTGGGAAAACCACAACAACTGTGTATCCTGTTTAGATGCTAAGGCTGCTAACACTACCTGCTTTTGTACTGAATGAAAGGTAAAAGCTACTGTTAAGATAATTCAACGTTAGTGACTGCCAGGTGGTAAACACAGCTGACACACCATAGCAACCACCATGAAAACTGCAGCACTGCTTTCCCCTCCTCAGCTCCCACTACAGCCATTCTCAGCTATAACTAACACCACTCTGTCTACAACTTCACATCCTGTGCCAAAGGCTGCCTTTGATGCAACTAAAAGTAACTTCTATGATGAACTATGAATGGAGATTCATGACATTGTTCAGGAGACAGGGAGCAAGACCATCAGTATGGAAAAGAAATACCAAAAAGCAAAATGGCTGTCTGAGGTGGCCTTACAAATAGCTGTGAAAGAAGAGAAGTGAAAACCAAGGAGAAAAGGAAAGATATTCCCACCTGAATGCAGACTTCCAAATAATAGCAAGGAGAGATAAGAAAGCCTTCCTCAGCGATCAATGCAAAGAACCAGAGGAAAACAACAGAATGGGAAAGACTAGATATCTCTTCAAGAAAATTAGAGATACCAAGAGAACATTTCATGCAAAGATGGGCTCGATAAAGGACAGAAATGGTATGGACCTAACAGAAGCAGAAGATATAAGAAGAGGTGGCAAGAATACACAGAGGAACTGTACCAAAAAATCTACATGACCCAGATAATCATGATGGTGTCACCTAGAGCCAGACATCCTGGAATTCGAAGCCAAGTGGGCCTTAGAAAGCATCACTATGAACAAAGCTAGTGGAGGTGATGGAATTCCAGTTGAGCTGTTTCAAATTCTAAAAGATGATGCTGCAAAAGTCCTGCACTCAATATGCCAGCAAATTTGGAAAACTCAGCAGGGGCCACAGGCCTGGAAAAGGTCAGTTTTCATTCCAGTGCCAAAGAATGGTCAAACTACCACACAACTGCACTCATCTCACATGCTAGTGAAGTAATGCTCAAAATTCTTCAAGCCAGGCTTCAGCAATTTGTGAACCGTGAACCTGATGTTCAAGCTTGTTTTAGAAAAGGCAGAGGAACCAGAAATCAAATTGACAACATCTGCTGGATCATCAAAAAAGCAAGAGAGTTCCAGAAAAACATCTATTTCTGCTTTCTTGACTATGCCAAAGCCTTTGACTGTGTGGATCACAATAAACTGTGGAAAATTCTGAAAGAGATGGGAATACCAGACCACCTGACCAGTCTCTTGAGAAACCTGTATGCAGGTCAGGAAGCAACAGTTCGAACTGGACATGGAACAACAGACTGGTTCCAAATAGGAAAAGGAGTACAAGGCTGTATATTGTCACCCTGCTTATTTAACTTATATGCAGAGTACATCATGAGAAATGCTGGGCTGGAAGAAGCACAAGCTGGAATCAAAATTGCCGAGAGAAATATCAATAACCTCAGATATGCAGATGACATCACCCTTATGGCAGAAAATGAAGAGGAACTAAAAAGCCTCTTGATGCAAATAAAAGAGGAGAGTAAAAAAGTTGGCTTAAAGCTCAACATTCCAAAAATGAAGATCATGGCATCTGGTCCCATCACTTCATGGGAAATAGACGGGGAATCAGTAGAAACAGTGTCAGCCTTTATTTTTTGCAGCTCCAAAATCACTGCAGATGGTGATGGCAGCCATGAAATTAAAAGACGCTTACTCCTTGGAAGGAAAGTTATGACCAACCTAGATAGCATATTCAAAAGCAGAGACCTTACTTTGCCAACAAAGGTCTGTCTAGTCAAGGCTATGGTTTTTCCAGTAGTCATGCATGGATGTGAGAGTTGGACTATAAAGAAAGCTGAGTGCTGAAGAATTGATGCCTTTGAACTGTGGTGTTGGAGAAGACTCTTGAGAGTCCGTTGGCCTGCAAGGAGATCCAACCAGTTCATCCTAAAAGAGATCAGTCCTGGGTGTTCTTTGGAAGCTCAAGCTGAAACTCCAGTACTTTGGCCACCTCATGTGAAGAGTTGACTCATTGGAAAAGACTGATGCTGGGAGGGATTGGGGGCAGGAGGAGAAAGGGACGACCGAGGATAAGATGGCTGGATGGCATCACCAACTTGATGGACATGAGTCTGAGTGAACTCCGGGAGTTGGTGATGACAGGGAGGCCTGGCGTGCTGCGATTCATGGGGTCGCAAAGAGTCAGACACGACTGAGCGACTGAACTGAACTGAACTGATAAGAGATAAGATTCAGTTGAAAATATATAGAATTCTCATTCCCCCAAAGTGGTAAAAAAAATAGCTGCAATAGCATAAATATCATTTACCTAGATAGGAATACCTTTGTGTTGCTTTGCTAAGTCACTTCAGGTGTGTCCGACTCTGTGACCCTATGGGCTGTAGCCCACCAGGCTCTTCTGTCCATGAGATTCTCCAGGCAAGAATCCTGGAGTGGGCTGCCATTTCCTTCTCCAAGGAAACCTTGCCACACATTAATGTTAACACGGAAGCTATTTTTGTGAAAATGTAGCTGATGAAGGCTCTCATTTCTGTAATTTTGAATACAGCTCTAGCAGAATCATAACATGCAATTAGATTTTACAAGAAGAGCCTTATAGCAGAACTCATAACCTTTTCCCCTCTTCCTTTAGCAGTTTAGTATCTTGAGTTATTAATAATTTTTCATTAAAATCATTGAGTTATTAACAATTTGTATTTTTTTACTCCAGAAGGTATATAGAAACCTTTTCAAATTTTTCATCTGATTTATTCACATAGGCTGTAGTACAACTAAAATCCCTATTCTACCTTATAGCCATTTGTTGCACAGGCAGATACTGTTGTATATATTGTTATTTCAGTTCATTAAAAACTGCAGAAACAATCTGTATCATATACTGAATTGATTTAAAATAAATCTATGTGTTTACTGGGAACTAAAGAAATCTGCTAACAAGTTTCATACAACGAATGTGGTAGCATTCACACAGAGTGGACTTTATAATGGAATTTTAGTGGTGTTTTCTATAAATGTTTCAAGAGCATTATGCTGAGAAACACCTGCTGCTGCTGCTGCTAAGTCACTTCAGTTGTGTCTGACTCTGTGCGACCCCATAGATGGCAACCTATCAGGCTCCCCCATCCCTGGGATTCTCCAGGTAAGAACACTGGAGTGGGTTGCCATTTCCTTCTCCAGTGCATGAAAGTGAAAAGTGAAAGTGAAGTCGCTCAGTCGTGTCCGACTCCTAGAGACCCCATGGACTGCAGCCCTCCAGGCTCCTCTGTCCATGGGATTTTCCAGGCAAGAGTACTGGAGTGGGGTGCCATCGCCTTCTCCACCGAGAAACACCTAACAAGAGGCAAATCTACTATATGAAGGCAGGAGAAACCATCAGGGAAGGTCAGGTACCCTGTGTGAGTTTCCATGGACAGAAGGTACAGGGATGTGGTTTCATGTATCTGGGAACAAACCATTGGTTGTCAGTAGGGACGGCAGGTGCTGAGTCAGAAGCAGGTGAACAGGATGCAGGTGGCACCACAGAGTCACAGGCATGAAAGACAGGGTGAGTCTACAGAGTTGACACGTGCTCTGTGGTCCCCACTCTGACAGCAGCTGGGCTCTGGGCTCTGCTCTGGAGCGTGGACCCTCTGGTGAAGGCACCTCCTCCCAGAGGTCCTCCAGCCCTGGGGGTGGCAGCAGCTTCCTGCCTTTGATAACCCCTGGATTGCCTCATACACCACTGTTTTTCCCTTTCTGCTTTTTTCTCCCTCTTTTATCATCTCCATAACTAATTCCCTGAATGGAATTCCCTCTCCAGTGCTGGGGTTCTGTTTTCTTAACTAATTCACACTGATAGAGGAGGATGTGCACAGAGGACCAGGGAACCAGGGGGCAGGGCGAGCATTTCAGTGGGTAAATGGGCTGCAATGGGTGTGTGATGCTGACAACTTCTTGAGACCAGATCCTGTTTTTCTTGTTTTTTTTTTTTTTTTTTTTTTTTTTTCTGTTTGCCTAAACCTAACAAATAAACCAAGTGTTTGGAATCACCAGTTCTCCCTGTCAGCTTGCCACATAGTACAGTCCTTTAACTGGCAATCACTGGTGGTCATTATGCCCACCTACTGTCTCCTCCTGCCCCAGCTGCCATCAAAGTATCCGGAAACATCCAGAAGCTCAGGATGGGGGAGCCCCCACCCTATCCCACAGCTAACATCCAGATCATGGCCTCGCTCTATGTATAATATAGAGATCTGATAATCAAGGCAAAATGTACGCTGATTCCCCAAAGCGTCTTTAACAACCAGTCATGTGTTTGTTAGTTAACCCATTCCACACTGCCGCATTTTGTCTGTCCAATTCCATAAATTCTAACATTACAAATGTATGGACTTTAAGTTCAAAATGTGCTAATACTTTGAAAGCTCTCTTGAAAATGAGAGCAAGAGCAAAATGTCAGACATTTTAGGTTGATTTTATACTTAATCTCTATTAGATACAAACCTTAGTGCCAATTTTGAAAAATTTTGTAACATACTTTTAGTTAATGAGCAAGTCACATTTTACACCATGGTACAATCTAAAAATTCTCCAATAAATCTATATCACACTTGTCTGTTAGCAGTCAGGATCTTGGAAAGAAAGATATGTTACCTCATCCCAAAAAGCAGTGAAATCTTGCATGTCCACCATCATTTCACCACCTGATGGCAGCTGAGTGTTGAGCTGTGGTATTTCATCAAGTGATAAAAAATTCTACAGAAAAGAGGAAAAAAACAGATTGTTAAACGGCAGGAAGAAAGCACAAACAAAAATAGTCACTTTCCTGGAATTTGCAAACTTTGAACAGTCTAAATACTGTTTTGCTAACTGTACATAAAGTTCACATCAGAACATATTAAATAATGTATGGAATAATATATACTCTTATTATATCTCATGGTATATATCAATATAATCATGTAATATAGTGTATTTGTTGTTGTTCAGTCACTAAGTTGTGTCTGACTCTTTGAAATCCCATGGACTATATAGCACTCCAGGCTCCCCATCCGTCACTGTCTCCAAGAGTTTGCTCATATTCATGTTGACTGAGTCAGGGACACTACCTAACCATCTCATCCTCTGTTGTCCCCTTCTCCTGCTGCCTTCAATCTTTCTCAGGGTCTTTTCCAATGAGTCTGCTCTTGGCATCAGGTGGCCAAAGAAAGTATTGACGCTTCAGCACCAGTCCTTCCAGTGAACGCTCATGGTTGATTTCCTTTAGGATTAGCTGGTTTGAACTCTTTGTAGCCCAAGGAACTCTCAAGAGTCTTCTCCAGCACTACAATTTCAAAGCATCATTTCTTCCTTGCTCAGCCTGCTTTATAGTCCAACTCTCACATCCATACACAATGAGTGGAAAAACCATAGCTTTAACTATATAGACCCATGTCGATAAAGCAATGTCTCTACTTTCTAATATGCTGTCTAGGTTTGTCATAGCCTTTCTCCCAAGGAGTAAGCATTTTTTAATTTCATGGTTGTAGTCACCATCTACAGTGATTTTGGAGCCCAAGAAAATTAAGTCTGCCACTGTTTCCACTGTTTCCCCATTTATTGCCATGAAGTGATGGGACGAGAGGCCATGATCTTAGTGTTTTGAATGTTGAGTCTTAAGCCAGCTTTTTCATTCTCCTTTGCCCAGCATTTCACATGATGTACTTTGCATATAAGTTAAGTAAGCAGGGTAACAATATACAGCCTTGACATACTCCTTTCTCAATCTGGAACTAGTCCATTGTTCCATGTCCAGTTCTTATAGTTGTTTCTTGACCTCCATACAGGTTTCTCAGGAGGCAGGTAAGGTGTTTTGATATTCCCATCTCTTTCATAATTTTCCACAGTTTGTTGTGATCCACACAGTCAAAAGCTTTAGTGTAGTCAATGAAGCAAAAGTAGATCTTTTTTTCTGGAATTCTCTTGCTTTTTCTAGATCCAATGGATGTTGGCAATTTGATCTCTGGTTCCTCTGCCTTTCCTAAATCCATCTTGTATATCTGGAAGTTCTTAGTTCACATAGTGGTGGGAATTACAAATTCGAAAAGAAGAAGGCAGCTAGAGAGAATGGATTAAGCAGTAAATAAAAAGGGGACAGGGATGAAAAGACAGATACAAAAGGCAGGCTCAGACACCAACAACCAAAACATCTATGGAGGAAAGAACTCATTTCGAACACAGAGAATTAAGTGAATCTGAGGCCACTCTTCCTCTGCAGGGAACAGGTAGCTCTCAGCAAGCTCCTCCCCTCCCGGCCCAGAGACTGTGCACAGTCACTGCCTGGTCCCTGGGGTCAGCACAGGAGATGCACTCTGATGCTTCTCCTGCTTTTAGACATGTTAGTCACTCTGCAGGCATCACTACACTAGAGCCCTGTGCCACTGCTACTTATAAATACTACTGCCCCTACATGAGAACCAGTCTCATGATATCTGTAATGCACTCTACCTCATAAGAGAAGGAAGTACCTACAACATTCTGAGAAGACTGCCAGCTTTGGCACTGAGAGAGTTAAATTTCACCTAACTGGAACATAGTGATACCAAACAAAAGGAGGCATTTTACAAAAAGTCCACCTACAACTGAAAAAGAATGATTTGTCGCCAAACCTTTATCCTTCGGAGGCTGACGACAGTCTCTGACACCTTCTCGACGGCCATGGGGAAGTAGAGGGTGCTCGAGAACCGCAGAGCCTCGAACAGGGTCACCACCACAAACACTTGGCTGGCTGTGATCCGGTTGTCAAGGAGCTCATTGGTGATGAAGGTGACAAAAATCATGATTTTGCTCACAGTGAAAAACGATGCCAAATTCATGCCCCTAAGGTAGGAACTTTTCAGAATCTTGGAAATTTCCTTACTGTAAAAAGAAAGTAGGACAAAGGTTTTATAAGAAGCATCAGCATACAAGACATGAATTCAGTGCCCTAAGTGGCCCCTTTCTAGGGAATGGACACAGATTAAGATAAACCATCCCTCACATCATGGAGACATTAGCATAGGGTACACTCAGGGGTCTGCCCGACACCAGGACCACACACTGCATCACCACTTCACTCTTTCAAGTAAAAGGAGGCTTTCTGTCACAATTTCAAACATTTTTGGTCAATCCAAGGGGGTTTGAACATTCATTCAACAAACATTCATAATCACAAGTCTGTACCAGGCTCCTCACAGAAAGACATGTCCTTTCCCCTCCAGGGGCTCATGAACTTGTGGACAAAGAGAATTAGCAACCACAAAATTGGGAGACAATAGACAGAGACAGTCATCACAGCTCCCAAGGGAGCCCAGAGCTGGGATATGTAACTTGGAGCAGTGGACTCAGGGCAAGTCACACACACGTGGACCCTGAAGTGAGCTGGAGTCAGTCAGGCTTGGAGGCCAGAGTAGAAGGAAGACGGGCTCTGCCAAAGTGCAAAGTGAGAGGTGACAAGGTGGGGTCAGAGAAGTGCTCACCAGATATTTAAATGAAAGATGGAAAAACAGTCTAAAAACATGAAGCAGAACAAAAGGGACAGTATTTTCGTAGCTCCACTTGAATTGAATAATGGTGATTCATGAGCTTTCATGGTGGTAAAGAATCCACCTCCAGTGCAGGAGACACAGGTTTAATCCCTGGGTCTGTAAGATCCTCCGGAGGAGGAAATGGCAACCCACTCCAGAATTCCTGCCTGGGAAGGCCCATGGCCAGAGAAGCCTGGCGAGCTACAGTCCATGGGGTCACAAGGAGTCAGATCCGACTGAGCGACTAAGCACAGCAACAAGAACAATAGTGGTTCATACAGTTCAGCTCAACACAAGTATACCAAGTCTCTGTAATCTTCCGGGTTATCAGCCATCACCATAAATTACAATTTTAGTTTCAATGTCATTGTCTCAAATACTATGTTAAAAGCATTGCTTACTGGGATTTGAGGTATTAACAACTACTTAGAATTTCATTTCTATATAAGTAAAAAACATATATATTTTTTCCTTTGAGAAGATGGCTAATGAAAGAGCAGGTTAAATGATATCTCCACTATTCTTAACCCTCCTGCAACATGTAGGGGGTGCAGTGAACAGTTAGTATTTAAGTTCACCTTAATGTGAAGATGAACTTAAATACTTCTTTGGTAAGACATCTAAAGTATCCAGTAGAATAGGAAATAAAGCATGAAAATATGGAGTGACATCTATATTATAAACTTACCTTCTCAGTCTGGTAATACGGTCTATAAATGACTTTTCCCAAGCATTCATTTTTATTGTTCTGATGCCAGTTATGACTTCGCTCATGGTCCTGATCCTCTTGTCTGTGAGAGCAGCGGTCTTACTCCTGAGGGGACAGACGTGAGATGAGCCTTAGTGACCACAGCCCGGCTTTCCTCAGCAGCAGCAGCGGGAGTGGGCAGGGGGTGGGGCTAGGAATAAAATCATTCTCTACAGCCCTTTTGCACTTAGAACACAGGCAGGTCCTACTCAAAGCACAAATGGAGAAAAAGGCTTCAACTAGGAAGTCAGGCATTCAGTCCATATCAAGAAGTAACTTGGAGAATGTGCAGCATCGGCTAAAAGAGACCTGAAATGTGTCAGATATAAACCATTTGCTCAAAGAGGTCATGATCAGGTAGGGAGGCAGAAAGACACCCAGGAAGACAGAGTCTGTGCTGTAATAAAATAGGAGAGAAGTTCTGGGGAGCAGAAAAGATGGGGCTGTTAATTCCACCAGGAAAGGAGAACAAGAAGAGCTTCAGAGACCTGGAAGCCCTGGAACAGGGCCTCAAAGGATAGGGAGTATCTCTCTCTCCAGCAAAGAAAGGAAAGGAAATTCCAAATGAAGAAAGACACCAAGCACAGAACTACACACACACAACACACACAAGAACTCAGTGAGCTTCAAATAGCACAACATCTCCATCACCTGACAACCACCCACCTCCAACCCTCTGGGACCTGCTCCAGTCTAACTCAGCACTAGAAGGCTCTTCACCACCAGCCACTTTTCTGTCACATGTGACAGCATTTGCTGAATGTGAGGCTTCATAAAGACACAGTGAAGATCAGCCTGGCCCTGGGGGTGCTTATAACTTAATGGAAACATGATTAAATACCTGAAAGGCTCCCACACAAGCATAACCAAAATATATGCAGTGAGAAATGGGACTAATAGATTATTACTATTTAACAATATTTAAATAACTTGGACGTGGGTAAATTCTGCTGAAGGACACTCTACTTTTTCAGATACAGTACCAAGAGGACTCAGTGAATGCATTCCCTGTTCCTGTTTCAGGATCAGCCTTCAGTTTAAGGCTGGAGCCTCCACTGGCTAAGCCTGTAGGGTCTACAACTCACACAAAGAAGAGACTAGAGAAGGCATTTGTCTTGTTTTTGAACAAAAGCATCAAGCAGACTGTGGATGTTACCTTCCAATGAACATTACATATTATCAATTTTTAAAAGAAGTGTTTCTCTTACCAGAGTGATGAAAACAACTTCCCAAACCAGCTTTGCAAAAGCAGAAGAATGATGAGAACCACCATCCCAGCAAGACATGATATTCCTATTTCCATCCAGATCAAGGCAGTCACTGCGAGAGCCTGCAGTGGCCCCACCCACAGATACTGCAAGAACATCATTACCTTAAAAGAGAAAGACAAAGCCTCCTTCAGTTCAGTTCATTCGCTCAGCCCTGTTCGACTTTTTGTGACCCCATGAACTGCACCATGCCAGGCCTCCCTGTATATTACTAACTCCCAGAGTTTACCCAAACTCATGTCCATTGAGTTGGTGATACTCCAACCATCTCATCCTCTGTCATCCCCTTCTCCTCCTGCCTTAAATATTTCCCAGCATCAGGGTCTTTTCAAATGAGTAAGCTCTTTACATCAGGAGGCCAAAGTATTGGAGTTTCAGCTTCAACATCAGTCCTTCCAATGAACACCCACGACTGATCTCCTTTAGGATGGACTGGTTGGACCTCCTTACAGTCCAAGGGACTCTCAAGAGTCTTCTCCAACACCAGAGTTCAAAAGCATCAATTCTTCAGCGCTCAGCTTTCTTTATAGTCCAACTCTCACATCCATACATGACCACTGGAAAAACCATAGCCTTGATTAGATGGACCTTTGTTGACAAAGTAATGTCTCTGCTTTTTAATATACTGTCTAGGTTGGTCATAACTTTCCTTCAAATGAGTGTTTTTTAATTTTATGGCTGAGGTCACCATCTGGAGTGATTTTTGGACCACAGAAAAATAAAATCAGCCACTGTTTCCCCATCTATTTGCCATGAAGTTACGGGACTAGATACCATGATCTTAGTTTTCTGAATGTTGAGCTTTAAGCCAACTTTTCCACTCTCTTCTTTCACTTTCATCAAGAGGCTTTTTAGCTCCTCTTCACTTTCTGCCATAAGGGTGGTGTCATCTGCATATCTGAGGTTATTGATATTTCTCCCTGCAATCTTGATTCCAGCTTGTGCTTCTTCCAGCCCAGTATTTCTCATGATGTACTCTGAATATAAGTTAAATAAACAGGGGGTGACAATATACAGCCTTGATATGCTCCCTTTCCTATTTGGAACCATTCTGTTGTTCCATGTCCAGTTCTAACTGTTGCTTCTTGACCTGTATACAGGTTTCTCAAGAGGCATGTCAGGTGGTCTGGTATTTCCATTTCGTGAAGAACTTTCCACAGTTTATTGTGATCCACACAGTCAAAGGCTTTGGCATAGTCAAGAAAAAAAAATAAATCTTTTTTCTGGACTACCCTTGCTTTTTTGGTGATCCACCAGATGTTGGCAATTTGATCTCTGGTTCCTCTGCCTTTTCTAAAACCAGCTTGAATATCAGGAAGTTCATGGTTCACATATTGCTGAAGCCTGGCTTGTAGAATTTTGAGCATTACTTTATAGCATGTGAGATGAGTGCAATTGTGCTGTAGTTTGAGCATTCTTTAGCATAGCCTCTCTTTGGGATGGAATAGAAACCAATAAGGACAGAGTATAGAAACAATATGCTCTGAAGGAACAGACAGGAACCTAAATAGAAATTATCTCACTGGGTTTTAAACCTGCTAAAGCAGAAATCCAAGTGTCCACCCCAGATGATACTGTTCCAGGGCAGCACAGGGCTGACTTCAGGGATGTCCTGGGAAAATCAGACCAGCAGCAATGAAGGAAGATGTGGATTTTGACCACAACACAGATGAGCTCAGGGCTTCCCCAAATGCTCTCCATCCCAGAGTTTAGCCCCATCTCCCCTGGGCTCCCCAGCATCCCAGGAAAGCCTGTATTATGGTACTTACTGCTCTCCCCAGTAATCACTTGTGTATATACCTCCCTGATAGACTGTGGATTTTTTAGCGCAGAAACTAAGCTTTATTCACCCCTGCAAGTGAGTAGGGGCCTTACTTCATGTTTGATGAATGAATACTTGAAAGAGAAGTATCTACTACAACACAAATCTGACCAACAGCTACAATGTTCTGGGTCATGTGATCTATGCTTAAGGTCAGTGGAAAAAAGACTGTGTGGCGACAGCAGAGAGGAGGTTGTGTTTGGGGCCCACCCACTTGAGGGCTCCTTATGCAGCAGGCACTGAACAGGGTACAGGGGAAAAACAATCCCTGACCACCAGGCCTTCATCACCTAGAAGAGGAGGAAGACAGTTCAGCAACACCTACACCACGTGCCAAGAAGGGCCGCTCCAGGAGGACCCCTTAGGACACTAACCAAGCTGGGCGAGAACACTGCTGCCTATTTATTATTAGAAAAACAAAATTCTCACTTATAAAACAATACATATAATTACATCAAATTTGCACACAGAGAAGTGAAAGTTGGATAAATAGAACCTATGTCTTACATCCTCAACAGAACCCTGGCTGACACCAAACCCTGGCACCTGGCTTCCCAATAAGCTGAACCCTGTGAGAAGAACAGGAAATGGAAGAGGATCCCTCAGGGCAGCTTACCTGGTCAAACCTGTTCACATCGTTGGACAGCATGTTGACTACCTGGCCTGTGGTGGTCTTCCTCATGGCTGAGCTACTCAGGCGAAGGGCCTGAAATGAGAGAGGGAGACAGAGATCCGGATTCCTAAGGTGACACCAAGTCATCTTAGAACATAACACAATGGAGCATGTGTTCTGGGATCCTGAGTGGTGTCAGCAGGAGCAGGATGACCCCTGACGGCAGGGCTCTAGGGACACTTGTGCAGCCTCTAACTCCTGAGTGTGGCGGCAGCCCCAACCCCAAGGACAGCAAAGGGAGG
The DNA here is from genome assembly GCF_014754425.2 of Oryx dammah. Classification (NCBI taxonomy): domain Eukaryota; kingdom Metazoa; phylum Chordata; class Mammalia; order Artiodactyla; family Bovidae; genus Oryx; species Oryx dammah. Next base: position 70,847,433 of record NW_024070208.1, read on the forward strand.
AGCAGGAGGTAGAAGCAAAATCCAATCCCTTGTTTCAGTGAACTTGGACCTGTCTGAAGGTTAAAGGGTGTAGGTTTAGACTTAGGAGCCAACTAAGTAATTTTCAGCCAAATTAGATGAGACTGGAGAGGTTGCCTTAGGAAAGAAATTCTGAAACTTGGATTCAATCATTCATTCGGTGGGTGACAATATTTAAACACTTTGGGCTTAGTTTCCTCATTCTGAAATGAGCAAGTATATTGTTCAAAACACTGTTCCTGTGAGGAAACTGTGGTCTTGATGCCAGTCTGCTGATTTTAGAAAATACACAAACCGTGTTGCACCATCCCTTTATTTAGTAAGATAAATGCCCTAGAGATCTGAGGAAGCTGAAAAGACACCAGGAGCTGCTTCAACAGATCACCAATTAGAGCCACTAATCCAAACAAAATGTCATACTTTATAAGAAACTTTTTCTTTACTCTTCAAGTTAAAGAAGAAAACAATGATCAAGTGAGAATGTAAATTGATATAACCACAATGGAAGAGAATACAGAAGTTCCACAAAAATTAAACATGACATGAGCATACAATACAGCAATTACACTACTAAGGATACACTCAAGAAAACTAAAAACACAAACTTGAACAGACAATTTGTACACTCATATTCACAACAGCAATGTTCACAATAGCTAAAAGGTGGAAACAACTGTCCTTTGACAGATGAGCAAACACACAGAATGTTGCATAGGCCTATAATGGAAGATTCTTGAGCCTTAAAAAGGAATTAAATTCTGACCTGCCACAACATGGATGAACCTTGAAGACATCATGCTACAGAACAGAAGCCTCCACAAAATGACGAACACTGTATGATTCCACTTACATGGAGTACTAACGTACTCAAATTCACAGAGATCAGAAGTAGAATGGTGCTGGGTGCACGGAGAGGGGTTGGGGAGTTAGTGTTTAATGGATGCAGAGGTTCAGTTTGGGAAAAAGAAAAAGTTCCAGAGATGAATAATTTGTGATGGCTACACAACAATGTGAGTGTACCTAATGTCAGTAAATGCTGTACTTAAAAGGAGTGAAAATGGTCAACTTTACACTGGGTGTATTTTACCACCACCACCACCACAACAACAACAAAAAACAATGATTAAAAGCCAAAGGTAATTTTACCAAAGCTGTGAAAATGTATTAATCAATAAATGGCAAGTCATTTTTATATACGATACCTCCTTCACAATCATTCAAAATTCAGCTGCAAAGAGCACGAAATGCTGAATGGGCCATTTTAGGAGTGGAATATGTGCAGCCTTAGAGACCTCCTGGAGACCTGCCCCAGCCTGGAATCCATGGTCAGAACAAACTATGGCTACGGGCTTAGCAGCCATTCCCTTTCTAATGCCCAATCTAGTTCCTCCCCAGGACCAGGGATCAGGAGGTGGGGCCTGAGCATGAACCACAGTTCAGAGGGGCCTTTCAGGGCTGCTCTGCAGCACCAGCTGTGCCCTAAAGAATTAGCTCACCTGTAACCTGAAAAGAAGTGTCTTGTTTCTGGACCCCAGCAGGACTCTAGATGCAAGGCTGTGTATGAGGAAATTTGTCTTTTCCAGGTTTCTGGAATTTCAAGTTATGTCTATGTTATAATCCCCATAATTTTTGACTTCATATAGGGCCAACATTTAGGTAAAATCAAGGCAATAAATGAACCTCTTGGGAGATATTTACATTCACATAAGCCAATGTGCCAGGTCAGATCACATTTCCCAAAGGCAAGATTCCAAAGTGTGGTGGGGAGAGGAAGAAACACAGGTAGACAATGGCTCACCTGTGCAGCCAAGAGTGAGCTTTCACCAAACCATCACCTCACACCTAACTTAAGGTTTCACAACACGGTTCAGGTAAAATTTTGCAAAATTTTATGATCTGGAAAGAAAAACATTTAGCCAATTTGTGGGGAAATCTGAGTATCCGTCTCCTAAATGGTTAAAGATGCAACAGAATAACAAAGATGATGATAAATGACAGTGAAGACCTCTGACTGCAGTATGCAGGCACAGTTGCAATTTCCACATCACCCAGAAGGAAAGCAGCTCAGATGCTGTTGTCAGACAAGACAGTGAGATGCCAGGTCCCCAGTTTCACACAATCCTGAAAAGTACAAGACTCTGCTCAAAGAAAGATGAGGAGAAGACATCTCACTTTCTGCTGAGAAAGGTATTCTGAAGAAGCAGAAGCTCTAGATAAGCAGCAACCAGGTAAAAGAAGCAAAATTTTCAATTTAAGCTGCTTGGTTTTATCTTTCAATGAGGACTTTATTTATTAATAAAAATTGCATATGTTTAAGGTTACAACATGATACTTTGGTATAAATACACACTGGAAAATGATTACTGTAGTAAAACCACTTAAAGTATCCACTACCTAATATAGTTATCCTATTTAACATTAATGGTGAGAACATTTAAGATCTACTCTCTTTGAAAATTTCAAGGATATAATACAGTCAAATAAGGATTTTTTTTTTTGAACAGTCTAAGGCAAAGACATATCCAGGATCAAGTTTATACTGAGCCCTTCAGCTCTTGACACTGATATATCTGTGGCAATACCTTTGTAAAGATATCTGAAAGCCTTACTCTTTTTATGCTAGTTTAGACAAGGGTAAATGATGAAATAATTTCATGGCATTCTTCAATACAAAATCACTAAACACATTAAATCAGTTCTTATTAAAACTGCTACAATGCATACTAAAAATAAAAGGAAATATTGTATTAAAATAATTTAAATGAAAAGCAACAAATTCTCTCTAGAATTAATAAAACAATGTAAAATTTCAAGTTTCATCTCAAATATCCTATTTTCTTTCATACCATTAATAAAAATTATCTATAAAATATAAGGGGTGAGTCTATATTTAGCATGAATTCTGTTTATATTTTTCTCTAGCAAACATAATTATATTGAATATAATCAGATGGGTCTTTTAAAATTAGAATCATTCCCTTTATCAAATACATTCTCTGCTCTTAGATATAGTTTTATAGATCCAATCTCTGAAGTTCACTTTTAAATACAAATTTGATGTAACTGAAGGTTTAATGAATGACAACAAAAAATTTCCATAAACAGCACTATGGGATTTGGGCATGAAGACATTGAAAATCAACTTGATACTTTTAATACTTATTCTTGAATATTAATGTAATATTTTACAGTACAAATTTAGTGGTTATTTTGTGACAGCCTATGGCTAAAAGTTGTAAAGGACGGCCCACACTTGATCTCAAAAGGAAACTTTTCATTATGTATTGGTAAAGTTTGCTTCAACAGCAATAAACTTGGCTTGATGCAAAAGCAAGCTTCTCGAGGAAGGTGTAAAGGATCCCAGTTGCAAAATTTGTAATTTACAGAGATCTTTCCCCAAATGTTCCTGATCCCTCAAGAGAGGAACACACAGTGGTACCGAGCGGCACTCACCTTGCGGTAGATCATGTGGCCCACGGCTACTCTCAGCCTCATCCCCACGCGCTGCATGTGGTAGAAGCACAAGTGGTGCAGGACGGCCCACACGAGCACGCAGGCGCTCAGCCCTGCCGCGTAGCCGTAGGCTTCGTGCAAATCGGCAGTATCGGAAAGATGGTACTTTTCAACATAGCTAATCATTTTCCCCAAAAATATGGGTTGAACTACTCTGGTGCCTTCCTAAAATAAAAGAAAAAAGTCTTAATTAGAAATGTCAGTTTTTCTTTACACAAGATTTACTTTTATCATTAGCAAGTTTAAAATACATTTTGACAAAATGCTACATTCGTGACTAATTTAAAAGAAAAATATGCAGATTTATTATCTCCTATAAGACGAGTAGACAACAGTTTTAACCTGCAGGTAAAATTTTCCATTCAAACATAGTAAAGCCTTAGTACCTTGTGCTTAGAACACCGTGGGTGCTCAACAAATATCACAAACAGGCTCAATACCAACTGAGCCTTAAGATGAATAAAGAAAAAGGTGGCAGAAGAAGAGGAAGAAATCTGCTTCCATAGGAACAAGCCTGCTGGCAGCCTGCCCCTGTCCCGCATACTCTCAATGTCCCAGCCCAATAGAAAGCCAATGTGGTTCACATATGGGAGACACGCTTTCATCACCTTCTTCATGAATCCTTATGAACTGACGCACTGGCACAAACACATCCACCCTTTTCTACCCAAACTCCACACATAGATCCAGGGAATGGAAACCAGCTTTGGCTGGAGTACCACAAGGAAACAGGTTTGGCAGCTCTGCAGGCTCTCAGCTCCTGAGAGCACTGCCTCAATATGTCTCTACCCGCTAGAAGTTGGAATGTTCCTTGGAGTAAAAAATTAAACATGGTGGACGCCAAGCTAAAAAATCATCTCTTCCGTAGTTCTTGATCCACCATCCACTGAAGGTGGTGGTTTGGAAGAAATGTTACCAATCCTCTCTTCCCCAAGGCCTAAACCAATTGATTCAGTGTGCACTGAGGTTTCCACTCTGAGTAAGACTTATGGAAAGCAACTTTCTTTCCCAAAGAAAAACGCAAAGGAACAGCAACACCCACCCACCCTGCCAAACAGCCACTCCACCTCACAAGCTACTTCCTCTCTCTAGTCACCCCTTGAAGGTCCCCTTCTTCCTAGGTCCCCTTCTTCACCATCAAGGAAAACCATTCAAAAAATCCAAGTTACCAAAGCTAAACACCTTGGGCTGCAATATCATTTCTTCCACAGACTTCTCAAAAGACAAAATGTTAAAAGTTTGGAAGTCTTTCAGGGGGGCTTTTCATTTCTTGGCAATCCTGCATTACTAACACAGAAACAGGGTAAGCTTGGCTTACCTGACAGGTATGCTTTGATAGCTCTCTTCTGTTGTCTGAAGCTAAGGAACCCACTCACAAGAGGAGGGAAGGAGAATCCATAACACCAAACATTAAAAAAAAAAAAAAAGGCATTTTCTGCTCAGCCAACCAGTGCCTGATCAGGATATTTATCAAAAGATGTCCCCATCCCTCACATGGGTTCTCATTAAACCTTAATGTCTTGTCTACACAAATGAACACATGTGCACACACACGTCAACACCAACTGCCTCTGCCTCCATGAAGTCATGGAGATTTTCATCTACTATAGAGGATAAAGGGAACACTATTTAGTTGAAGAAGTGTGAATAAGATGATCAGACTGGAGTAAAATGTAACTGATACATTTCCATCGTGTCCTGTCATCTATCCCAAGAGGCACAGAGAGCTCTTGAAAGAGTCTTTCACATAGTGGATTGTCAAACACACTGTTTACAGTTTCCTGAGATGGAAATGTGGAGGCCACACAGAGAAGCAAGAACATCAAACTGTACACACGGGCAGTCCCGGCCCAGGTGTCCCCAAGGGCAGTCCAGTGCTGGAGCCACAAACCACCAGAAGCCCAGCAGTAATATCTGCCATCCAAAACTTTCCTGCAACTTATGATTCTATTTGGGAAACACTGTTGCCTGTTACTCAGCTCTCCATTTGAGCTTAACATCCCTGTAACTACAGGAGAAATAAGAATAATAGCACTCACCAAATATAATATGGATAAATTCAATAAATCCAGCAAAAAGGAGTGTAAAGGCAGGTCATTACTGCCTAAGCATATCTGGAGTTTTTCACTGAGAAACAATATTTAATAACCTAGTTGAGGGACTTTCTTGGTGGTTCTTTAGTTATGACTCCACACTCCCAATGTAGTTCAATCCCTGGTCAGGGGAGTAGATCCCACATGCAGAAACTAAGACCCAGCGCAGCCAAGCAAATCAATTAAAAACAAACAAAACAAAACCAAAAAACTGTTGGAGAAATAGCCTCATTAAGGTAAAATGCCACTTCATGGCTCATATCTTCCACTCATCTGTGAATTCTTTTTATTCTTGATAATGATTATAATTTAACTGGGATAGAAAATGGTTATCTTTCAAAAAGATAACAAAGGATTTCAAACATGAACTGATGAATTTGGGGGGAGAGTCATTTATTATTTGGGGACTTCCTCCAATGGCTCAATGGTTAGGAATCCATCTCAATGTAGGAGTCACAGGAAATGCAGGTTTAATCCCTGAGTTGAGAAGATCCACTGGAGGAGGAAATGGCAACTCACTACAGGATTCTTGCCAGGATAATCCCATGGACAGAGGAGCCTGGTGGGCTACAGTCCCTTGGGTCACAAAGAGTCAGACATGACTGAGTGATGGAGCACACATGCACAGCTGTGCCTCCAGCAAGGAGCAGCCACGACAATTCAGAGAAGTGATGAAAAGTGCAATGCACAAGGAATTTCCATTCTGGCACAAGTTGCAACTATGGAAAACAGAAAATTGATATTATGCTCCATATGAAAAATACCAGCAGGTAAAAAACAATTTTCCAGTAATTTCTCTCAAAAAGAAAAAATAGAAAGCAAAGTAATCAATAGCACAAAATAGTGAAAACAAAACTACAAGTACATATAGACAGTAAGAAGAAACATATTAAATATGATTCTTCCAAGCTTCCAGAACACATAGGGCAGAAGTGACTGAGGCCATCAAAGGTAGATTGAGTAAATCCATCCCCTCCACACATAAGGAAAGGTTAGAGATGGAGAGTCGTTTAACAGGACAGCTGGCAGCAGCATTTGTAATCTGTGTTTCCATTTCTGACATTTGGTAAAACTGCCTGAGGCAAACAACTGTTGCCTCAAACAACTGCCTGAGGCAACAGTTTGTCCAGCTACCAGAAGATTCAGGTCAGTTCAGTTCAGTCGCTCAGTCGTGTCCGACTCTTTGCGACCCCATGAATCGCAGCACGCCAGGCCTCCCTGTCCATCACCAACTCCCGGAGTTCACTCAGACTCACGCCCATCGAGTCAGTGATGCCATCCAGACATCTCATTCTCTGTTGTCCCCTTCTCCTCCTGCCCCCAATCCCTCCCAGCATCAAAGTCTTTTCCAATGAGTCAATTGTTCGCATGAGGTGGCCAAAGTATTGGAGTTTCAGCTTTAGCATCATTCCTTCGAAAGAAATCCCAGGGCAGATTTCCTTCAGAATGGACTGATTGGATCTCTTTGGAGTCCAAGGGATTCTCAAGAGTCTTCTCCAACACCACATTTCAAAAGCATCAATTCTTCGGTGCTCAGCCTTCTTCACAGTCCAACTCTCACATCCTTACATGACTACTAGAAAAATCATAGCCTTGACTAGATGGACCTTAGTCAGCAAAGTAATGTCTCTGCCTTTGAATATGCTATCTAGGTTGGTCATAACTTTTCTTCCAAGGAGTAAGCATCTTTTAATTTCATGGCTGCAGTCACCATCTGCAGTGATTTTGGAGCCCCCAAAAACAAAGTCTGACACTGTTAACACTGTTTCCCCATCTATTTCCCATGAAGTGATGGGACTGGATGCCATGATCTTCATTTTATGAATGTTGAGCTTTAAGCCAACTTTTTCACTATCCTCTTTTACTTTCATCAAGAGGCTCTTTAGCTCCTCTTCACTTTCTGCCATAAGGGTGGTGTCATCTGCATATCTGAGGTTATTGATATTTCTCTTGGCAATCTTGATTCCAGCTTGTGTTTCTTCCAGCCAAGCGTTTCTCATGATGTACTCTGCACATAAGTTAAATAAGGAGGGTGACAATATACAGCCTTGATGTACCCCTTTTCCTATTTGGAACCAGTCTGTTGTTCCATGTCCAGTTCTAGCTGTTGCTTCCTGACCTGCATACAGATTTCTCAAGAGGCAGGTTAGGTGGTCTGGTATTCCCATCTCTTTCAGAATTTTCCACAGTTGATTGTGATCCACACAGTCAAAGGCTTTGGCATAGTCAATAAAGCAGAAATAGAGGTTTTGCTGGAACTCTCTTGCTTTTTCCATTATCCAGCAGATGTTGGCAATTTGATGTCTGGTTCCTCTGCCTTTTCTAAAACCAGCTTGAACATCAGGGAGTTCACGGTTCACATATTGCTGAAGCCTGGCTTGGAGAATTTTGAGCATTACTTTAGTAGCATGTGAGATGAGTGCAATTGTGTGGTGGTTTGAGCATTCTTTTGCATTTCCTTTCTTTGGGATTAGAATGAAAACCGAACTTTTCTAGTCCTGTGGCCACTGCTGAGTTTTCCAAATTTGTTGGCATATTGAGTGCAGCACTTTCACAGCATCATCTTTCAGGTTTTAAAACAGCTCAACTGGAATTCCATCATCTCTACTAGCTTTGATCATAATGATGCTTTCTAAGGCCCACTTGACTTCACATTCCAGGATGTCTGGCTCTAGATGAGTGATCACACCATCGTGATTATCCAGGTGATGAAGATCTTTTTTGTACAGTTCTTCTGTGTATTCTTGCCACCTCTTCTTAATATCTTCTGCTTCTGTTAGGTCCATACCATTTCTGTCCTTTATTGAGCCCATCTTTGCATGAAATGTTCCCTTGCTATCTCCAGTTTTCTTGAAGAGATCTCTAGTCTTTCCCATTCTGTTGTTTTCCTCGATTTCTTTGCATTGATTGCTGAAGAAGGCTTTCTTATCTCTTCTTGATAGTCTTTGGAACTCTGCATTCAGATGCTTATATCTTTCCTTTTCTCCTTTGCTTTTCACCTCTCTTCTTTTCACAGCTATTTGTAAGGCCTCCCCAGAGAACCATTTTGCTTTTTTGCATTTCTTTTCTATGGGGATGTTCTTGATCCCTGTCTCTTGTACAATGTCATGAACCTCAGTCCATAGTTCATCAGGCACTCTATCTGTCATATCTAGGCCCTTAAATCTATTTCTCACTTCCACTGTATAATCATAAGGGATTTGATTTAGGTCATACCTGAATGGTCTAGAGGTTTTCCCTACTTTCTTCAATTTCAGTCTGAATTTGGTAATAAGGAGTTCATGATCTGAGTCACAGTCAGCTCCTGGTCTTGTTTTTGTTGACTGTATACAGCTTCTCCATCTTTGGCTGCAAAGAATATAATCAATCTGATTTCGGTGTTGACCATCTGGTGATGTCCATCTGTAGAGTCTTCTCTTGTGTTGTTGGAAGAGGGTGTTTGCTATGACCAGTGCATTTTCTTGGCAAAACTCTATTAGTCTTTGCTCTGCTTCATTCCACATTCCAAGGCCAAATTTGCCTGTTACTCCAGGTGTTTCTTGACTTCCTACTTTTGCATTCCAGTCCCCTATAATGAAAAGGATATCTTTTTTGGGTGTTAGTTCTAAAAGGTCTTGTAGGTCTTCATAGAACTGTTCAACTTCAGTTTCTTCAGCGTTACTGGTTGGGGCATAGACCTGGATTACTGTGATAATGATTGGTTTGCCTTGGAAACGAACAGAAATCATTCTGTCGTTTTTGAGATTGCATCCAAGTACTGAATTTCAAACTCTTTTGTTGACCATGATGGCTACTCCATTTCTTCTGAGGGATTCCTGCCCGCAGTAGTAGATATAATGGTCCTCTGAGTTTAATTCACCCATTCCAGTCCATTTTAGTTCGCTGATTCCTAGAATGTCAATGTTCACTCTTGCCATCTCTTGTTTGACCATTTCCAATTTGCCTTGATTCATGGACCTGACATTCTAGGTTCCTATGACTAAGCGCAGGCAGCAGCGGCGGCTGGCACACTAAGCACGGCTGAGAGGTACCCAATGTCTGAGGTCAGGGGCAGCAGCCTAGAGTGCCAGGCTCTGACGGCACAGGAAACGCCGAGAAAAGCTACCCCGCATCCGAGGCCAGGGACGGCGGCTGGAAGGAGCAACCCCACGCCCGAGGCCAGGGCGGCGACCAGGAGGAGCAACCCCATGCCCAAGGCCAGGGGCGGCGGCCGGGAGGAGCAACCCAACGTCCAAAGAGTGGTGGCTGTGCGGGCCCAGGTGGGCCTAGATGACCCAGCCCACGTTGAAGGTCAGGAAGGGCTGTGGGAGGAGACACCTTCATCCAAGGTAAGGAGCAGCTGTTGTGCTTTCCTGGAGCTACCCTGAAGAAATACTCCATGCCCAAGATAAGAGAAACCCAAGTAAGATGGTAGGTGTTGCAAGAGGGCATCAGAGGGCAGACACACTGAAACCATACTCACAGAAAAATAGTCAATCTAATCACACTAAGACCACAGCCTTGTCTAACTCAATGAAATTGAGCCATGCCCGTGGGGCAACACAAGATGGGCGGGTGATGGTGGAGAGGCCCGACAAAGTCAGTTTTCATTCCAATTCCAAAGAAAGGCAATGCAAAAGAATGCTCAAACTACCACACAATTGCACTCATCTCACATGCTAGTAAAGTAATGCTCAAAATTCTCCAAGCCAGGCTTCAGCAATATGTGAACCGTGAACTCCCTGATGTTCAAGCTGGTTTTAGAAAAGGCAGAGGAACCAGAGATCAAATTGCCAACATCCTCTGGATCATGGAAAAAGCAAGAGAGTTCCAGCAAAACCTCTATTTCTGCTTTATTGATTATGCCAAAGCCTTTGACTGTGTGGATCACAATAAACTGGAAAATTCTGTAAGAGATGGGAATACCAGACCACATGACCTGCCTCTTGAGAAATCTGTATGCAGGTCAGGAAGCAACAGCTAGAACTGGACATGGAACAACAGACTGGTTCCAAAGAGGAAAAGGAATACATCAAGGCTGTATATTGTCACCCTCCTTATTTAACTTATGTGCAGAGTACATCATGAGAAACGCTTGACTGGAAGAAACACAAGCTGGAATCAAGATTGCCAAGAGAAATATCAATAACCTCAGATATGCAGATGACACCACCCTTATGGCAGAAAGTGAAGAGGAGCTAAAGAGCCTCTTGATGAAAGTAAAAGAGGAGAGTGAAAAAATTGGCTTAAAGTTCAACATTCAGAAAACGAAGATCATAGCATCTGGTCCCATCACTTCATGGGAAATAGATGGGGAAACAGTGAAAACAGTGTCAGACTATATTTTGGGGGGCTCCAAAATCACTTCAGATGGTGATTGCGGCCATGAAATTAAAAGACGCTTACTCCTTGGAAGAAAAGTTTTGAGCAACCTAGATAGCATATTCAAAGGCAGAGATATTACTTTGCCGACTAAGGTCCATCTAGTCAAGGCTATGGTTTTTCCTGTGGTCATGTATGGATGTGAGAGTTGGACTGTGAAGAAGGCTGAGTGCCAAAGAACTGATGCTTTTGAACTGTGGTGTTGGAGAAGACTCTTGAGAGTCCCTTGGACTGCAAGGAGATCCAACCAGTCCATTCTGAAATAGATCAACCCTGTGATTTCTTTTGAAGGAATGATGCTAAAGCTGAAACTCCAATACTTTGGCCACCTCATGTGAAGAGTTGCCTCATTGGAAAAGACTTTGATTCTGGGAGGGATTGAGGGCAGGAGGAGAAGGGGACGACAGGGTTGAGATGGCTGGATGGCATCACTGACTCAATTGACATGAGTCTGAGTGAACTACGGGAGTTGGTGATAGAGAGTGAAGCCTGGCGTGCTGAGATTCATGGGGTCACAAAGAGTCGGACACGACTGAGCGACTGAACTGAACTGAACTGATGCAATATTGCTCTTTACAGCATCGGACCTTGCTTCTATCACCAGTCACATCCAACCTGGGTATTGTTTTGGCTTTGGCTCCATCCCTTCATTCTTTCTGGAGTTATTTCTCCACTGATCTCCAGTAACATATTGGGCACCTGCTGACCTGGGGAGCTCCTCTTTTGGTATCCTATCATTTTGCCTTTTCATACTGTTGATGGGGTTCTCAAGGCGGAAAACTGAAGTAGTTTGCCATTCCCTTCTCCAGTGGACCACATTCTGTCACCATGACCCGCCTGTTTTGGATTGCCCCATGAGCATGGCTTAGTTTCATTGAGTTAGACAAGGCTGTGGTCCTAGTGTGATTAGATTGACTAGTTTTCTGTGATTATGGTTTCAGTGTGTCTGCCCTCTGATGCCCTCTTGCAACACCTACCATCTTAGTTGGGTTTCTCTTACCTTGGACGTGTGGTATCTCTTCACGGCTGCTCCAGCAAAGTGCAGCTGCTGCTCCTTACCTTGGATGAGGGGTATCTCCACACGACCACCCTTCCTGACCTTCAACACGGGATAGGTCCTCTAGGCCCTCCTGCGCTGGTGAAGCCACAGCTCCTTGGACGTTGGCATGCTCCTCCCGGCCACCGCCCCTGGCCTCAGGCGCAGGGTTGCTCCTCCAGGCCACCGCCCCTGGCCTCAGACGTGGGGTGGCTCCTCTCATCTGTGCTTAGTGCGCCGGTCATGGCAGCCGCCTGCGCTTAGTGAGCCGGTCATGGCAGCCGCATGCTCAATGCTCTAGTCCAAATAATAAGACCAAATGAAATAGTGGTGTGAATCCCAAGGATAGACCAAATTTCAGAAGACTCTGCTTCTCTTGGATAGTCTCTCAGAGAGGCAAGGAGTGGCTGTGGCTCACCCTGGGGACACAGACACTGGGGCCAGCCATTCCCCAGAGCTGCCCCACCACATGTACACTGGTGTGAGCAGACACCACCAAGGAATTCTCTCATCTGGACATTCCTGATTCTCACCATCAATTAATAAGAAATAAAACAACTGAGGAAATATTCATTATCAATCATGAAGCTAACCGAATTAAAACTTTCTTGATAAGCAGAAACAAGGTCAAGCACTGTCCCTTAAACCTTTCCTCTCTGACATCAATCTATAACCACACGTATATTCTTTCCACAAATCAATTGAGAATATGTTGGGACCTGACCTGAGCCATGACAGGCTCAATAGGCCACACTAGGCCTGAGCCTCAGGTTCTCGTAAGCACGAGTCATAATTCCGGGAAGCCCCACCAAGGTCCCTGATAACACCAAGGTCCCCGATGACACCAAGGTCCCCCCCGATGATGCCAAGGTTAAGTCAATCACCACGATGACCCAGGGTTGAGTCAATCACCACACGCTAACTACACTATTGCTGAGACAAAAGACCACCTGTATATAAGCAGCCGTGATTCAGAGCTCAGGGCTCTTGTCGGATTCCACTGTGCTGGATGAGACCTGGGCCCTAACTCGAGTTAGCAATAAACCCCTTTATGCTTTTGCATTGCTGTGGACGTCTTATTCTCTCAGCTTTGTGGACTCGGACACTGGGCACAACATTTGGGGGCTCGTCTGGGATTCCTTTTAACTGAGGGGAATAACACCCCCCAGCAGAAGGGGTTCCCTAACCTGAAAGAGGTCGACCTAGCTGGCATAAGGCCAAGGCCCAGCATCGTGCTGGGAAGGCAGCTGGCTCTGTAAATGGAGTAAACCTAGCTGGCATAAGGCTGAGGCCTAGCATTGTGCTGGGAAGGCGGCTGGCTCTGTAAAGGGAGTAAGCCTAGCTGGCATAAGGCCAAGGCCCAACATCGTGCTGGGAAGGCGGCTGGCTCTGTGGACACCTGGTTGGTAAGATAACCTCAAGGGAAAAGAAATTTCAGGGGGGGGCCCAGGAAGACCTAGTGCTGTGTTCTTGGCCGATATGAATTAGTTATCTGCTAGTCGTGTCTGTGTGAGTGCCGGCATTGTCTCTGCTCTTTGTGTGTTCATTTTGTCTCTTGTGTTCTTCTCTGTAATCATGGGGCAAGCAACTTCTACTCCTTTGTCCCTTATGAATGACCACTTTTCTGATTTTAAGTCTAGAGCACAAAATCTATCGGTGTTGGTGAAAAAAACAAACTAATGATTTTTTGTTCCACCGAGTGGCCTGCCTTTGATGTCGGCTGGCTGCAAGAAGGAACCTTCAGCCTGCCAATTATTCAAGCAATTAGAGAGAAAGTGCTCACCCCTGGCCCATCTGGACACCCAGACCAAACTCCCTATATTTTGGTCTGACAAGATTTGGTAGAAAATCCACTGGCTTGTCTGAGACATTTTATTCCCCAGCCCTTTACTTCCCCTTCCCTCACTTCGTCTATCCCACAGGTCCTTGTTATGAAAACATCCAAAGGAAAAAAAAAATACAAAGAGAGCAATGGCTGGGTGAAGCCGGTATTCCAGGAATCCTCACTATATCCTAACCTAATTGACCTAGAAACCGATCTCTCCCCACTCTGCTATGCGCGTCTGCCTTTGCCCCCTCAGGTACCTCAGATTTCATCCGGAAGAACACGAAGGGATACCGAACCCTCAGCCCCAACCCAGGAGGGGGGCCCCGCCCAGGGAACTCAAGAAAGAACTAGGAGAGCCCTAAATGTGGTGGACAAGGACAGCCCAGAAGCCCCCACCTCCATGGTCCGGGCACTTCCTGTTTGGGCGGGGCCAGCCCACCCGGATGGGGAACAAACGTACCAATACTGGCCCTTTTCCACTATGATTGTCAGCAGCTATTACAAGTGCTTTTCACCACAGAGGAATGTGAAGATATTGTCGGAAGCACAGAAAAATGTTCCAGGGGTAGATGGGAAACCTACAATGCAACCTAATCTGATTGATAAGAGATTCCCCCTGACGTGGCCCCGATGGGACTTAGAGCACGCTAAAGGTAGGGAGCATCTCCGAGTGTACAGCAAGACTCTAAAAGCCAGGAAACCAACAAATTTGGCTAAGGTAAATCTGGTTAGACAGGAGCCAGAAGGGAGCTCAGCAGCCTTCCTTGAGAGATTAATGGAAGCTTTTAGGCAGTACACCCCCATGACCCACAGGCCGATGAGTCACGCGCGGCAGTTATGCTAGTATTTGTAAATCAGGCAGCCCCAGATATCAGGAGAAAACTGCAAAAAAAAACACTGCAAAAATAGAGAGGTTAGGGGAACAATCCATACAAGACCTGGTGAGGGCAATAGAGAGGGTTTTTAACCATAAAAAAACTCCAGAGAAAAGAAAAGAATGTGTTAGACGGTAAGAGGAAGTTCAAGGCTGAGGAAAACCACAGGAATCAGAAAAAAAAATTAGCCCAGATATTCTTTGCAGGGGTGAGACAGGGAGCTAATTCTCAGGGAACTAGTAAAGTCAGGCCAAGAGTCGAAGAAAAGAAAGTTAGACAGAGACTAAGAAAGGACCAATGTGCATATTGTCAAAAGTGAGGACACTAGAGAAGAGAGTTCCCTAAAAGAAAACCGGGGGAAAAGCCCACCAAAAAAAAAAGGTACCTTCCCTGGGGGCCCACGTCTTATATGCAGGAGATGATAACAATTAGGGGGGGTCAAGGCTCAGCCCCCCTCCCCGAGTCCTGGGTAACTATACATGTGGAGGGGAAACCAGTCAGCTTCATGGTGGACATGGAGGCCCAATACTCAGTCCTTACTCCTCGTCAAGTGAGAGAATTTCTTGGGACTGTTGGGTATTGCAGGCTATGGATCTTGGGGTTTGCTAAAAAGCCCAGCCTTTATATGAAGGGAGCAAGGAAAGTAAAAACTGGACTTGGACTGAGCCAATGAGACAGGCATTTCAAGAACTTCAGCAGGCTTTGCTGAAAGCCCCGGCCCTTGTCTCCCTAACCCATCTAATCCCCTCCAACTGTTTGTGGATGAAAAACAGGGAGTAAGAAAGGGAGTCTCGATGCAGCAATGGGGGCCTTGGAAGCGACCTGTAGTCTACCTCTCTAAAAGACTGGACCCAGTGGCCACAGGGTGGCCACCCTGCCTCCGAATCATCACAGCCACTGCTCTCCTGGTCCATGATGCTGACAAGTTAACGTATGCACAACAGCTCCTTGTCTACACTCCCCATGCCATTGAAGGGATTCTCAAGCAGCCCTCGGAGACTGTAAAGCCCCCATATTGACTGTGGGATTGCCACCCCCGGAAATGGGAACCCTGCCCCCGACCCCCAAGTATTCCTCTTCTGATCTAAGTCGGATTCAAGAAAATGTCAACTGTCCGGAGGGCAAGGACGGATGGTATCGAGACCAAAATGACAACTTGTTGCTTCCGGCTAACTTGGGTTGACACCTTTGCATGCACCTACATCAGACCACCCATCTGGGAGAGAAAAAGACTCTAGCACTCTTACAGACAGCGCGTCTGCGGTTTCCCCGGCAAAAGGCAACTATACAAGACACAGTCCATGCCTGTAAGGTGTGGCAGATGATGAGACCAGGAAAAGGATGGCACATGGGTATAAGGTACCAGGGAAAAAGGCCGGGACAACACTGGGAGATAGATTTTACAGAGGTAAGGCCAGGCAAGTATGGATACCGTTATCTGTTAGTTCTGGTCGATAATTTCTCTGGGTGGGTAGAAGAATATCCCATTAAGAGGGAAACAGCAACAATCGTAGCCAAAAAATAAAAACTCCTAGAAGAGATAGTGCCTAGGTTTGGGCTGCCGGTAACCATTGGCTCTGATAAGGGACCTGCTTTTGTGAGTCAAATTGTTCAGGGAGTGGCCTTAGCTCTGGGGACCAAATGGAAACTACATTGCGAATACAATCCCCAGAGCTCAGGAAAGATAGAAAAAATGAATCAGACTCTAAAAAAAAAAAAAAAAAACTTTGGCAAAACAGGCAATAGAGACTGGTGGGGACTGGGTGACTCTCCTTCCCTTCGCTTTCTCCTGAGCGCATAATACCCCCTACAAGTTAAACCTAACCCCCTTTAAAATTGTTTATGGGGGGGCCCTTCCAGTGTGTACACCACATCCCTCCAACCCTTTAAAGATGAAGCTCACCCTCATCGACAGGACCCAGGTGAATCACCCTGACCCTCCTGTTGGTGACCATCCTCCGCGACCTGGGAGCCACCAGTGGAAACCCGCACCAGCCAGCCAAGATCACCTGGAAACTTCAAAACGGACTGACGCGAGAGGTGCTTAACTTAACCGAAGGAACACATCCCCCGAACACCTGGTGGCCAGATCTGTACTTTGACCTAAAAAGGGATGATGGGACCTCTTATGGTGCTATTATTAATACTCACTTTTGGCCCATGTATCCTGAAGAAGCTTGTAACTTTTGTAAAAGAACATATTAATACAGTCCAACTACTTGTATTCAGGCAACAATACCAGGCCTTGCCCCAAAACAAAGAGGAAGATTCCTCTATATGATCAAAAGACAGGGGGGAATGTTAGGACCTGACCTGAGCCATGACAAGCTCAACAGGCCACACTAGGCCTGAGCCTCAGGTTCTTGTAAGCATGAGTCATAATTCTGGGAAGCCCCACCAAGGTCCCCGATGACACCAAGGTCCCCAATGACACCAAGGTCCCTGATAACACCAAGGTCCCCGATGACATCAAGGTCCCCCCCGATGACGCCAAGGTTAAGTCAATCACCACGATGACCCAGGGTTGAGTCAATCACCACACGCTAACTACACTATTGCTGAGACAAAAGACCACCTGTATATAAGCAGCCGTGATTCAGAGCTCAGGGCTCTTGTCGGATTCCACTGTGCTGGATGAGACCTGGGCCCTAACTCGAGTTAGCAATAAACCCCTTTATGCTTTTGCATTGCTGTGGACGTCTTATTCTCTCAGTTTTGGGGACTCAGACACTGGGCACAACAGAATAAAGTTCTTATTGTTTCACAAGAATTCTCCACAGCTCTGAAATCATAAAGGATCTTTAAAGAAGCTGAATTTAATAGCACAACATCCATTATTCAGGATTATCTTAGAGTCTGAGTCTCTGAGGCAGACTTTTTATTTTGGCCACACCCTGTGGCATGCAGAATCTTAGTTCCCAGTCCAGGGATCAAAACCCCTCATATCTGCATTGGGTGCATGGAGTCTTAGCCACGGGACTTCCAGGGAAGCTTGTGGTAGCCATTACATAATAGAATCCTTGGTGTTCAGCCTCCTGAAAGCACCTGATATTGGGTCCTACCTTTTGCTTCTTAGGGTAACTTCTTGCAGGGTTCGGTTAGAAATGAACTTCTGCAGTGGATAGAATTCCTCCTCCAAGTTAAGGTACTTGAAACATTTCTCACCCAATTTCCCCACATCTCATTCATGGAAACAAAAACACAAAAACAGAAGCAAGCTAAGAAAGAAAAACACTTGAGTGAAACATATAAGCAGAAGAGTGAGCTTGTAGGGAAAAACTGAACAAGCAGTTAATGTTTAGAACTGGGGGAGTTCTAAAGTAGAGTTGAGAAAAATCCAGAGATAAGGAGAAAAAGC
>NW_024070208.1:70880514-70896975 GCF_014754425.2 Oryx dammah
GAGAGGAGGCTGCTATCTCCTTCTGCCAGCTTTCTCCAGGTTTCCTCTGCAGCCCGTGGGGAGCCTCTGAGCAGCAGAGATGGGCGGGGCTGAGACTCCCTTCTCCACCTTCTGGGTGAGTGCCTGGACTCAGAGCAGGAACTTCCGCAGAGTTCGCTGCCAGGTGCGCTCCTGGGGGCTGGGCTGGTTGTGCCTCACAGTCAGCCTGCTGCCTTTATCGAAGCGCTGATAACTTTGCCTCCCACCTGCGTGAGGCTTCTGGAAGCATCTACCTGGTGTCTCTTGGTCCTGCAGCCCCACACGTGGCACGCTGCATCCATCCTATGCCTGTGGCAGCACCTGCACAGAGTGGGTGCCTCAGAGGTGGTCCCTGGGGGCTGCTTAGGCTTGGGAGGCGGACCTGGTGCACAAAGGGCGCTCCACTCTCAGAAGCAGGTGTTCTCAGGCTCCGGCCCAGTGGGCCTGCAGGGCGGCCAGTCTCCAGCTTCCCCGGCCTCCAGGAGCAGCAGGAGCGCCACGCCTCCTGAGCAGGGCGACCCCGGTCTGTGTCCGCCTCAGCCGGCAAGATGCTGCCTGTGTCCCCGGAGGTGAAGACCAGCCCGCTGCAGAAGGCTAACTTCTGCTCGCGCCTGTTTGTCTGGTGAGCACCCTGTCTGAGCTGTGACATTCCACCGTGGGCACAACACTGTTGGCTTCTGTTGAGGACCAAGGGACAAAGTGAGGGAGCGTGCCTGGGAGCCTGGGGCCGGTGGGGTTGCAAGGTTGGGAGGGGTACCAAGGGACCTGGTGTCAGGGGAACTGAGTCTCCCTGACTTGCTGCTCTCCGCCCAGCCAGCCCCAGAGCCTGAGAGCTGATGCAGGAGGAGCAGAAAGCAAGGAGGTTGCTCAGGGAGAGTCACTGCCCAGCAGGAGAAGGGACTGGGCTCCCTACTCTCCACCTTATCCAGTGGCCTCAGAACCACTCAGGAATTCGCTGTCAGTTCTGAAATAAGCTACAACTCACCCCTGCCACCCCACCTCCGCCCCCAACCAAGCAAGCAGCTTGTGAACAATTTTCTTTATCTATTTAGTGCCCTGCATCTTTGCCATCTTCCAATAATGTCCCCATCTTTTCCCATGTCCCTTAGGTGAACATCTGAGTTCCAACTGCCCTGGGCTCCCTCTCCCCCCCTGTCTATGACCATGTCTTTCTTTCTGTTCCTCCTTCACTTCTTCTGTGGTCCTGTATGTCCTGGCACCTAGTTTTGGCCAATTTCATGTTGTACAAGACACTATTTTTTTAATGAAAGGAATGGGGACATTATTCTGGAACATGTGTTGCTTTTGCCTGGGACACTGGCCAGGAGTAGAGTGATTTGACCACAGCCCCTGGCCCTATTGTGAATATCTCCACTTCTACCTTTGAGAACCAAACCCTGGGGATGGGGTCCCTGAAACCTGTGGGGTCTTATCCAGATCTCTATCCTTCAGAGAAGCAGTGCATGGTCTTGATACAGGTGGTCCTGCCCAGGAGTCCTTTGGTCCTGAAACCACTGACAGGTCCATGAGCTGGGAGGAAACACAGAGATGAAAAGCACTGCAGAGAGCTGAAGCTCTTAACTGAAGTCTTCATCTAATAGCTGGGACTACAGATATGCAAGCCTGAACCTTTGGATTTTAATCACACTTAGGTGATTATTAGGTCTTTTGTTTCTGGACCCTAACCCATTTATCTTTTCCACAAATTCCGATACTTCTTTTATTGGACAGCCTAGGGGATCCCCAGGAGGATGGCAGCTCCTATGCTTGTTTTGATGGTGGTGTATTCAGTGCATGTGGCTACATCCCTTGGCTATTTGATCACCCTTTAGGAAAGAGGGGCCTAGAAGAAGGAATATGTGTGTGGTTACCATAAATAATAGCAAAGTAGACAAATGTCTCCTTAACATCAAGTAGGACAAGAAACTCTCAAAGCACATTCAATTTGTTGACTTTGAAAATGTATGTGCATAGAAATGGAAGGTGAAGACTTCCATTTTCATTGGCACCCATTTCTAGTTTTTCTGCTGGGGAGGAAGGAGCTATTACCTCTTATTTCATGCTTGAAGACTCTGAAGCATAGAGGTTGAGTAGTTGCCTACCATCACACAGCTAATAAGTGGTGGAGTGGGATCTCAAACCAGGAAGTCTGGTTCTGAGGTCTGTGTTTCTTGTGTATGTAACTGCTCTGCTTGCCATGGAATTGGTTGCCTGGACTTGTTCCAGGGTCCTGGCCCAGATTGAGACCCCTTATCATGATGGGGAGGTTCTTGCTCCACTCAGATTCCCACAACCAATAAGTAAACTGATGGTGAGACTGGTAGAGCACAAGCTTTGCTCAGTGACCAAAGAATGAGAAACAGCTCCTTAGTTTGCAAGTCAACCTCTCAGCCCAACTGGGTATATAGGCGGGTTGAAGTAAAAGAAAGGGAATCAGGTTAAGAGAGGGAGGAATATGAATGGCTTACCCAATAATGTGGTGTGATTTGGACCTGAAATTAAGGCGGCACTCCTTTTCAGTCCCTGTATGAGCCCTTTGCTTTGTTGTCATTGTCAACTGTAGTGGTCTGGTTGGTGTGTCATTTATCACACTCATATATTACAGTGGATGCATAATGAGGCTCTGTGTCTACTGGAGGTTAGGTCTTCTGCCATTTGGGTCCTACCTAGTTCTAATCACTTCTTATTTTTTTTCTTTCCTTTTATGAATGAACCTTAAAATCAGATAAGAGAGGTTGGTTTCCATTTGAGGGAGGGGCAGGAATATATTTCTGGGGCATCAGCCTTTCCTTTTTACTGCTCCTTATTACTGAAGGACTCTGAAGGGGCAAAGGTTCATCTTCTAATCTTGCTACCTGCTAAGCAAAGGCATTGTCACATGTTGGATTCAGTTCAGTTCAGTCACTCAAAGTGTCTGACTCTTTGTGATCCCACGGACTGCTGCACACCAGGTTTCCTTGTCCATCATGAACTCCTGGAGCTTGTTCAAACTCATGTCCATCAAGTTGGTGATGCCGTCCAACCATCTCATCCTCTGTTGTCCCCTTCTCCTCCTGCCTTCAATCTTTCCAAGCATCAGGGTCTTATCCAGTGAGTCAGTTCTTCGTGTCAGGTGGCCAAAGAATTGGAGTTTCTATCTCAGCATCAGTCCTTCCAATGACTATTCAGGAAAGATTTTCTTTATGATTGACTGGTGGGATCTCCTGGCAGTCCAAGGGACTCTCGAGTCTTCTCCAAAACACAGTTCAAAAGGATCAGTTCTTTGGTGCTCAGTTTTCTTTATAGTCCAAACTTCACATCCATTCATGACTACTGGAAAAGCCATAGCTTTAACTAGACAGATCTTTGTCAGCAGAGTAATGTCTCTGCTTTATAATATGCTGTGTAGGATGGCCATAACTTTTCTTCCAAGGAGCAAGCATCTTTTAATTCATGGCTGAAGTCACCATCTGCAGTCATTTTGGAGCCTCCAAAATAAAGTCTGTCAATGTTTCCATATTTCCCCATCTATTTGCCATTAAGTGATGAGACCAGATGCATGATCTTCATCTTTTGAATGTTAAGTTTTATGTCAGCTTTTTTCACTCTTCTCTTTCACCTTCATTGAGAGGCTTTTTAGCTCTTCTTTGCTTTCTGCCATCAGTTCAGTCAGTTCAGTTGCTCAGTCGTGTCCAACTCTTTGCGACCCCATGAACTGCAGCACACCAGGCCTCCCTGTCCATCACCAAATCCCAGAGTTTATCCAAACTCATGTCCATTGAGTTGGTGATGCCATCTAACCATCTGATCCTCTGTCATCCCCTTCTTCTCTTGCCTTCAATCTTTCCCAACATCAGGGTCTTTTCAGATGAGTCAGCTCTTTATATTGGGTGACCAAAATATTGGAGTTTCAGCTTCAACACATCAGTCCTTCCAATGAACACCCAGGACTGATTTCCTTTAGGATGGACTTGTTGGCTCTTCTTACAATCCAAGGGACTCTCAAGAGTCTTCTCTAACACCAGAGTTCAAAATCATCAATTCTTCTGCACTCAGCTTTCTTTATAGTCCAACTCTCACATCCATACATAACTATTGGAAAAACCATAGCCTTGACTAGATGGTCCTTTGTTGACAAAGTAATGTCTCTGCTTTTTAATATGCTATCTAGGTTGGTCATAACTTCATGGCAGCAATTACCATATGAAGTGATTTTGGAGCCCCCCCCCAAAATAAAGTCAGTCACTGTTTCCACTGTTTCCCCATCTATTTGTCATGAAGTGATGGGACTGGATGCCATGATCTTAGTTTTCTGAATGTTGAGCTTTAAGCCAAATTTTTCACTCTCCTCTTTCACTTTCATCAAGAGGCTTTTTAGATCCTCTTCATTTTCTGCCATAAGGGTGGTGTCATCTGCATATCTGAGGTTAGCAATAGTCAATAAATCAGAAGTAGATGTTTTTCTGTAATTCTCTGGCTTTTTCTATGATCCAACAGATGTTGGCAATTTGATTCTGGTTCCTCTGCCTTTTCTAAATCCAGCTTTAACATCTGGAAGTTCATGGTTTATGTACTATTGGATAATTTTGAGCATTACTTTGCTAGCTTGTGAGATGAATGCAATTTTGTGGTACTTTGAACATTCTTTGGCATTGCCTTTCTTTGGGATTGATGAAAACTGAACTTTTCCAGTCCTGTGGCCACTGCTGAGTTTTCCACATTTGCTGGCATTTTGAATATAGCAATTTAACAGCATCATCTTTTAGGATTTGAAATACCTCAACTAGAATTCCATCACTTCCACGACTTCCCAAGGGCTTACTTGCCTTCGCATTCCAGGATGTCTGGCTGTTGTCCATGATCACACCACCATTGTTATCTGGGTCATGAAGATCTTTTTTGTATAGTTCTTCTATGTATTCTTGCCACCTCTTCTTAATATTTTCTGCTTCTGTTACGTTCATATTATTTCTGTCCTTTATTGTGTCCATCTTTGCATGAAATTTTCCCTTAGTTTCACTAATTTTCTTTAAAAGATCTCTAGTATTTCCCATTCTAATATTTTCCTATTTCTTTGCCTTGATCACTAGGAAGGCTTTCATATCTCTCCTTGCTATTCTTTGGAACTCTGCATTAAGATGGGTATATCTTTGCTTTTCTTCTTTGCCTTTATCTTGTCTTTTTTTCTCAGCTATTTGTAAGGCCTCCTCAGACAACAATTTTGCCTTTTTGCATTTCTTTTTCTTGGGGATGGTCTTGATCACTGCCTCCTGTACAATGTCACTAATCTCTGTCCATAGTTCTTTAGGCACTCTGTCTATCAGATACAATCCCTTGAATCTATTGTCACTTCTACTCTATAATCATAACAGATTTGCTTTAGGTCATATGTGAATGGTCTAGTGGCTTTCCCTACTTTCTTCAATTTAAGACTGAATTTTTCACTAAGGAGTTCATGATCTGAGCCACAGTCAGCTTCTGGTCTTATTTTTGCTGACTGTGTAGTGTCTCCATCTTCAGGTGCAAAGAATATAATCAATCTGATTTTGGTATTGACCATCTGATGATGTTCATGTGTAGTCTTTTCTTGTTTTGTTGGAAGAGGGTGTTTGCTATGACTAGTACGTTTTCTTGGCAAAACTCTGTTTGCTTTTGCCCTGCTTCATTTTGTACTCCAAGGTCAAATTTACCTATCATTCCAGGTATCTCTTGACTTCCTAGTTTTGCATTTCAGTCCCCATGATGAGAAGGATATCTTTTGGGGGGTGATATCCTATCTAGAACTAAGGTTCTAGAAGGTCTTGTAGGTCTTCATAGAACCATTCAACTTCAGCTTCTTTGGCATTACTTGTTGGGACATAGACTTGAATTACCATGATATTGAATAGTTTGCCTTGGAAATGAACAGAGAGCATTTTGTCGTTTTTGAGATTGCACCCAAGTACTGCATTTTGGACTTTTTTGTTGACTATGATTGCTACTCCATTTCTTCTAAGGGATTCTTGCCCACAGTGGTACATATAATGGTCACCTGAGTTAAATTTGCCCACTTCACCCCATTTTAGTTCATTGATTCCTAAAATATCAATGTTCACTCAGCATTGCCTGTTTGACCATTTCCAATTTACCTTGATTCATGGACCTAACATTCCATGTTCCTATGCAATATCGTTCTTACAGCATTGAATTTCATTTCCATCACCAGTCACATCCACAACTGGGTGTTGTTTTCGCTTTGGGTTAGAGGAGCAGATTTCTCCTGATTCCACGAAAATGAATCTGATTGTCACCAGGCTAGAGTCCCAATTGCTCATAGCCTTGGGTAAAGACCATCTGCCACTTGATTGTCTCAGTTCTCTAAGAGATAAAACTAATGAGACAATTGAGGAATCATGGACCAAAGAGCAAGAGAAGGAGAGTAACTGTAAGGGGTTCTAAGAATGACCTTGGAAGCCCAGAGAAGCTGGAGAACCTTTTGTTCCTGTCACAAATTTGTTCAGCCAGGCCCTTCTTGTTTTGAGTATTTGGCCAAGTGACTTTCTCTCTATTAAGGAAAAAAGTTTATTGGAGTATAGTTGATTTACAGTGTTGTGTTAGTTTCAGGAGTATAGCAAAGTAAATCAATAGACATATATCCACTATTTTTAAAAAGTTCTTTTCTTTAAAAAAGATAAAGGCTATTACAGAGTATTGAGTAGAGTTCCCTCTGCTATATAGTAGGTTCTTATTAGTTATCTATTTTATATATACTTCCCTGGTGCCTCAGACTGTAAAGAATCTGCCTGCAGTGCAGGAGACCTGGGTTAGATCCCTGTGTTGGGAAGATCCACTGGAGGAGGGCATGGCTACCCACTCAGAGATTCTTGCCTGGAGAATCCCCATGGGCAGAGGAGCTTGGCAGGCTGCAGTACTTGTGCATGGCCAGACCCCTCCATGTTTGGCATGATCCTGTCCCCAGAGCCCTTAAGCATGGTAACTATCTAGAGTCGGCCATGCCTGTAGGTGGAAGGCTCATAGTGAATGGTTGGTTGAACCCCCAGAAAACAGGGATTTGACTAACACACAGGCCTTTGCAGGGGTGTGGTGGCAGTGGGCAACCTTGATGTCCCCGGGCAGAAGCCTGGGCGTGGAGGAATTAAACCGTGGTTCGGTGATGCTGTCAGCTGTTAGTGCAGTTCCCTGAAAGTCTGGCGGGCTGTATTTATTCCCCAACTGAGGCTGATGGTGACAGATCCAACAGTCAGTAAAACTTCAGCCCTTTTGCATGTTTGAATGTTACTTTTAAAATAAATGAATCTGCCAGGGAGTGATACCAAGGAGGACCATAAGAAGAATCAACTGCATTTTAGTTGGGAAGGTATTACTTATCTTGAGGTTGTCTTCAGAAGATTGGATTCTGAAAGAAGCTCACATGAGTGTTCTGGCAGAGGGGAGTCTGACAGGACTGTAAGGAATTCAGGGTCCAGAACCTGTTAGCCTCAGAGTGTTGTGTCCATAATTCCTGTAAAAACTCCTCTGTGTTGACAATTGATCTGAGGAGAACTTGAGACCTCGAGACCTCAAGGTTGCAACTGCTTTGACTATGACTGGTGCTAAGACACTTCAGTCATGTCCGACTGCAACCCCAACTGGTGAGGTTGCACTAACTGGTGGACTGTAGCCCACCAGGCTGCCCTGTCCATGGGATTTTCCAGGTTGGAACACTGAAGTGGGTTGCCATTTTCTTCTCCAGGGGATCTTCCCAACCTGGGGATTGAACCAGCATCTCTTACATCTCCTGCTTTAGCAGATGGGTTCTTTATCATTAACCCATGTAGGTATCCTTCAATCTGATACATTTCAGAAGATTTAAGTCCTCAGTAATACAGGAACATATCTTCAGCCTTACCCACAATGGCCATTCATCTCTATTCTGCATGCCTGAACCACTGTTACTTTATTTTGATTTCTAAACATATTTTTTCATTAACAATTAAAGCAGATGTACAATGAATGTTCAGTAGGCCACAAACAGGCTGCTTTAATTAAGTTATGTAATATATAAGCCAGCATGACTTTCCTATGCCTAGAATGTATGTGTGTTTGTAAGCATATATCTAATTTCCCCCATATCTTTATATATTTAAAATGTAGACTCTTCTTCTTCTTTTTTTTTTTTTAACAATGTCCATGAATGTAGGTTTCTAATTAGAGATGTGTAATTTGGATATATGTCACTCTCCTTTTAATTTTTAACAGGTGGCTAAACCCCTTGTTTAAAATTGGTCACAAACGGAAATTAGAACCAGATGACATGTACTCGGTGCTTCCAGAAGATCGCTCCCAGCACCTTGGAGAAGAGCTGCAAGGGTGAGCATAGGCAGCAGGGAGGAGGTGAGGGAGAGTGAGAATTTCCACTTAGGGCTAAAGGTGCACGTGAGGGGGGGCTTTGCTTCCTCTGGGTTCTCCTGAGGCTCCTCCCCTGACACAGCACGCTCACCCCCTCAGTTTGACCCCGGGCTTAGCCCACTTTGGAGGCTGGGGAAGCCTGTGTTCCCTGTGCATCTGAGGACATGGAGGGAGCCCGCAGCCATGGCCCTGAAGGCCAAGCTCTGTCCCTGGAGGTGGAGTCCCTGGAGGAGGGAATCTGCCCTCCTGAACTGCTCATGACCTGTGAGTCCAGCAAATCTAGGCAGGAACTTGTTTCCAGAATCTGGAACTTTTCCCTCAAGGCCTGTTTCTCTGGAGCTTCAGAGTCTGCACCGCTCATCTTTCAGGAGCCCTGTGAGCAGGTAGCCGGCATCTATTGCACAGCTGCAGAGCGCCCTGTAGTGCAGGCTCGTCTCCCACTCTGCCCTTCCCCATTTCCCCTTTGGTGGACATGCTGTTTACTGTGCTTTGTTTTGTGTCATAGGCACTGGGATCAGGAAGTGCAGAGAGCCCAGAAGGACGCACGGGAGCCCTCTTTAGTGAAAGCAATCATAAAGTGTTACTGGAAACCCTGTTTAATTTGGGGAATGTTTACATTTCTGGAGGTAAAAGATTTTCATACTGTGCACTGCTTTTTGGTGTATGTATCTCAGTACTGAGGTGGATGGGACCGGTGGGGAGAGAGGCCAGTAGTCTAAGGTCTGAGGATAAACCCTCATGGAAACATGATAGAGCTCAGAGGTTGTATTTATCTTTAGAATGGCAAGAACTGGACTCCAGGGGTTACTAGTTTTCAACTGATTCAACAGTATTGTGGAAGGATGGCCTTGAAATAAAAGACATTTTATATTATGTTAGAAAGTTCCTGGTTCTCAGTATAAACGCTGACTGATCTTTGACCAAAAGAAGATTCCAGCAGCCTCAGGCAATATATGCCCTGTGATTTAGAGGAAGGTAAATTGGACATGAGCCCAGAATAATGTACATTTTATGGCTCATTTATAGTTTAACACTCATTTATAGTTTAACAAGGTAAGAATTGTTACCTTGACCAGGTCACATCTGATAAATGCTTTTCTAATAAGATACCATCGCCGCTCCTTTTCCGGGGGAATAGCACCCAGGGTCATGCATCTGGACTGTAGCCGCCCAGAACTCCTAAGAGCACACCATTCCTCAGGCTGCCCCCTTCCCCGTGGGCTGGCACTATGAGCAAAGCTCCCATGGGGAGGAGCGCCAGCTTCACCATGAATTCTGTGCACCCTCCACACTGCTTTCTTTCCCTGGCTGTGGGAGCAGATTCCTGGTTGAAGGGGGATCCTGGTATCCTGGCATTGGCAGAGGGTGTAGGAGGGAATGTGCAGGGCAAACCAGAGGCAGAAAGCTGTGAGGTCAATGACCTCTGTGACCCTGAAGATCCTGGGTCAAGATCCCCCAGAGGACAGTTCAACTGGGGACATGGTGCCGGCTGCCCCCTGTCCTGGTTGAGCCTGCTGGAGGTCTGCTACAGACTCCCCTGGGGGGCTCGTGCTCTCCGTGGTCCCTTGGCACTGCCTTAGGGACACGGGCGGCCTGTGAGTGTGTGAGGGCAGGAGGGATGGAAGATGCAGGTGCTGTGAAAGGGGTGGAGAAGGTGGAGAGGGTGTGAGCTGTCCTCAGTCCATCGTGTTGTGGCTGAGGTGGGTGGGCCAGGTGGTTTACAGGTGGGCGGCGTGGCTCTTGTTTAAAGGCTGTGCTGGACTGAGGGCACTGCAGGCAGTGGGCAGCTGGGCAGGTGAAGTCCGCCCCACACAACTGGAGGGACCAGAGAATCCGTCAGCTCGCAGGTGACTGGATGGTCCTGGGGGATGGAGTTCTCACTGATGTCAGAAGAGGATTGGCCACTGTGCCAGAGGGTGGGACAGGTGTGTGGGGCAGGGTGCCGCCTTTGAGAGGGCACTGACCACCTAGGTACTGCGGTGCCTTGTGAAGGACGGGGTGGGAGGGGGGACAGGAGCCCGTCAGGCTGCCCCAGCCCTTCTTTGTCCTGTGTGCAGCTGTCCAGTCATGGTATTTCCACGTAGTCACGGTAAGTCTCTGTTTGAAATACCAGGTGGCAAGCTGGTGTGGCCTGTTTGTGCAGGATTTCCTGACCTCACACAGCAGAGCTCTCATGAATTCTGCTTATCAGGAAACCCTGGGGCCTCGCTGTCTGCCTGTGGCTCATGCCAGGTGCCTGGTTGGATGAGTGGCCTCCGGATTTAACATTGGATCATATCCTGGAGCAGGTCTTTCTCTGCTGTCCCTGGCTCTCTAGTTTCTTTTTGGTACCAGATGCTAAAGAGTCTTAAAGTCAGGTGGATTCAAAGCATAGCCCATGTGGCTGGGTTTGAACGGAGCTACTGGTTTTTCTTGCTGTCCTTGGCTGTTGGCTCCTTGGCTGGGGTCACTAAGCCTTCGATGGATCTCATTCTAATGTGAGTCCTGGGTCTTGGCTGTGGCAGCTCATGGGAGAAGCAGACATAGAGGGAGAGGCCGCAGGATCTGGGGTTCTTCCTGAGAGGGAATCCTCCCCACTGTGGTGCTGGGAGTGTTGATTTCAAAGTTGTCCAGCCCCAGTAATACTTCCTGCTGGGGATCCAGGAAGGCCAGGCCTGGGGCTGCATAAGGTGGAACTGGTGGAGCCCTGGGCCCTTTCAGGAGGTTGGTTTGTAGGTGGTCATGGCAGAGAAGTGGGGAGTAGAGGATGTAAATTTAGAGGCTTATCTGTGTGATAGTACTGCTAGTACTAGTAGCAGTGCTAGTTAGCTAAATAATTGATTTTCTGAAGCAACTATCTGCGTTGTGATCAATCTATATTGCTTGTTCTTTATATTTTAGATGGTGGAAGATCTAAACTCAGCCAGGACTTTCTAAAACACAAACATGTTTCCTTTTTGATCTCTGGCCCTCTTTTAATCCCTCAGATGTGCAGAATGCCCCGTGGATCATCCATGATCCTAAGCAGTGTGCTCTTACCACCCACAGCATGAGCGGGGCCTCACAGGTACTCCTGGCGGCACCAGTGGGAGAAAGCAGGGTGACGCCAGTCCAGAGTGAAGCTTTTAGGGTTTTAGGGTTTTGAGATGTGAAAACCTCTGTCCTATGAGAAGAGCTTCCCTGATAGCTCAGCTGGTAAGGAATCTGCCTGCAATGAGGGAGACCTGGGTTCGATCCCAGGGTTGGGAACATCCCCTGGACAAGGGAAAGGCTACCCACTTCAGTATTCTGGCCTGGAGAATTCCATGGACTGTCCTGTGAGAACTGAGGAGTATCTCTTCCTCTCAGAGAAACAAGTAGCAGGCTGTGGAGTGCTTGCTGGTCACCCCTAATTAGAACAGAACAGCCGGAGAGCTCCCAGCACCCTGTGTGCACCTCCACGGATACTGTGGGTGGAGAGGACAGGTCCCCACCTGCCCAGGGCCCTCAGGGTAGAGAGAAGGAGCCTGAAGCCTCTGCCTGGGCCTGAGTCACAGAGACTACCTCCCCAGGTCATCAGCGTTTCTCTCTGAGAGGTGAGGTCTCCATTGCTGGTTTGTAAGTGGGATGACCTCAGAGAGCCAGAGTGGGTTCACCCAGCCCCTTTCCCTGAGAGGGGAGATGTGGCCAGGAGTTATGTCCTCTTTCCAGGACCCTTAGAAGTGGCCCGGCCTCGTCCAGTCACTTGGCCTTTGTCTGAAGCCACTTTTACCAATGGTCTCTGGTCCAGGTGGAGGCCGTGGGACTTTGGAGCTCAGCTGATGGTCAGGAAGTAAACAGAATCCTCTGCATCCCACAGTGGGCTTTGTGCCTTGACTCACCGCTGGTTCCCTGAGAGCTGAGTGGTCTTTGCATTTATTTCCCAACCCTTTCTTCCATGTGTCCCTCACTTCTGCTCAACCCAGGAGGCTGAGGAGTGGCTGCTGGTGGCAAAGATACTGTGGGCTGAGAGGAACCACTGAGGAGCATATGGCAAGGGAGAGGAGGAGGGGCCACTGAGCCAAGCAGAAGGTGACCTGCAGGGCAGACTTGCTGTGTGCCCTGCTGATTCCTGAGAGCATCATGTTAGCCATTAGGTGTCAGTAATACCCACAGTGATGACCTTGAGTTATAAATTAGGGTTTTATATCCAATCTTATTTTCTTTTTCTAAGCATATGTACATTTTTTAATGTAAAATTAAAAGAATTTAAAAAATTGAAGTATGATTGGCTTACAATGTTATATTAGTTTCTGGTATACATCATTAGTGATTTAATACCTTATATAGTACATGATAAGTTAAGTTACCAACTGTCACCATTCAAAGTTATTCCAATATTATTGAATATATTTCCTATGTTGTATAATTCTGTGATTTCTTTATTTTTAAAATTTTTATCTATTTATTTTTGTCCCTGATCCCCTTTTACTTATTTTATAATCTGGAGTTTGTACCTCTTAAGTTCCCTCACCTGTTTCACTTGTTTCCTCCACCCCCCTCAATCCATTTTCTTTATGTAGTCAGGGAAGTAGACTACAAGAAGAGTCAGAGACTCTTTTTGAAAGATTGCATTCATAATGGTTAAAAATTTTCACAATCTGAGTAGAAGTGAAACTTTAATTATAGTCTAGAAAGTTTGATTTTACACATGACTTTTCTCAAGAGTTCTTGTTCCACTGTGATCACCTGTGAGGAACAATGAGTTTTCCAAGCCTTGGTTAATCCAGCCTTTGCCATTAAGAATAGAGTAAGTCTCTTACCAGGACTTCTAATAATAAAAGTGATTATTATTATTATTTTTTTATGGTGGTTTCAGAGTACCCTGCGCTGTTGTAGCTCATTTAGGTGTCCCAGGATTCCTCTGAGGGAGGCAAGGCCAGTATTTTCACAGATAAAGACCCGGAGGCCCAGGAGGGCACACGATGGGCTTGGGGTCATGTGACTCACAGGTAGCCGACCTGGTCTCTGAGGTGCAGTGCTCTGACTGCTAGACCCGTGTTCTCTGCATTCTGTCCTCTCCTCCCACAGCCTCCACTGAGGCTCAGAGCCAAGAGGAGCTGCTTTTCTAGCAACAGCTCTGGCCCCTCTGTCACCTGATTTCTATGGTGGTTTTTTTTTTTTTTCTTTTTAATTTCCTGTAGACTTTTTAAAAATGGATTTAGATTTTTAAGAACATTTCAAAAATACAAAAATAGAATAGAATGAAAGGTAACACAATGTGTCACTCCAGAGTAGGGCTCTCTGGCAGAAAGATTGTTGTGAGTTGATTGTGTTTTTCAGAATAGACACAGGAGAAATTCTGAAGACAGAGTAGAAGTTACTCTTCTGAGAGACTGATAAAGGAAGTCTCCGTTTGTAAAGGTGTCTCCCTCTCTGTACCAGAAAAAGGAGGATGGCTCTAAATCACAGCAGAATCCTGTTGAAGGACAATCTTCAAGAAGGATGAAATCTGCTTAACAAACCCAACCCTACTGTAGTTTAAGCTGCCTTTCCTGTTAACCTCTCATTGGCACTCTATCACCTTTTCTTTTGTCTTTAGGGGGAGATGGCATTTAAGGTGGTGGCTTGGGCCATCTCAGGGAGTTACTCAGTTCTTCTTGATATTTTGCATGTATATAAGAAATATACATGTTAATAAACTTCTGTTTTATTTTCTTTTGTTATTCTGTCATTTATTACAGGGATCCTCAGCTAAGAACTCAGAAGGGTAAAGGGAAATAAGCCCCTATGTCACCCTAAGTCAGCTTCAGTAATTGCCATAATGAGCAGTCTTGATTCATCTGAAACTCACCCTCAATTCCCAAGATTATTTTATTTCATTTTATTTTTATTTTTTATTTTTTATTTTTGTTTTACTGTTTTCATCAGATTTCTTTCTTTCTTTCTTTCTTTTTTACTTTACAATTCTGTATTGGTTTTGCCATACATTGACATGAATCCACCATGGGTGTACATTCATTCCCAAACATGAACCCCCCTCCCACCCCCCTCCCCACAATATCTCTCTGGGTCATCCCCATGTACCAGCCCCAAGCATGCCGTATCCTGCATCAGACATAGACTGGCGATTCGATTCTTAAATGATATTATACATGTTTCAATGCCATTCTCCCAAATCATCTCACCCTCTCCCTCTCCCTCTGAGTCCAAAAGTCCGCTATACACATCTGTGTCTTTTTTGCTGTCTTGCATACAGGGTCATCATTGCCATCTTTCTAAATTCCATATATATGTGTTAGTATAGTGTATTGGTGTTTTTCTTTCTGGCTTACTTCACTCTGTATAATCGGCTCCAGTTTCATCCATTTCATCAGAACTGATTCAAATGTATTCTTTTTAACAGCTGAGTAATACTCCATTGTGTAAATGTCCAACAGCTTTCTTATCCATTCATCTGCTGATGGGCATCTAGGTTGTTTTCATGTCCTGGCTATTATAAACAGCGCTGTGATGAACATTGGGGTACATGTGTCTCTTTCAATTCTGGTTTCCTCAGTGTGTATGCCCAGCAGTGGGATTGCTGGGTCATAAGGCAGTTCTATTTGCAATTTTTTAAGGAATCTCCACACTGTTCTCCATAGTGGCTGTACTAGTTTGCATTCCCACCAACAGTGTAGGAGGGTTCCCTTCTCTCCACACCCTCTCCAGCATTTATTGCTTGCAGATTTTTGGATCACAGCCATTCTGACTGGTGTGAAGTGGTACCTCATTGTGGCTTTGATTTGCATTTCTCTAATAATGAGTGATGTTGAGCATCTTTTCATGTGTTTGTTAGCCTCCGTATGTCTTCTTTAGAGAAATGTCTATTTAGTTCTTTGGCCCATTTTTTGGTTGGGTCGTTTATTTTTCTGGAATTTAGCTGCATAAGTTGCTTGTATATTTTTGAGATTAGTTGTTTGTCAGTTGCTTCATTTGCTATTATTTTCTCCCATTCTGAAGGCTGTCTTTTCACTTTGCTTATACTTTCCTTTGTTGTGCAGAAGCTTTTAATTTTAATTAGATCCCATTTGTTTATTTTTGCTTTTATTTCCAGAATTCTGGGAGGTGGATCATAGAGGATCCTGCTGTGGTTTATGTCGGAGAGTGTTTTGCCTATGTTCTCCTCTAGGAGTTTTATAGTTTCTGGTCTTACATTTAGATCTTTAATCCATTTTGAGTTTATCTTTGTGTGCAGTGTTAGAAAATGATCTAGTTTCATTCTTTTACAAGTGGTTGACCAGTTTTCCCAGCACCACTTGTTAAAGAGATTGTCTTTACTCCATTGTATATTCTTGCCTCCTTTGTCAAAGATAAGTGTCCATATGTGTGTGGATTTATCTCTGGGCTTTCTATTTTGTTCCATTGATCTATATTTCTGTCTTTGTGCCAATACCATACTGCCTTGATGACTGTGGCTTTGTAGTAAAGCCTGAAGTCAGGCAAGTTGATTCCTCCAGTTCCATTCTTCTTTCTCAAGATTGCTTTGGCTATTCGAGGTTTTTTGTATTTCCATACAAATCTTGAAATTATTTGTTCTAGTTCTGTGAAAAATATCGCTGGTAGCTTGATAGGGATTGCATTGAATTTGTAAATTGCCTTGGGTAGTATACTCATTTTCACTATATTGATTCTTCTGATCCATGAACATGGTATATTTCCCCGTCTATTAGTGTCCTCTTTGATTTCTTTCATCAGTGTTTTATAGTTTTCTATATATAGGTCTTTAGTTTCTTTAGGTAGATATATTCCTAAGTATTTTATTCTTTTTGTTGCAATGGTGAATGGAATTGTTTCCTTAATTTCTTTTTCTACTTTCTCATTATTAGTGTATAGGAATGCAAGGGATTTCTGTGTGTTGATTTTATATCCTGCAACTTTACTATATTCATTAATTAGCTCTAGTAATTTTCTGGTAGATTCTTTAGGGTTTTCTATGTAGAGGATCATGTCATCTGCAAACAGTGAGAGTTTTACTTCTTCTTTTCCAATTTGGATTCCTTTTATTTCTTTTTCTGCTCTGATTGCTGTGGCTAAAACTTCCAGAACTATGTTGAATAGTAGTGGTGAAAGTGGGCACCCTTGTCTTGTTCCTGACTT
>NW_024070208.1:70896985-70908841 GCF_014754425.2 Oryx dammah
GATCTTTTTAATGTGTTGTTGGATTCTGATTGCTAGAATTTTGTTGAGGATTTTTGCATCTATGTTCATCAGTGATATTGGCCTGTAGTTTTCTTTTTTTGTAGTATCTTTGTCAGGTTTTGGTATTAGGGTGATGGTGGCCTCATAGAATGAGTTTGGAAGTTTACCTTCCTCTGCAATTTTCTGGAAGAGTTTGAGTAGGATAGGTGTTAGCTCTTCTCTAAATTTTTGGTAGAATTCAGCTGTGAAGCTGTCTGGACCTGGGCTTTTGTTTGCTGGAAGATTTCTGATTACAGTTTCAATTTCCGTGCTTGTGATGTGTCTGTTAAGATTTTCTATTTCTTCCTGGTTCAGTTTTGGAAAATTGTACTTTTCTAAGAATTTGTCCATTTCTTCCACGTTGTCCATTTTGTTGGCATATAATTGCTGATAGTAGTCTCTTATGATCCTTTGTATTTCTGTGTTGTCTGTTGTGATCTCTCCATTTTCATTTCTAATTTTATTGATTTGATTTTTCTCTCTTTGCTTCTTGATGAGTCTGGCTAATGGTTTGTCAATTTTATTTATCCTTTCAAAGAACCAGCTTTTGGCTTTGTTGATTTTTGCTATGGTCTCTTTTCTTTCTTTTGCATTTATTTCTGCCCTAATTTTTAACATTTCTTTCCTTCTGCTAACTCTGGGGTTCTCCAATTCTTCCTGTTCTCCAATTCTTCCTTTTCTAGTTGCTTTAGGTGTAGAGTTAGGTTATTTATTTGACTTTTTTCTTGTTTCTTGAGGTATGCCTGTATTGCTATGAACTTTCCTCTTAGCACTGCTTTTATAGTGCCCCACAGGTTTTGGGTTGTTGTGTTTTCATTTTCATTAGTTTCTATGCATATTGATTTCTTTTTTGATTTCTTCTGTGATTTGTTGGTTATTCAGAAGCGTGTTGTTCAGCCTCCATATGTTGGAATTTTTAATAGTTTTTCTCCTGTAATTGAGATCTCATCTTAATGCATTATGGTCAGAAAAGATGCTTGGAATGATTTTTATTTTTTTGAATTTATCAAGGTTATATTTATGGCCCAGGATGTGATCTATCCTGGAGAAGGTTCCATGAGCACTTGAGAAAAAGTGAAATTCATTGCTTTGGGGTGAAATATCCTATAGATATCAATTAGGTCTAACTGGTCTAATGTATCATTTAAAGTTTGTGTTTCTTTGTCAATTTTCTGTTTAGTTGATCTGTCCATAGGTGTGAGTGGGGTATTAAAGTCTCCCACTATTATTGTGTTGTTGTTAATTTCCCCTTTCATACTTGTTAGCATTTGTCCTACATATTGCGGTGCTCCTATATTGGGTGCGTATATATTTATAATGTTATATCTTCTTCTTGGATTGATCCTTTGATCATTATGTAGTGGCCTTCTTTGTCTCTTTTCACAGCCTTTGTTTTAAAGTCTATTTTATCGGATATGAGTATTGCCACTCCTGCTTTCTTTTGGTCTCTATTTGCGTGGAATATCTTTTTCCAACCCTTCACTTTCAGTCTGTATGTGTCCCTTGTTTTGAGGTGGGTCTCTTGTAAGCAGCATATAGAGGGGTCTTGTTTTTGTATCCATTCGGCCAGTCTTTGCCTTTTGGTTGGTGCATTCAATCCATTTACGTTTAAGGTAATTATTGGTAAGTATGATCCCGTTGCCATTTACTTTATTATTTTGGGTTTGGGTTTATACTCCCTTTTTGTGTTTCCTGTCTAGAGAATATCCTTTAGAATTTGTTGGAGAGCTGGTTTGGTGGTGCTGAATTCTCTCAGCTTTTGCTTGTCTGTAAAGTTTTTGATTTCTCCTTCGTATTTGAATGAGATCCTTGCTGGGTACAGTAACCTGGGCTGTAGGTTATTTTCTTTCATCACTTTAAGTATGTCTTGCCATTCCCTCCTGGCCTGAAGAGTTTCTATTGAAAGATCAGCTGTTATCCTTATGGAAATCCCCTTGTGTGTTGTTGTTTTTCCCTTGCTGCTTTTAATATTTGTTCTTTGTGTTTAATCTTTGTTAATTTGATTAATAGGTGTCTTGGGGTGTTTCGCCTTGGGTTTATCCTATTTGGAACTCTCTGGGTTTCTTGGACTTGGGTGATTATTTCCTTCCCCATTTTAGGGACGTTTTCAACTATTATCTCCTCAAGGATTTTCTCATGGTCTTTCTTTTTGTCTTCTTCTTCTGGGACTCCTATAATTCGAATGTTGGAGCGTTTCATATTGTCCTGGAGGTCTCTGAGATTGTCCTCATTTCTTTTAATTCGTTTTTCTTTTTTCCTCTCTGATTCATTTATTTCTACCATTCTATCTTCTATTTCACTAATCCTGTCTTCTGCCTCCATTATTCTACTATTTGTTGCCTCCAGAGTGTTTCTGATCTCATTTATTGTGTTATTCATTGTATATTGACTCTTTTTTATTTCTTCTATGTCCTTGTTAAACCTTTCTTGCATCTTCTCAATCCTTGTCCCTAGGCTATTTATCTGTGATTCCATTTTGATTTCAAGATTTTGGATCATTTTCACTATCAATATTCGGAATTCTTTCTCAGGTAGATTCCCTATCTCTTCCTCTTTTGTTTGGTTTGGTGGGCATTTCTCCTGTTCCTTTACCTGCTGGCTATTCCTCTGTCTCTTCATCTTGGTTATATTGCTGCATTTGGGATGGCCTTTTTATATTCTGGTAATTTGTGTAGTTCTCTTTATTATGACACTGTGGATGGGGTTGTATCAGTGGCTTGTCAAGGTTTCTTGGTTAGGGAGGCTTCTGTTGGAAGTCTGGTGGGTGGAGTTGGGTTTCTTCTCTCTGGAGTGCAGTGGAGTGACCAGTAATGGGTTATGAGACGTCAAAAATTTTGGAGTAACTTTGAGCTGCCTGTATATTGAAGCTCAGGGGTGTGTTCCTGTGTTGCTGGAGAATTTGCGTGGTATGTCTTGCTCTGGAACTTGTTGGCCCTTGGGTGGAGCTTGGTTTCAGTGTAGGTTTGGAGGCATTTGATGAGCTCCTATTGCTTAATGTTCCCTGAATTCAGGAGTTCTCTGATGTTCTCAGGCTTTGGACTTAAGCCTCCTACTTCTGGTTTTCGGTTTTATTTTTACAGTGGTCTCTAGACTTCTCCATCTATACAGCACCAATGATAAAACATCTGGTTCCACATTGAGGGACACCCAGAGAGGTTCACTGAGTTACATGGAGAAGAGAAGAGGGAGGGGGTAGTTAGAGGTGACTGGAATGAGATGCGGTGAGATCAAAAGAGGAGAGAGCAAGCTAGTCAATAGTCACTTCCTTATGTGCGCTCCATAGTCTGGACCGCTCAGAGGTATTCACGGAGTTATACAGGGAAGAAGAGAGGGAGGAAGTAGACAGAGGTGGCCAGGAGGATAAGAGAGAGGAATGAAAAGGAGAGAGACAAATCCAGCCAGTAATCAGTTCCTTAGGTGTTCTCCACCGTCTGGAACACACAGAGATTCACAGAGTTGGATATAGAAGAGATGGGGGAGGAAAGAGACAGAGGCCACCTGGTGGAGAAAAAGGAGACTCTAAAGGAGGAGAGAGTGGTCAAGCCAGTAATCTCGCTGTCAGGTAAAATTGGGTCGTGAAGTTTGGGTTTTGAAGTGTACAAAATTGACAACAAAAACCAAAAGCAAAGATTAAAAATCTAGAGAGATGTTGGATTTTCAAAAGTACAATATTAAAGAGAAGAAGCAGAAGGAAAAAAGAAAAAAAAATAAGAAAAAAAACCCCACAAGAATTATTAAAAAACACCACCAACAACCACACAAAGACTATATATGGTGTTTGCCTTAAAAAAGTAGAGTCTGTTTTTTTTTTTGAAAAGTAATAGTACGTTATAGAAGTAAAAATTAGAGGAGAAATAGAAGACTTAACAATTAAAAGAAAAAAGAGAAAGAAAAAAAGAAAAAAAAAAGGAATGATTGTAATAATAGTAAAGATATATCTGGCCATTCTCTGATGTTGTGTGCTGTGTGGGGTCACTTCCAAGGCTGTTCCCTCTGTTTAACTTCTTCTGTTTGCTGGTCTCTTCAGTGTCTGAATTCCATCCTGACACAGGGGGGCGGTGGTGGACCCTTTTTTTTTTTTTTTTTTTAGGCTCACTAGTTCAGTCACACTATGGGGAGGCGGGGATGCTGCAAACAAATAGCACTGTCATGGGCACACAGTGTCTCAGCCCCGCTGGACCCGTCCCTTCTCATGGCGCACAAACTTCTCCAGCTCTACAGTGCTCAGCCAGGAACCGTCTGAGGCTGGCCCTAGGCTGCGTGCACCTCCCCGATCTAAGTAGCTCAGGTTCGGAGCTCAGGTAGCCCTCAGAGGCACAGATTCGGTTGGGACTGCGTTTTGTGCCCTTTCCAGGTCCGAGTAGTTCAGAAGTTTGGCGAGCGCAGTCGCTGCGACTTGCCTTTTCTGTCTCTGCTGCTCAGTTTTCTGGGTGTACTGCTGGTGCTCCTTGTGAGGTGGATGGTGACTGTCCAGCATCTCCAGAAGTCTTAGCAAAGAAGCCGGCCTGCAGTTTGGTAGGTAAAGTCTCTCCGGGGTTGCAACTGCCCCTTTCCAGCTCTTACAGCTCTGGCTGCCTGTCCGCGGTGGGGGATGGTCTGCAGCTGGCTATTTTTGTTCCATCCTTTGTTCTGTGCGCGGTCCTGGTGGTGTCTTATGTTCGAGCTTTTCACGTGGTAGCTATCCCCCAGTCTGGTTTGCTAGCCCAAGTTAAATCGCTCTGGTTAAGCGTGGGGCATTCCTGCCCGATTCTTACAAAGCACTGCAGCCTGCACCTCCCGTGCTTCCCTGCCCTGCCCCCACTTGCTAGTGGCAGATGCAGGCGTCTACGTTGCTTTTCCACTGGGGGAGTTACTGTTGGGCTTGTAATCTGTTGGTTTTAATTATTTATTTATTGTTCCTTCCTGTTATGTTGCCCTCTGTGTTTCCAAGGCTCGCCACAGACTCGGCAGGGAGAGTGTTTCCTGGTGTTTGGAAACCTCTCTTCTTAAAATTCCCTTCCCAGGACAGGCTTCCCTTCCCAGGATGGAGCTCCCTCCCCACCTCCTTTGTCTCTTTTCTCATCTTTTATATTTTTTCCTACCTGTTTTTGAAGGCAATGATCTGCTTTTCTGGTTGCCTGATGTCCTCTGCCTGCATTCAGAGGTTGTTTTGTGGAGTTTGCTCAGCGTTGAAATATTCTTTTGAGGAATTTGTGAGAGAGAAAGTGGTCTTCCCATCCTATTCCTCCACCATCTTAGGACCGCCTCTTGTATAATGTTTTCATGATTTCAAAATCAAGACAAGGCTACTTTTAAAGAAGGCTGATATCCTTGTAAGCTCTATTCTAATTCTCCTTCTCCTTTTAGAGATAACTTTCCAGGCTAATTTTGACTCATCTTTTTATTAATGTTTTTTAAATATAGTTTTATCTGAAATTTTAGTTTTTCTACTGTGCAGAATTAAAAATTTCAATTTCAATACTGTAATCTCTGGACTTGGGTTTATAAGGATTTTTCTGGAAGCATGAAATGTGTCATGGGACTCATTAAAACTGTTTGTGATCATTGTAACTCCTTCATAGCAGGTCTGTAGCCATTCCAGGCTCAGATGCCAAAACAGTGCAAGAGTGGAGGTTAGCAGATGCTTACATGGGGTTAGTTTCTGCATCCAGAATCTTCCAGGGAGAAAAATCTTGAGGTTCCACCCTAATCAGTTGAACCTAAACCAGTTTCTGGAGGCTGGGCCTTGG
The DNA here is from genome assembly GCF_014754425.2 of Oryx dammah. Lineage (NCBI taxonomy): Eukaryota > Metazoa > Chordata > Mammalia > Artiodactyla > Bovidae > Oryx > Oryx dammah. The sequence continues at coordinate 70,902,754 of NW_024070208.1, forward strand.
GCGTCAGAGTGCCCTTATCCCCACCCAGCTGATGCTAAGCTGTAGTCAGGATGAAGACCACTGTGTAAAAGATGAGTGAAGGCTAGGATCTCTAGAATGCTGGTGGGTATGATTTCCCAGATTCACTACCTTTTCTCCTTATCTCTGGATTTTTCTCAACTCTACTTTAGAACTCCCCCAGTTCTAAACATTAACTGCCTGTTCAGTTTTTCCCTACAAGCTCACTCTTTTCTGCTTATATGTTTCACTCAAGTGTTTTTCTTTGTTAGCTTGTTTCTATTTTTGTATTTTTGTTTCCATGAATGAGATGTGGGGAAATTGGGTGAGAAATGTTTCAAGTACCTTCACTTGGAGGAGGAATTCTATACTCTGCAGAAGTTCTAGTTTCTAACCGAACCCTGCAAGAAGTTATCCTAAGCAGCAAAAGGTGGGACCCAATATCAGGTGCTTTCAGGCGGCTGAATACCAAGGACTCTATCAAGAAATGGTTACCATGAGCTTCCCTGGCAGTCCAGTGGTTAAGACTCCATGCCCTCAATGGAGATATGAGGGGTTTTGATCCCTGGACTGGGAACTAAGATTCTGTATGCCACAGGGTGTGGCCAAAATAAAAAGTCTGCCTCAGAGACTCAGACTCTCAGATAATCCTGAATAATGGATGTTGTGTTATTAAATTCAGCTCTTTTAAAGATCCTTTATGATTTCAGAACTGTGAAGAATTCTTGTGAAAGAATAAGAACTATATTCTCAGTTGGTTTGTGGAAAGAATATACATGTGGTCATAGATTGATGTCAGAGAGAAAGGTTTAAGGGACAGTGTTTGACCTTGTTCCTGCTTATCAAGAAAGTTTTAATTCGGTTAGCTTCATGATTGATAATGAATATTTTCTCAGTTGTTTTATTTCTTTTTAGTTGACAGTGAGAATCGGGAATGTCCAGATGAGAGAATTCCTTGGTGGTGTCTGCCCACACCAGTGTACACGTGGTGGGGCAGCTCCCGGGAATGGCTGCCCCCAGTGTCTGTGCCCCCAGGGTGAGCCACAGCCACTCCTTGCCTCTCTGAGAGACTCTCCAAGACAAGCAGAGTCTTCTGAAATTCGGGCTATCCTTTCGGTTCACTCCACTGTTTCATTTGGACTTAATACTTGGACTAGAGCATTGAGCATATGCAGGAGTTAATCTTCTGGTAGCTGGACAAACTTTTGCCTGGTTTGCCTCAGGTAGTTTTACCAAATGTCAGAAATGGAAACACTCACAGATGACAAATGCAGCTGCCAGCTGTCCTGTTAAACGACTCTCCATCTCTAACCTTTCCTTGTTTGTGGAGGGGATGGATTTCCTCAGTCTACCTTTGATGGCCTCAGTCACGTCTGCCCTGTGTGTTCTGCAAGCTTTGAAGAATCATATTTAATATGTGTCTTCTTACTCTCTATATGTACTTGGGGTTTTGTTTTCACAATTTTGTGCTATTCATTATTTTGCTATTTCTTCTTTTTGAGAGAAATTACTGGAAAATTATTTTTTACTTGCTGCTATTTTTCATATGGAGCATAATATCCATTTTCTGTTTTCCGTAGTTGCAGCTTGTGCCAGAATAGAAATTCCTTGTGCACTGTGCGTTTTGTCACTTCTCTGAGTTGCCGGGGCCGCTCCATGCTGGGGGCACAGCTGTGCGTGTGTGCTCTGTCACTCAGTCGTGTCTGACTCTTTGTGACCCCAGGGGCTGTAGCCCACCAGGCTCCTCTGTCCATGGGATTATCCTGGCAAGAATCCTGGAATGGGTTGCCATTTCCTCCTCAGAGGATATTCTCAACTCAGAGATTAAACCTGCATTTCTTGTGACTCCTGCATTGAGATGGATTCCTTACCATTGAGCCATTGGAGAAAGTCCCCAAATAATAAATGACTCTCCCCCCAAATTCATCAGTTCATGTTTGAAATCCTTTGTTATCTTTTTGAAAGATAACAATTTTTCTATCCCAATTAAAGAATAATCATTATCAAGAATAAAAAGAATTCACAGATGAGTGGAAGATATGAGCCAGGAACTGGCATTATACCTTAATGAGGCTATTTCTCCAACTGTTTTTGTTTTTTATTTTTTTTGGCTGTACCAGTTCTTAGTTGCTGTATGTGGGATCTAGTTCCCTGACCAGGGATCAAACCAAGGTCCCCTACGTTGGGGGTGTGGAGTCTTAGCTAAAGGACCACCAGGGACGTCCCTCAACTGGGTTATTAAATATTGTTTCTCAGTGAAAAACTCCAGATATGCTTAGGCAGTAGTGACCTGCCTTTACACTCTTTATTGCTGGATTTGTTGCACTTATCCATACTCTGTTTGGTGAGTGTCATTACTTTTATTTCTCCTGTAATCACAAGGATGTTAGCTCAAATGGAGACCTAAGTAACAGGCAACAGTGATTCCCAAAGAGAATCATAAGTTTTAGGAAAGTTTGGGAAGGCAGATATTACTGCTGGGCTTCTGGTGGTTTGTGGCTGCATCGCTGGACTGCCCTGGGCCATGCCTGGGCTGGGACTGCCTGTGTGTACAGTTTGATGTTCTTGCTTCTCTGTGTGAGCCTCCACATTTCCATCTCAGGAAACTCTATAAAAAGTATGTTTGACAATCCATTTTATGAGGGACTCTTCCATGAGCTCTCTATGCCTCTTGGGATGGGTGACAGGACACGGTAGAAATGTATCAGAACTGATCATTTTACTCCGGTCTGATCATCTTACTTATACTTCTTCCACTAAATAGTGTTTCCGTTATCCTCTATGCTGCTGCTGCTGCTGCTGCTAAGTCACTTCAGTCGTGTCCGACTCTGTGGGACCCCATAGACGGCAGCCACCAGGCTCCCCCGTCCCTGGGATTCTCTAGGCAAGAACACTGGAGTGGGTTGCATTTCCTTCTCCAATGCGTGAAAGTGAAAAGTGAAAGTGAAGTCGCTCAGTCATGTCGGACTCTTCACAACCCCATGGACTGCAGCCTAACTAGCTCCTCCGTCCATGGAATTTTCCAGGCAGGATTACTGGAGTGGGTTGCCATTGCCTTCTCTGCTTATCCTCTATAGTAGATGAAAATCTCCTTGACTTCATGGAGGGAGAGGCAGCTCGTGCAGCCTGTTAACATGTGTGTGTGCATTAGTGTCCACTTGTGTAGAACAAGACAGGAATGCTAAGGTTTAATGAGACCCCCATGTGAGGGGTGGGGACATCCTTTGATAAATATCCTGATCAGGCACTGGTTGGCTGAGCAGGAAATGCTTAGTTTTTTTGGTCTTTGGTGTTATGGATTCTCCTTCCCTGCTCTTGTGTGTGGGTTCCTTAGCTTCAGACAGAGGGGAGCTAGCAAAGCACACCTGTCAGGTCAGCCAAGCTTCCCCTGTCCGTGTTAGTAATGCAGGATTGCCCAGAAAGCAAGAGCCCTGTTCCTGAAAGACTTCCAAACTTTTGGCATTTTGTCTTTTGAGAAGTCTGTGGATGGAAATGATTTTGAGGGTCACAGTGTTTACTTTTGGTGACTTGGATTCATTGAGTGTTTGGTTTTCCTTGATGGTGGAGAAGGAAGGGGACCTGGGGAGAAGGGGACCTTCAAGGAGTGACTAGAGGGAGGGAGTAATTTGTGGTGTGGAGTGGCTCTTTGGCAGGGTGGGTAGGTGTTGCTGTTTCTTTGCCTTTTTCTTTGGGAAAGAAGCTTGCTTTCCCGAAGTCTTAATCAGGGTGGAAGCCTCAGTGCACCCTGAGTCAATTGGTTTAGGCCTTGGGGAAGTGATGATTGGGAACATTTCTTCCAAACCATCAAATGCAGTGGATGGTGGATGGAGAACTATGCAAGACATGATTTTTTAGTTGGCCTCCACCATATTTAATTTTTTACTCCAAGGGATATTCCAACTTCTAGGGGGTAGAGGAATATTGAGGTAGTGCTCTCGGGAGCTGAGAGCCTGCAGAGCTGCCAAGCCTGGTTTCTTTGTGGTACTCCAGCAAAAGCTGGTTTCCTTTCTCTTGGTCTGCAGACATGTGAAGTTTAGGGTAGAAAAGAGTAGATGTGTTTGTCCCAGTGTCTCAGTTCATAAAGATTCACAAAGAAGGTAATAAAAGTGTGTCTCCCATATGTGAACCAGGTTGACTTTCTATTGGGCTGGGACTTTAAGAATACAGGAGACAGGGGCAGGCTGCCAGCAGGCTTCTTCATATGGAAGCAGATTTCTTACTCTTCTTCTGCCACCTTTTTCCATATTCATCTTAAGGCTCAGTTGGTATTGAGCCTGGCTGTGGTGTTTACTGAGCATTCACATTACACTAAGCATGATACTAAGGCTTTACTATCTTTGAATGTAAAATTTTGTCTTTTTTTTTTTTTAATTTTGTCTTAAGGTTAAAACTGTTGTCTACTTGTCTTATAGGAGATAGTGAATCTGCATATTTTTCTTTTAAATTAGCCATGAATGTAGCATTTTGTTAAAATGTATTTTTAGCATGCTAATGCTAACAGTAAATCTTGTATAAAGAAAACCTGACATTTCTAATTAAGGCTTTTTTTCTTTTCTTTCAGGAAGGCACCAGAGTAGTTCAACCCATATTTGTGGGGAAAATGGTTAGTTATGTTGAAAACTATGATCCCACCGATTCTGCTGCTTTGCATGAAGCCTACGGCTACGCGGCAGGGCTGAGCGCCTGCGTGCTCGTGTGGGCCGTTCTGCACCACTTGTACTTCTACCATATCCAGCGCGTGGGGATGAGGCTGAGAGTAGCCGTGGGCCACATGATCTACCGCAAGGTGAGTGTCACTTGGTACCACGGCGTGTTCCTCCCCTGAAGCATCAGAAATATTTGGGGAAAGTTCTCTGTAAATTAAAAATTTTGTAACTGGGATCATTTATACTTTGCTAGGGCTTCCAGATGATGGCTCAGTGTTAAAGAATCTGCCTGCCAATGCAAGAGACCTGGGTTCAATTCCTGGGTCTTGAAGACCCCCTGGAGAAGGAAATGGCAACCCACTCCAATATTCTTGCCTGGAGAATTCTCTGGAGCCTGGCAGGCTACAGTCCATAGGGCCGCAAAGAATTGGACATGACTGAGTGACTGAACAGAAACAGAGAAGCTTATTTGCATCGTCAAGTTTGTTATTCTTTAAGCAAACCTTACAAATATATAATAAAAAATTTTCTATTGAGATCAGGTCAAGACTGCCTTTGATGACTTTTAATCATAGGCTATTGCATAATATCTACTAAATTTGTAACAAAATCTAATTTAAAAATATGTACCAAAAGTATCACATTGATTTTCAGTATTTTCATGCCAAAATAGTATTGATGGAAATTTTGTTGTTGTTGTTCATTAAAACCTTCATTTATATCAAAGTTGTATTTGAAAGCAAACTTCAGTGATTGGATTAAATCTAGGAGATTTAATTGGAGAACAGAATGTGTTTGAGAAAGGGAATAATTATATTTTTATATGGCCCATTTACTCATATTCAGTAAAACTGTATTAACTAAAGAAAAATATAAGTAGAATCTATGCCATATACAGTCTCACTTACTATATTCTATAATTATAATTGTTTTAATGATATTAAATAAAATAGTTGGATATTTGGGATAAAACTTGAAATTTTCCATTGTCCTTGGCAATTTTGGAGAGAATTTGTAGCTTTTCATTCAAATTATTTTCATAATTAAATATTTCCTTCTTGTCTTTAGCATACATTATAGCAGTTTTAATAAAACCCAATTTGATGTGTTTAGTGATTTTCTATTGAGAAATGCCATAGAATTATTTCATAGTTTATCCTGGTCTTAGCTAATATAAAAAGAGTAAGGATTTCAGGTGTCTTTACAAAGAAATTGCCACGGATACACTACATCAGGAGTTAAAGACTCCATATAAACTTGTTCCTGTGTATCTTGTTGCTCTGGGTTTTTTTTTTTTTTTTTCAAATCCTTACTTAACTGTATTGTATACTTGAAAGTTGCTGAGAGAGTAGATCTTAGTGATCTCATCTCACATACACAAAATGATAACTACATGAGATGATGAATATGTTAATTGGTTTTACTACAGAAATCATTTCCCAATG
>NW_024070208.1:70913841-70956706 GCF_014754425.2 Oryx dammah
TGCAGAAACTAACCCCATGTAAGCATCTGCTAACCTCCACTCTTGCATGGTCTTGGAATCTAAGCCTGGATTGGCTACAGACCTGCTATGAAGGAGTTACAATGATCACAAAGAGTTTTAACCAGAGTTCCATGACACATTTCATGCTTCCAGAAAAATCCTTATAAGCCCAAGTCCAGAGATTAGAGTATTGAAATTGAAAATTTTAATTCTGCACAGTAGGAAAACTAAAATTTCAGATAAAACTATATTTAAAAAACATTAATAAAAAGATGAGTCAAAATCAGCCTGGAAAGTTATCTCTAAAAGGAGAAGGAGAATTAGAGTAGAGCTAATAAGGATATCAGCCTTCTTTAAAAGTAGACTTGTCTTGATTTTGGAATCATGAAAACATTATACAGAATTATAATTATAAAAGAACTAATTTTTTAAAGAGCAATTCCTAAAATTTCAGAGTAAATTTAAATAAAAGTACCTAAATATCTACCCATCCTGTTGGTTCAAAGAGCCATACAGAAAAGATCAAAAGTGGCTTTAAACAAAACAATTTGAAAACACATTCTCTGCGTGATACACCCACGTGAAGACAGGATGAACTGCCAAAAATAAATCTTATTGTTTTCAGAAGTCACATTATAAGGTCAAACAAATGAATAATTATGTTAATATCACTGAGAATTGGGCTTAGACGTGGGACAAAGAGAATAGATAATGGGAGAAAAGAGATACATACATACATAAGCACAGTGAGATGAAGTAAAATACTAGTGTCCTGTATCTGATTTGGATTGGAAACACCCATATAAACATATTTGTTTACCTTAAAAATGTATTCTAACTTGGTCTAATGAAAAAAGCCAAGAGCAAGAAGCCCCTCTAGCACCCAGACTATAGTCTTTAAATACCATTTCACACTAAAAGAAGACAGGGCTGCTTGGAGAAATGGATGATTCCAGGGCTGAGCAAATGCTGTACAAAATGAACTGGAAACATCCTTTCACACCAGAAACAAAACAAAACAAACAAACAAAAAAAGACATTAAAAAAAAAAAAAACTAGCCAAGACTTCTAGAGTATGTGCAAAAGACTTAGGACCCAACGTGAACATACTCCTACTGCCCAAAGATGGCCAAAGGTTGACACAAGCATAACAAATGAAACGGACTGAAGCAGATCAGAAATGCTTAAATCCATGAGCTTAAACTGACATCCACAAAACCAAACCAAACAACCAACCATGAAAACTCACTAGCCCCTCTCCTCACTAGAGAAGAACCAATTCCCCATTTTGAAAACAGGTTTTAAAAACAGAAAAAAATATTTTCCCGTACTCTCCCTATAAACACTATAGTTCAGCATTAACCAAAGAGCTTAGAACATCCCCACTTTGCAACCCTTAATAAATTAATGGACCTCGAGCAAGGATCATGAATAGCTCCAAAATCACACACACACACACACACAAAAGATGTTATGTACCTTATAAGGGAGGTATACCACCCTACCTCCTACATAGACGAAAGGGGTGAAGAAAATCCAAATGAGCTATATCAAACCTCTAGACGTAAACACCAACCTAAGGTGCCAGAGGAACAAGTTAATTGACACAGGGGGAGAAGCGATCAGCAAAATCCAGGCTGTGGGACTTTCTACAGGACAAACAACCTAGAGGCACAGGGTGGAGGGGACAGAAAGGCAATCTGAACACCCTGTGTCAGCCAAGTGTACCTCATTTAATACTGCTTCCAACAGAAGAGGGCAAAAAGACAACTGTGAGTGCTGGCTAGATACTAATGATACTAGAGTTAATATTTAAACATAAAAACAATAAAATGAAAGTGAAGTCGCTCAGTTGTGTCCAACTCTTTGCCACCCCATGGACTGTAGCCTACCATGCTCCTCCAACCATGGGATTTTCCAGGCAAGAATACTGGAGTGGGTTGCCATTTTCTTCTTCAGGAAATCTTCCCAATCCAGGGATTGAACCTGGGTCTCATTCATTGTAGGCAGACGCTTTACCATCTGAGACACCAGGGAAGTCTATAAAAATAATGTTTATGCTAAATATGTTTAGTGGGGGGAGATTCCACATCTTTTAAAGATACATACTAAAATATTTATGGATAAAAATGATTTTCTGTCTTGGAACTTCTTTAAAATAATCTTGGGAATTGAGGGTGAGTTTCAGATGAATCAAGACTGCTCATTATGGCAATTATTGAAACTGACTTAGGGTGACATAGGGGCTTATTTCCCTTTACCCTTCTGAGTTCTTAGCTAAGGATCCCTGTAATAAATGACAGAATAACAAGAGAAAATAGAACAGAAGTTTATTAACATGTATATTTCTGATGCACATGCGAAATATCAAGAAGAACTGAGTAACTCCCTGAGATAGCCCAGGTCATCACCTTAAATACCATCCCCAGCTAAAGACAAAAGAAAAGGTGATGGAGCGAGAATGAGAGGTTAGCAGGAAAAGCAGCTTAAACTACAGCAGGGTTGGGCTTGTTAAGCAGATTCCATCCTTCTTGAAGACTGTCCTTCAACAGGATTCTGCTGTGATTTAGAGCCATCCTTCTTTTTCTGGTACAGAGAGGGAGATGCCTTTACAAATGGAGATTCCTTTATCAGTGTAAATGTCCCTCAGAAGAATAACTTCTACCCTGTCTTCAGAGTTTCTCCTGTGTTCATTTCTGAAAAACACAATCAACTCACAACAATCCTTCTGCCCAAGAGCCCTACTCTGGAGTGACACATTGTGTTACCCTTTCATTCTATTCTGTTTTTGTATTTTTGAAATGTTCTTAAAAATCTAAATCCATTTAAAAAAAATCTACAGGAAATTAAAAAGAAAAAAACCACCATAGAAATCAGGTGACAGAGGGGCCAGAGCTGTTGCTAGAAAAGCAGCTCCTCTTGGCTCTGAGCCTCAGTGGAGGCTGTGAGAGGAGAGGACAGAATGCAGAGAACACGGGACTAGCAGTCAGAACACTGCACCTCAGAGACCAGGTCGGCCACCTGCCAGTCACATGATGCCAAGCCCATCGTGTGCCCTCCTGGGCCTCCAGGTCTTTATCTGTGAAAATACCAGCCGTGCCTCCCCCGGAGGAATCCTGGGACACCTAAATAAGCTACAACAGCACATAGTACTCTGAAGCCACCATAAAAATAATTATAATAATAATCACTTTTATTATTAGAAGTTCTGGTAAGAGACTTACTCTATTCTTAATGGCAGAGGCTGGATTCACCAAGGCTTGGAAAACTCATTGTTCCTCACAGGCGACCACAGTGGAACAAGAACTCTTGAGAAAAGTCATGTGTAAAACCAAATTTTCTAGACTATAATTAAAGTTTCACTTCTACCCAGATTGCGAAAATTTTTAACCATTATGAATGCAATATTTCAAAAACAGTCTCTGACTTTTGTTGTAGTCTACTTCCCTGACTACATAAAGAAAATGGATTGAGGGAGGTGGAGGAAACAAGTGAAACAGGTGAGGGAACTTAAGAGGTACAAACTCCAGATTATAAAATAAGTAAAAGGGGATCAGGGACAAAAAATAAATAGATAAAAATTTAAAAAATAAATAAATCACAGAATTATACAACATAGGAAATGTATTCAATAATATTGGAATAACTTTGCATGGTGACAGTTGGTAACTAAACTTATCATGTACTGTATAAAGTATTAAATCACTAATGATGTATACCGGAAACTAATATAACATTGTAAGCCAATCATACTTCAACTTAAAAATTTCTTTTAATTTTATATTAAAAATGTACATATGCTTAGAAAAAGAAAATAAGATTGGATATAAAACCCTAATTTATAACTCAAGGTCATCACTGTGGGTATTACTGACACCTAATGGCTAACATGATGCTCTCAGGAACCAACGGGGTGCACAGCAAGTCTGCCCTGCAGGTCCCCTTCTGCTTGGCTCAGTGCCCCCTCCTCCTTCTCTCCCTTGCCATGTAGTCCTCAATGGTTGCTCTCAGCACAGTATCTTTGCCACCAGCAGCAACTCCTCAGCCTCCTGGGTAGAGCAGAAGTGAGGGACACATGGAAGAAAGGGTTGAGGAATAAATGCAAAGACCACTCAGCTCTCAGGAAACCAGCCGTGAGTCGAGGCACAAAGCCCACTGGGATGCAGAGGATTCTGTTTACTTCCTAACCATCAGCTGAGCTCCAAAGTCCCACAGCCTCCACCTGGACCAGAGACCATCAGCAAAAGTGGCTTCAGACAAAGACCAAGTGACTGGACAAGGCTGGGCCACTTCTAAGGGTCCTGGGAAGAGGACATAACTCCCGGCAACACCTCCCCTCTCAGGGGAAGGGACTGGGTGAACCCACTCTGGCTCTCTGAGGTCACCCCACTTACACACCAGCAATGAAGACCTCACCTCTCAGAGAGAAGTGCTGATGACCTGGGGAGGTAGTCTCTGTGACTCAGGCCCAGGCAGAGGCTTCAGGCTCCTCCTCTCCACCCTGAGGGCCCCGGGCAGGTGGGGACCTGTCCTCTCCACCTGTGGAGGTGCACACAGGGCCCAGGTATGCTGGAAACTCTCTGGCTGTTCTATTCTAATTAGGGGTGACTGGCAAGTGCTTCATAGCCTGGTATTTGTTTCTCTGAGAGGAAGAGATACTCCTCAGTTCTCACAGGACAGTCCATGGAATTCTCCAGGCCAGAATACTGAAGTGGGTAGCCTTTCCCTTGTCCAGGGGATCTTCCCAACCCTGGGATCGAACCCAGGTCTCCCTCATTGCAGGCAGATTCCTTACCAGCTGAGCCACAAAGGAAGCCCTTCTCATAGGACAGAGGTTTTCACATCTCAAAATTCTAAAACCCTAAAAGCCTCACTCTGGACTGGCGTCACCCTGCTTACTCCCACTGGTGCTGCCAGGAGTAACTGTGAGGCCCTGTTCATGCTGTGGGTGGAAAGACCACACTGCTTGGGATCATGGAGGATCCACGGAGCATTCTGTGCACCCGAGGGATTAAAAGAGGGCCAGAGATCAAAAAGGAAAGATGTTTATGTTTTAGAAAATCCTGGGCTGAGTTTAGATCTTCCACCATGTAAAATATAAAAAACAACAAGCAGTATAGATTGATCACAACACGGGAAGTTGCTTCAGAAAATCGATTATTTAGCTAACTAGCACTGCTACTAGTACTAGCAGTACTACCACACAGATGAGCCCCTAAATTTACATCCTCTACTTCCCTCTTCTCTGCCATGACCACCCAGAAACCAACCTCCTGAAAGGGCCCAGGGCTCTTCCAGTTCCACCTTACGCAGCCCCAGGCCTGGCCTTCCTGGATCCCCAGCAGGAAGTATTACTGGGGCTGGAAAACTTTGAAATCAACCCTCCCAGCACCACAGTGGGGAGGATTCCCTCTCAGGAAGAACTCCAGATCCTGTGGCCTCTCCCTCTATGTCTGCTTCTCCCATGAGCTGCCACAGCCAAGATCCAGGACTCATATTAGAATGAGATCCATTGAAGGCTTAGTGACCCCAGCCAAGGAGCCAACAGCCAAGGACAGCAAGAAAAACCAGCAGCTCCATTCAAACCCAGCCACATGGGCTATGCTTTGAACCCACCTGACTTGAAGACTCTTTAGCATCTGGTACCAAAGAGAAACTAGAGAGCCGGGGACAGCAGAGGAAGACCTGCTCCAGGATATGATCCAATGTTAAACCCGGAGGCCACTCATCCAGCCAGGCACCTGGCATGAGCCACAGGCAGAACCGAGGCCCCAGGGTTTCCTGAGAAGCAGAATTCATGAGAGCTCTGCTGTGTGAGGTCAGGAAATCCTGAACAAACAGGCCACACCAGCTTGCCACCTGTGTATTTCAAACAGACTTACTATGACTATGTGGAAATTCCATGACTGGACAGCTGCACGCGGGACAAAGAAGGGCTGGGGCAGCCTGACGGGTTTCCTGTCCCCTCTCCCACCCCGTCCTTCACAAGGCACCGCAGTACATAGGTGGTCAGTGCCCTCTCAAAGGCGGCACCCTGACCCACACACCTGTCCCACCTTCTGGCACAGTGGCCAATCCTCTTCTGACATCAGTGAGAACTCCATCCTCCAGGACCATCCAGTCACCTGGGAGCTGACAGATTCTCTGTCTCTCCAGTTGAGTGGGGCGGACTTCACCTGCCCAGCTGCCCACTGCCTGCAGTGCCCTCAGTCCAGCACAGCCTTTAAGCAAGAGCCATACCGCCCACCTGTAAACCACCTGGCCCACCCACCTCAGCCACAACACGATGGACTGAGGACAGCTCACACCTTCTCCACCTTCTCCACTCCTTTCACAGCACCTGCATCTTCCATCCCTCCTGCCCTCACACACTCACAGGCCGCCCGTGTCCCTAAGGCAGCACCAAGAGACCACAGAGAGCATGAGCCCCCCAGGGGGGTCTGCAGCAGACCCCTAGCAGGCTCAGCCAGGACAGGGGGCTGCTGGCACTGTGTCCCCAGGTAGACTGTCCTCTGGGGAGTCTTGACCCAGGATCTTCAGGGTCATGGAGGTCATTGACCTCACAGCTTTCTGCCTCTGGTTTGCCCTGCACATTCCCTCCTACACCCTCTGTCAATGCCAAGATACCAGGATCCCCCTTCAACCAGGAATCTGTTCCCACAACCAGGGAAAGAAAGCAGTGTGGAGGGTGTACAGAATTCACAGTGAAGCTGGAGCTCCTCCCCACGGGGGCTTTGCTCACAGTGCCAGACCACAGAGAAGGGGGCAGCCTGGGGCAAGGTGTGCTCTTAGGAGTTCTGAGCAGCTACAGTCCAGATGCAGGTCCCTGGGTTCTGTTCCCCTGGAAGAGGAGCAGCGATGGTATCTTCTTAGAAAAGCATTTCTCAGATGTGACCTGGTCAAGGTAACATTTTTTACCTTGTTAAACTATAAATGAGTGCCATAAAATGTACGTTATTCTGGGCTCGGGTCCAATTTACCTTCCTCTAAATCGCAGGGCACATACTGCCTGAGGCCGTTGAATCTTCTTTTGGTCAAAGATCAGTCAGCATTTATACTGAACACCAGGAACTTTCTACCATAATATAAAATGTCTTTTATTTCAAGGCCATCCTTCCACAATACTGTTGAATCAGTTGAAAAATAGTAACCCCTGGAGTCCAATTCTTGCCATTCTAAAGATAAATACAACCTCTGAGCTCTATCATGTTTCCATGTATCAGACCTTAGACTACTGGCCTCTCTCCCCACCCGTCCCGTCCACCTCAGTATTGAGATACATACACCAAAAAGCAGTGCACAGTATGAAAATCTTTTACCTCAAGAAATGTAAACATTCCCCAAATTAAAGAGGATTTCCAGTAACACTTTATGATTGCTTTCACTAAAGAGGGTTCCTGTGCATCCTTCTGGGCTCTCTTCACTTCTTGATCCCAGTACCTGTGATACAAAACAAAGCACAGTAAACAGCGTGTCCACCAAAGGGGAAATGGGGAAGGGCAGAGTGGGAGATGAGCCTGCACTACAGGGCGCTCTGCAGCTGCGCAATAGATGCCAGCTACCTGCTCACAGAGCTCCTGAAAGATGAGCGGTGCAGACTCTGAAGCTCCAGAGAAAGGCCTTGAGGGAAAAGCTCCGGATTCTGGAAACAAGTTTCTGCCTAGATTTGCTGGACTCACAGGTCATGAGCAGTTCAGGAGGGCAAACTCCCTCCTCCAGGGACCCCACCTCCGGGGACAGAGCTCAGCCTCCAGCGCCATGGCTGCGGGCTCCCTCCACGTCCACAGATGCACAGGGAACACAGGCTTCCCCAGCCTCCAAAGTGGGCTAAGCCCAGGGTCAACCTGAGTGGGTGAGCATACAGTGCCAGGGGAGGAGCCTCAGGAGAACCCAGAGGAAGGTAAAGCCTCCCCCAAACCTTTAGCCCCACGTGGAAATTCTCACTGTCCCTCGCCTCCTCCCTGCTGCCTGTGCTCACCCTTGCAGCTCTTCTCCAAGGTGCTGGGAGCGATCTTCTGGAAGCACGGAGTACATGTCATCTGGTTCTAATTTCCGTTTGTGACCAATTTTAAATAAAGGGTTTAGCCACCTGTTAAAAATTTAAAAGGAGAGTAACATATATCCAAATTACACATCTCTAATTAGAAATCTACATTCATGGACATTGTTTAAAAAAAAAAAAAAGAAAAGTCTGCATTTTAAATATATAAAGATATTGGGGAAATTAGATATATGCTTACAAACACACATACATTCTAGGTATAGGAAAGTCATGCTGGCTTATATATTACATAACTTAATTAAAGCAGCCTGTTTGTGGCTTACTGAACATGCATTGTACATCTGCTTTAATTATTAATGAAAAAAATATGTTTAGAAATCAATATAAATTAACAGTGGTTCAGGCATGCAGAATAGAGCTGAATGGCCATTGTGGGTAAACTGCAGATATGTTCCTGTATTACTGAGGACTTAAATCTTCTGATATGTATCAGACTGAAGGATACCTACATGTGTTAGTGATAAAGAACCCATCTGCTAAAGCAGGAGATGTAAGAAATGCTGGTTCGATCCCCAGGTTGGGGAGATCCCCTGGAGAAGGAAATGGCAGCCCAGTTCAGTGTTCAAACCTGGAAAATGCCTTGGACTGCAGAGCCTGGTGGGCTACAGTCCACCAGTTGGTGCAACCTCACCACTTGGGGTTGCAGTCGGACATAACTGAAGTGTCTTAGCACCAGTCATATTCAAAGCAGTTGCAACTTGAGGTCTCAAGTTCTCCTCAGATCAATTGTCAACACAGAGGAGTTTTTACAGGAATTATCTTATGGACACAACACTCTGAGTCTAACAGGCTCTGGACCCTAAATTCCTTACAGTCCTGTCAGACTCCCCTCAGCTAGAACACTCATGTGAGCTTCTTTCTGAACCCAACCTTCTGAAGACAGCCTCAAGATAAGTCATACCTTCCCAACAATAATGCAGTTGATTCTTTTTATGGTCCTCCTCGGTATCACTCCCTGGCAGATTCATTTATTTTAAAAGTAATGTTCAAACATGCAAAAGGGCTGAAGTTTTACTGACTGTTGGATCTGTCACCATCAGCCTCAGTTGGGAATAAATACAGCCCGCCAGACTTTCAGGGAACTGCACTAACAGCTGACAGCATCACCGAACTACGGTTTAATTCCTCCACGCCCAGGCTTCTGCCTGGGGACATCAAGGTTGCCCACTGCCACCACACTCCTGCAAAGGCCTCTGTGTTAGTCAAATCCCTATTTTCTGGGGGTCCAACCAACCATTCACTATGAGCCCTCCACCTACAGGCATGGCCGACTCTAGATAGTTACCATGCTTAAGGGCTCTGGGGACAGGATCATACCAAACACGGAGGGGCCTGGCCATGTGCAAGTACCCTGGATGGAAGGGTGCCACCATGAGCCTAAACAAAACTCAATAAAATTCAAAGACAGTGTGTGTGCCCCTGAGGGATGTTTGTTCCTCGAGGTCCCTGTGGCAAGGGCCACCCATGTTGGGCCATCTCTCCAAGAAAACTATGAGGGGACACTGGGCTATAGGTTGTACACACCCAGATCAAGGTTACATTCAGATTTTAATTACACTCGCACAACCTGTGAATCATCTAGTCAGGAGGGAAGCTGGACTGGTAATAGCAGTTGTCACCCTTGTAAGATCCCTGGTGAGCCTGGCATGAGAAAGAATTTATAATAACCTAAGTATAAAACAAAGAAATTTTAAAAAGTCAGAGACTGGCCTAGGTAAGTAGAGAACCCAGTTCTAACCTTAGAATGACAAAATCTTCACTAGACCCTCTGGCCCACATGACACTTGACCACTGCAAAGCTCTTGACTACCTGCTGGCTGATCAAGGGGGAATTTGTGCCCCAGCAACCATTTCCTGCTGTTTTTATGTTAACACTAGTGGTCAGATAGAAGATAGCACATCTCAATTGCCAGGGAAAACCACTTGCAGACAAAGACAAATATCATATGGTATCACTTATACATGGAATCTTAAAAAGGAGTACAAATGAACTTATCTACCAAACAGAAATAGAGTTACAGATGTAGAAAACGAGCTTATGGTTTCCAGGTGGGCAGGGAGGAAGGGACAAATTGGGAGGCTGAGGCTGACATACATAAACTACTATATACATATCCAACTCTTGGCAACCCCATGAACTGCAGCCCACCAGTCTCCTCTGCCCATGGGGATTCTCCAGGCAAGAATCCCTGAGTGGGTAGCCATGCCCTACTCCAGTTGATCTTCCCAACACAGGGATCTAACCCAGGTCTCCTGCACGGCAGGCAGATTCTTCACAGTCTGAGCCACTAGGGAAGTATATATAAAATAAATAACTAATAAGAACCTACTGTATAGCAGAGGGAACTCTACTCAATACTCTGTAATAGCCTTTATCTTTTTTAAAGAAAAGAACCTTTTAAAAATAGTGGATATATGTCTATTGATTTACTTTGCTGTACTCCTGAAACTAACACAACACTGTAAATCAACCATACTCCAATAAAATTTTTTCTTTAATAGAGAGAATGTCACTTGGCCAAATACTCAAAACAAGAAGGGCCTGGCTGAACAAATTTGTGACAGGAACAAAAGAAGGTTCCCCAGCTTCTCTGGGCTTCTAAGGTCATTCTTAGAACCCCTTACAGTTACTCTCCTTCTCTTGCTCTTTGGTCCATGATTCCTCAATTGACTCATTAGTTTTATCTCTTAGAGAACTGAGACAATCAAGTGGCAGATGGTCTTTACCCAAGGCTATGAGCAATTGGGACTCTAGCCTGGTGACAATCAGATTCATTTTGGTGGAATCAGGAGAAATCTGCTCCTTTAACCCAAAGTGAAAACAACACCCAGTTGTGGATGTGACTGGTGATGGAAATAAAGTTCGATGCTGTAAGAATATTGCATAGGAACATGGAATGTTAGGTCCATGAATCAAGGTAAATTGGAAGTGGTCAAACAGGCAATGCCAAGAGTGAACATCAATATTTTAGGAATCAATGAACTAAAATGGGGTGAAGTGGGTGAATTTAACTCAGATGACCATTATATCTTCCACTGTGGGCAAGAATCCCTTAGAAGAAATGGAGTAGCCATCATAGAAAAAAAAAAAAAAAACAGTCCAAAATGCAGTACTTGGGTGCAATCTCAAAAATGACAAAATGCTCTCTGTTCGTTTCCAAGGCAAACTATTCAATATCATGGTAATCCAAGTCTATGTCCCAACCAGTAATGCCAAAGAAGCTGAAGTTGAATGGTCCTATGAAGACCTACAAGTCCTTCTAGAACTAACACCCAAAAAGATGTCCTTTTCATCATGGGGACTGAAATGCAAATCTAGGAATTCAGGAGATACCTGGAACAACAGGCAAATTTGACCTTGGAGTACAAAATGAAGCAGGGCAAAGGCTAACAGAGTTTTGCCAAGAGAACGTGCTGGTCATAGCAAATACCCTCTTCCAACAAAACAAGAAAAGACTACACAAGAAATCATCAGATGGTCAATACCAAAATCAGATTGATTATATTCTTTGCACCTGAAGATGAAGACACTCTATACAGTCAGCAAAAACAAGACCAGGAGCTGACTGTGGCTCAGATCATGGACTCCTTAGTGAAAAATTCAGTCCTAAATTGAAGAAAGTAGGGA
The DNA here is from genome assembly GCF_014754425.2 of Oryx dammah. Lineage (NCBI taxonomy): Eukaryota > Metazoa > Chordata > Mammalia > Artiodactyla > Bovidae > Oryx > Oryx dammah. The sequence goes on from NW_024070208.1 coordinate 70,925,532, forward strand.
AAGCTACTAGACCATTCTGATATGACCTAAATCAAATCCCTTATGATTATAGGGTGGAAGTGACAATAGATTCAATGGATTATAGCTGATAGACAGAGTGCCTGAAGGACTATGGACAGAGATTAGTGACATTGTACAGGAGGCAGTGATCAAGACCATCCCCAAGAAAAAGAAATGCAAAAAGGCCAAATGGTTGTCTGAGGAGGCCTTACAAATAGCTGAGAAAATAAGACAAGAGAAAGGCAAAGGAGAAAAGCAAAGATATACCCATCTGAATGCAGACTTCCAAAGAATAGCAAGGAGAGATACGAAAGCCTTGCTAGTGATCAAGGCAAAGAAATAAGGAAAACAATAGAATGGGAAAGACTAGAGATCTCTTCAAGAAAATTAGTGAAACCAAGTGAAAGTTTCATGCAAAGATGGACACAATAAAGGACAGAAATGGTATGGACCTAACAGAAGCAGAAGATATTAAGAAGAGGTGGTAAGAATACACAGAAGAATTATACAAAAAAGATCTTCATGACCCAAATAACAACAGTGATGTGAGTACTGGACAACAGCCAGACATCGTGGAATGCAAAGACAAGAAAGCCCTTGGGAAGCATCACAACAAACAAAGGTAGTGAAGGTGATGGGATTCTAGTTGAGGTATTTCAAATCCTAAAAGATGGTGCTGTTAAATTGCTACTTTCAATATGCCAGCAAATTTGGAAAACTCAGCAGTGCCCACAGGACTGGAAAAGTTCAGTGTTCATCAATCCCAAAGAAGGCAATGCCAAAGAATGTTCAAAGTACCACACAATTGCACTCAACTCGCATGCTAGCAAAGTAATGCTCAAAATCATCCAATAGTATGTGAACCATGAACTTCCAGATGTTCAAGCTGGATTTAGAAAAGGTAGAGGAACCAGAATAAATTGCCAACATCTTTTTGATCACAGAAAAATCCAGAGAATTACAGAAAAACATCTATTTCTGATTTATTGACTATTGCTAAGCCTTTGACTGTGTGGATCACAACAAACTGGGGAAAATTCCTCAAGAGACAGGAATACCAGACAACCTGACCTGCCTCCTGAAAAATCTGTATGCAGGTCAAGAAGCAATAGTTAAAACTGGACATAGAAAACAGACTGGTTCCAAATTAGGAGAGGAGTACGGCAAGGTTGTAGAATTCCAGAAAAACATCTATGTCTGCTTTATTGACTTTACAAAAGCCTTTGACTGTGTGGATCACAATAAACTGTGGAAAATTCTGAAAGAGATGGGAATACCAGACCACCTGACCTGTCTCTTGAGAAATCTGTATGCAGGCCAGGAAGCAACAGTTAGAACTGGACATGGAACAACAGACTGGTTCCAAATAGGAAAAGGAGTAAGTCGAGGCTGTATATTGTCACGCTGCTTATTTAACTTATATGCAGAGTACATCATGAGAAATGCTGGGCTGGAGGAAGCACAAGCTGGAATCAAGATTGCTGGGAGAAATATCAGTAACCTCAGACAAGCAGATGACACCACCCTTATGGCAGAAAGTGAAGAACTGAAGAGCCTCTTAATGAAAGTGAAAGAGGAGAGTGAAAAAGTTGGCTTAAAGCTCAACATTCAGATAATTAAGATCATGGCATCTGGTCCCATTATTTCATGGGAAATAGATGGGGAAACAGTGGAAACAGTGTCAGACTTTATTTTGGGGGACTCCAAAATCACTTCAGATGGTAATTGCAGCCATGAAATTAAAAGACGCTTACTCCTTGGAAGGAAAGTTATGACCAACCTAGACAGCATATTAAAAAGCAGTGACATTACTCTGTCAACAAAGGTCCATCTAGTCAAGGTTATGGTTTTTCCAGTAGTCATGTATGGAGGTGAGAGTTGGACTATAAAGAAAGCTGAGTGCAGAACTGATGCTTTTGAACTGTGGTGTTGGAGAAGACTCTTGAGAGTCCCTTGGACTGTAAGAAGATCCAACCAGTACATCCTAAAGAAAATCAGTCCTGGATGTTCATTGGAAGGACTGATGTAGAAGCTGAAACTCCAATATTTTGGCCACCTGATACAAAGAGCTGATTCATCTGAAAAGACCCTGACGTTGGGAAAGATTGAAGGCAGGAGGAGAAGGGGATGACAGAGGATGAGATGGTTAGATGGCATCACCAACTCAATGGACATGAGTTTGGGTGAACTCTGGGAGTTGGTGACGGACAGGGAGGCCTGGTGTGCTGTGGTTCATGGGGTCGCAAAGAGTCGGACACGACTGAGTGACTAAACTGACTGACTGAACTGATGGCAGAAAGCAAAGAGGAGTTAAAGAACCTCTTGATGAAGGTGAAAGAGGAGAGTGAAAAAAGCTGGCGTAAACTCACCATTCAAAAGATGAAGATCATAGCATCTGGTCCGATCACTTCCTGGCAAATAGATGGGGAAACAATGGAAAGAGTGACAGACTTGATTTTGGAGGCTCCAAAATGACTGCAGATGGTGACTGCAGCTATGAATTAAAAGACGTTTGCCTTGGAAGAAAAGTTATGGCCATCCTAGACAGCCTATTAAAAAGCAGAGACATTACTCTGCTGACAAAGGTCTGTCTAGTCAAAGCTATGGCTTTTTCAGTAGTCATGTATAGATGTGAGGTTTGGACTATAAAGAAAACTGAGCATCAGAGAATTGATACTTTTGAACTGTATTTTGGAGAAGACCCTTGAGACTCCCTTGGACTACAAGGAGATCCAACCAGTCAATCCTAAAGAAACACTTTCCTGAATATTCATTGGAAGGACTGATGCTGAGGTTGAAACTCCAATTCTTTGGCCACTTGATGTGAAGATCTGACTCAGTGGATAAGACCCTGATGCTGGGAAAGATTGAAGGCAGGAGGAGAAGGGGATGACAGCAGATGAGATGGTTGGACGGCATCACCAACTCGATGGACAGGAGTTTGAGCAAGCTCCAGGAGTTCATGATGGACAAAGAAACCTGGCGTGCTGCAGTCCATGGGATCTCAAAGAGTCAGACACTTTGAGTGACTGAACTGAACCCAACACGTAACAATGCCTATGCTTAGCAGGTAGCAACATTAGAAGATGAACCTTTGCCCCTTCAGAGTCCTTCAGTAATAAGGAGCAATAAAAAGGAAGGCTGGTGCCCCAGAAATATATCCCTGCCCCTCCCTTGAATGGAAACCAACTGCTCTTATCTGAGTTTCAGGCTCAATCATAAAAGGAAAGAAAAAAATAAGAACTGATTAGAACTAGGTAGGACCCAAATAGCAGAAGACCTAACCTCTAGTAGACAGAGCCTCATTATGCACCCACTGTAATATATAAGCGTGATAAATGACACACCAACCAGACCACCACAGTTGACAGTGACTGTGACAACAAAGCAAAAGGCTCATACAGGGACTGAAAAGGAGTGCTGCCTTAATTTCAGGTCCAAATCACACCACATTATTGGGTAAGCCATGCATATCCCTCCCTCTCTTAACCTGATTCCCTTCCTTTTACTTCAACCCTCCTATATACCCAGTTGGGCTGAGAGGTTCATTTGCAAACTAAGTCTCTGCTTCTCCATTGTTTGGTCACTGAGCAAAGCTTGTGCTCTACCAGTCTCACCATCAGTTTACTTATTGGTTGGGGGAATCTGAGTGGAGAAAGAACCTCCCCAGTCATGATAAGCATCTCAGCCTGGGCTAGGACCCTGGCACATGTCCAGGCAACCAATTCCATGACAAGCACAGCAGTTACATACACAAGAAACACAGACCCCAGAACCAGACTGCCTGGTTTGAGATCCCACTCCACCGCTTAGTAGCTGTGTGATGGTAGGCAACTTACTCAACCTCTATGCTTCAGAGTCTTCAAGCATGAAATAAGAGGTAATAGCTCCTTCCTCCCCAGCAGGAAACCTGGAAATGGGTGCCAATGAAAATGGAAGTCTTCACCTTCCATTTCTATGCACATACATTTTCAAAGTCAACAAACAGAATGTGCTTTGAGAGTTTCTTGCCCTACTTGACCTTAAGGAGACATTTGTCTACTTTGCTATTATTTATGGTAACCACACACATATTCCTTCTTCTAGGCCCCTCTTTCCTAAAGGGTGATCAAATAGCCAAGGGATGTAGCCACATGCACTAAATACACCACCATCAAAGCAAGCATAGGAGCTGCCATCCCCCTGGGGATCCCCTAGGCTGTCCAATAAAAGAACTATCAGACTTTGTGGAAAAGATAAATGGGTTAGGGTCCAGAAACAAAGGACCTAATAATCACCCAAGTGTGATTAAAATCCAAAGGTTCAGGCCTGAATATCTATAGTCCCAGCTATTAGATGAAGACTTCAATTAAGAGCTTCAGCTCTCTGCAGTGCTTTTCATCTCTGTGTTTCCTCCCAGCTCATGGACCTGTCAGTGGTTTCAGGACCAAAGGACTCCTGGGCAGGACCACCTGCATCAAGACCATGCACTGCTTCTCTGAAGGACAGAGATTTGGATAAGACCCCACAGGTTTCAGGGACCCCATCCCCAGGGTTTGGTTCTCAAAGGTAGAAGTGGAGATATTCACAATAGGGCCAGGGGCTGTGGTCAAATACACACTCTACTCCTGGCCAGTGTCCCAGGCAAAAGCAACACATGTTCCATAATAATGTCCCCATTCATTTCATTAAAATAATAGTGTTTTGTACAACATGAAACTGGCCAAAACTAGGTACCAGGACATACAGGACCACAGAGGAAGTGAAGGAGGGACAGAAAGAAAGACATGGTCATAGACAGGGGGAGAGAGGGAGCCCAGGGCAGTTGGAACTCAGATGTTCACCTAAGGGACATGGGAAAAGGTGGGGACATTATTGGAAGATGGCAAAGATGCAGGGCACTAAATAGATAAAGAAAATTGTTCACAAGCTGCTTGCTTGGGGGCGGGGGGTTGGAGCTTATTTCAGAACTGACAGTGAATTCCTGAGTGGTTCTGAGGCCACTGGATAAGGTGGAGAGTAGGGAGCGCAGTCCCTTCTCCTGCTGGGCAGTGACTCTCCCTGAGCAACCCTCCTTGCCTTCTGCTCCTGCTGCATCAGCTCTCAGGCTCTGGGGCTGGCTGGGCAGAGAGCAGCAAGGCAGGGAGACTCAGTTCCCCTGACACCAGGTCCCTTGGTAGCCCTCCCAAACCCACCCCTCCCAACCTCGCAACCCCACCGGCCCCAGGCTCCCAGGCACGCTCCCTCACTTTGTCCCTTGGTCCCCAACAGAAGCCAACAGTGTTGCGCCCGCGGTGGAATTGTCACAGCTCAGACAGGGTGCTCACCAGACAAACAGGCGCGAGCAGAAGTTCGCCTTCCGCAGCGGGCTGGTCTTCACCTCCCCGGACACGGGCTGCATCTTGCCGGCCGAGGCGGACACAGACAGGGGTCTCCCTGCTCAGGCGGCGTGGCGCTCCTGCTGCTCCTGGAGGACCCGGCGGGGAAGCTGGAGACTGGCCGCCCCGCAGGCCCACTGGGCTGGAGCCTGAGAACACCTGCTTCTGAGAGTGGAGAGCCCTTTGTGCACCAGGTCCACCTCCCAAGACTGAGCAGCCTCCAGGGTCCACCTCTGAGGCACCCGCTCTGTGCAGGTGCTGCCACAGGCATAGGATGGACGCAGCGTGCCACGTGTGGGGCTGCAGGACCAAGAGACACCAGGTAGATGCTTCCAGAAGCCTCACGCAGGTGGGAGGCAAAGTTATCAGCTCTTCGATAAAGGCAGCAGGCTGACTGTGAGGCACAACCAGCCCAGCTCCTAGGAGCGCACCTGGCTGCAAATTATGCGGAAGTTCCTGCTCTGAGCCCAGGCAGGTGGAGAAGGGAGGCTCAGCCCCGCCCATCTCTGCTGCTCAGAGGCTCCCCACGGGCTGCTGAGGAAACCTGGAGAAAGCTGGCAGAAGGAGATAGCAGCCTCCTCTCTGGGCCCTCTGCCCTCATCAAGACCAAACAAGGGCGCTGTGGGAAGTTCTCCAACTGTAATGAAGCAGAACCCAGTGGGGCCTTCCTGGGATAGATCCTACCCCTACTCCTTGCCCTCTGCCTGTCTCCTGTTTGTAGAAAATCTTTAGTCTCCCAGGCCTCATCTGAATCACAAAAGGCTGGCTCAAGAATTAATGACTGGAAAAATGTGAACACGTAATTAAAAAAACAAAACAAAACGTCATCAATAGATTAGCCATACTGCAGTCACAGAATCTTTAGTTCCTCCCAGAAGGCTACAGATAATATGTTTGGTGCACATTTCTGAGTTGTTTTGCAGATGCTAAAAAGTCCACCAGGTGGAAGAAGTTAACTGCATGATGGCCATGATAAACTGGAACCTAAGGATTTATGGTGATAACCCCTGTTGCATTACCCTGCTCCTCAACATCAAGCAGAGAATAGTGCATGAGCTAAATCAAGTACTCTCCACTCTCTCCCCTATTCTGCCTTTAAAAAACCTCCCCTGAAATCCACTGGGGAGTTCCAGACTTCTGAGCACAAGCATCCTTACTCCTTGCTTGGCCCGTGCAATAAACCTTTCTCTGCTCAGAACACCAACATTTCAGTTCATATCACCTCAGTGTACATTGGGCACAAGACCTTGGTTTGGCCAATACAAACCAGGCACCAAACATTTGACGATGGCCAACAACAGGGTTTAGCACAGATTAAGTTTCTAGAGCTATAAGACTTAAACAAATGTAACAGAAGATTGGAAGACTTCAAATGATTCTGAAACATGAATGCATGCTGTCATTGGAGATCGCCACAACATGTGAGGTGTCTTGCATCTCACAGGTTACATTGTGGGGGGATCTCTGTGAGCTTTTTGCTGCCCTCTTTGAAGAGGAATTTGGGACAGAGAGATTGCCTTATGATTTCTTTCATCATGAGCTCAGGGACTGCTAGTGGAGTAACAGTGGCAATATATTGTAGAATACAGGTTATGTGCATTTGTGGGAAACTTAATTCACTTTTAACTCCCACAATGCCCTATTCAAGAAGGTATTATCGCTATTTTACAGATGAGAAAGATGAGACTCAAGGACAGCATTCTCCAAGATCTTTGAATCAATAAATGATGACTTTTGATTTGGATTCAAGTCCAAGTTCAGCATGACTGTCTTACAGTTGGATGGTCAGTGTGTGAAAAGTGTCTGGAAAATGCTATCTGAATGAATCAATGCTGTAGGACTGAGAATAAAATCTTGAGCTCCCACTCATAAGTGATAAGTTATTTGTGTGGTCATCTTACCAGCTCAGCAGCTTCTCTTCCCTTTCATTCTAAATGAAGAAAGATCAAAGTTTGTGGTGCTTATAATAAGATCACCTCATTATTCTTTGATAATTTCCCATGTACCTTGACTAAAATGGTGTTATTAATAATGACTTTTAGCTTCAGTTATGCAAGATGAATATGTCCTGCAGAACTAGTGTACAGCAATTTGGTTACAGTTGACAATACAGTACTGTGTCCTTTTCATTTGCTGAGAGAGTAGAGTTTGGGAGTTCTCAACATACAAGAGAGAAAAAATTAAATGATTAAGATGTGAAGTGATAGATATATTGTTTTGCTTGGTAGGATGAGCATTTCACAATGTATATGTATGCAGAGTCATCAAGTTGTACATCTGAATATATACAATTTTTGATCATCAATTAGACTGCAATAAAGCTGAAGGAGAAAGTAATTTTAAAGAAACCCTTACTGTGTTCAAATATTTTTTATAACTCAAACATATAAGAATGGCAAACTGTTAATTTTCTATTGATGGGCATGCTGGTGGTTTATTATACTATTTTCTTGATATTTCATGCATGTTTGAAGTTTTCTATTGAAAAAAGGAAGACAAAGCTGAAAATTCTCAACTTCCAATTACCCATCTTTCTGGTGTTAACTCTTTCTCAGATAATGCAATCAAACAACCTAAATAATCACTCCTCACTTGATTTCGAGTTCTCTTTGAAATTCTCTACATTTCTCCATCCCTATAAATGTTCAGCTACTACTTCTACTTCAAAGATGAATAAATTTCTTGCTGAAGTTGGAAGTCTAGTGACTTCTCTTGTCACACTTCCCCAGACTGTTCTCTCTGGTCCCCACAATTGTCTCAAGACCATAATTAGTGTCTCCAAACTGTCAAATACACTCAGTCCCTACAGCTCCTGCTGTATTTCTTTTTTTAATTAAGATTTTTTGAAACTTCTTAGCATTATTTTCTGAACATACATTAATATGATATTTAGAAGAATGTTCAAATCCAATGTTACACTGTTCAGAGGACTGGCCCTGGAAGCCAAAGGATCAGAGCTCTAGATGCCTCACTCATCCTACTTCCAACAGGGTTACTGCCAGCCTCAGAATTTGTGAGAGTACTTTGTGAAAACTAAAACGAATATAATAAAACTCTTTGTTTTGAAATGACTATACTACTAAGTGCAATCAACAGATTCAATGCAATCCCTATCAAATTACCAATGGCACTTTTCACAGAACTAGAATGAAAAAATTCACAATTCATATGGAGACATAAAAGACCCTGAATATCCAAACCAGTCTTCAGAAAGAAGAATGGAGCTGGAGGAATCAACCTTCCTGACTTCAGACTAAACTACAAAGCTACAGTAATCAGGACAGTATGGTACTGGCACAAAAACAGAAATGTAGAACAACAGAACAAGATATAGAACCCAGAGATGAACCCACCCACCTATGGGTACCTAATTTTTGACAAAGGAAGCGAGAATATACAATGGGGCAAAGACAGCCACTTCAGTAAGTGGTGCTGGAAAAGCTGGACAGCTACATGCAAAAGAATGAAATTAGAACACTACCTAAAACCATACACAAAGATAAACTCAAAGTGGATTAAAGGCCTAAATGTAAGACCAGAAACTATTAAACTCTTAGAGAAGAACATAGGCAGAACCCTCGATGACATAAATCAAAGCAAGATCTCCTACCCACCTCCTAGAATAATGGAAATAAAAACAAAAGTAAACAAGTGCAACCTAATTAAAAGCTTTTGCATAGCAAAGGAAACTACAAACAAAGTGAAAAGACAACTCTCAGAATGGGAGAAAATAATAGCAAAGGAAACAACTGATAAAGAATTCATTTCTAAAATATACAAGCAGCTCATACACCTCAATACCAGAAAAGCAAACAACCTAATCAAAAGTGGGAAAGGGACCTGAAGAGACATTTCTCCAAAGAAGACATACAGATGGGTAAGAGGCACACGAAAAGATGCTCAGTGTCACTCATTATTTGACAAATGCAGATCAAAACCACAAGAAGTTACCACCTCACACCAGTCAGAGTAGCCATCATCAAAAAGTCTACAAACAATGGATGCTGGAGAGGGTATGGAGAGAGGGGAACATTCTTGTAATGTAAACTGATACAGTCACTACGGAAGACAGTATGGAGATTCCTTAAAAAGCTAGGCATAAAATCACTATATGACCCAGCAATCCCACTCCTAGGCATATACACTGAGGAAATAAAAACTGAAAAAGACACACATACCCAAATGTTCATTGCAGCACTGTTTACAATAATGAGAACATGAAGGCAACCTGGATGTCCATCAACATATAAATGGATACAGAAGCTGTGGTACATATATGTACAATGGACTAGTGCTGCTGCTACTGCTAAGTCGCTTCAGTCGTGTCCGACTCTGTGCAACCCCAGAGATGACAGCCCACCAGGCTCCTCCGTCCCTGGGATTCTCCAGGCAAGAACACTGGAGTGGGTTGCAATTTCCATCTCCAATACTCAGCTATAAAAAGGAACAGATTTCGTCCGAAACTAGAGCCTATTATGCAGAGTGAAGTAAATCAGAAAGAGGAATATAAATATTGTATACTGACACATATATATGGAATCTGAAGAGATGGCACTGATGAATTTATTTTCAGTACAGCAATGGAGAAACACACATAGAGAACAGACATATGGATATAATGGGAGGAGAAGAGGGAGAAGGGGAGATGTATGGAGAAAGTAATATAGAAATTCACAATACCATATGTAAAATAGATAGCCAGTGAGAATTTGCTGTATGACTCAGGGACCTCAAACATGGACTCTGCAAAAGGCTGAAGGGTGAGGTGGGGAGGAAGATGGGAGGGAGATCCAGGAGGGAGGGGACATGGGTATACCTATGGCTGATTCTTCTTGATGTATGACAGAAAACTACAAAGTTCTGTAAAGCAATTACCTTTCAATTAAAATATATATATATAACAAAAAACTTTTTGTTTTGAACATATGTGCAGTGAATGCCTTTCAGGCTCAGGACCACTAGGCCAGACATAGAGCTTACAAACATGGGGGAGATGTCATAAGACCTCTATCTGCACTTGTTTACTGATCTGAAATTGTTCAATACTACAACTAAAAGAACAATAACAAGTGATGGAGAGGATGTAGAGAAACTGGAATTCTCACATATTGCTGGTGGGAATGTAAAATGGTACAACCACAAAGTTACCACATAACCCAGAAATTCTGCTCATAGTTATCTATCCAGGATAAATGAAAACATGTCCACATGAAAACTTAGTTACTAATGGTATAACACCATTATTCATAAAAAGGTGATAATTAGGGGTGTTAGGGGTGGGAGGAAGCAAGTGTACACCACCTAATGAATGGATAAATAAAATCTGGTATTACATGCAATAGGATATTATTTGTAAAGATAGATACATGAATGTATGCCACAACATGGATGAACACTGAATATATTATGCTGAGTTAATGAAGCCGGCTGTTGACAAAACAACATCTAAGGAGAAATTCAATCTTGTTGGACTTGATGATTCATTTCCAAAAAACCTCAGGGATCATGGGGGAAACATGTATCTGTGCAAATTATAAATTATTATATGGTCTACAGCAGGAGTCCCCAAACCCTGATCTATGGCCTGTTAGGAACCAGGCCACAGAGCAAGAGGTGAGCAATGGGCGAGGAAGAGAAGCTTGATGGGTATTTAGAACCAATTCTCATCACTCACATTGCCATCTGATCTCCACCTCCTGTCAGATTAGCAGCAGCATTAGATTCTCACTCTCCACCTCCTGTAAGATTAGCAACAGCATTAGATTCTCACAGGAGCATGAACCCTACTGTGAACAGCTCATGTGAGGGATCTAGGTTGAGCACTCCTTATGAGAATCTAATACCTTATGATCTGAGGTGGAGCTGAAGTGATGATGCTAGCACTGGGGAGCTCCTGCAAGTACGATTATCATTAGCAGAGAGGCTGACAGCAGAGGGTCGGTAATAAGCCAATTGCTTGCAGACTCATATCAAGACCCTTTCAATGAGTGGCAAGTGACAAGCTGCATCTGTTGGCAGGCTGTACAGTAGCACATGAGTTGGTGTACTTCAATTGCACAGCTGCGTCTCATGACAAGCTTTAAGGCGGAATCTGACACTAATTGTAGTGTGCACAAGGCCTGCCCATTACTTCCATTAGTGCCTCTTTCCTGCACTGCATACTTGTCTCTGTCACAGTTTTGGTAAGTCCACAAGCTAACTTTAGCCAAAATGAGTAAAAAACAGAGCTGGAGCTTCTTTGATAAGGGAGAGAGACCCAATGATAAGACAGCAAAACAGTCTAAGACTGCCAACAAAAGAAAACTTCAATTAAGATAAAATATCAGGAGTTCTACTTCAATTACAGGTTAATTGCAACACATATATTTGCAACCAGTTATGCAATGAAGCCATGAAACCGTCACAACTGTTGTCACATGGAAAACAGCACCCTGCATTGAAAGACAAGCCTTTGGAGTTTTTCAAAAGGAAATATGTGAACATGAAGAACAGAAGCAATTAGTGATGGCCACAACTTCATCAAATGTGTCTGCACTGAGAGCATCATTCTTAGTGGTGAACATCATTGCTAAAGGTAAAAAGTCCTTCACTCTTACTGAAGAGTCAATCCTGCCTGGTGCTGAGGACAGCTTTCATGAACTTTTAGGAGAGGCTGTAGTTCAAAAGGTGGCATCTTTCCCTCTTTTGGCTAGTACCATAGCTAGATATCAATAACCTCAGATATGCAGATGACACCACTCTTATGGCAGAAAGTGAAGAGGAACTAAAAAGAATCTTGATGAAAGTAAAAGAGGAGAGTGAAAAAGTTGGCTTAAAGTTCAACATTCAGAAAACGAAGATCATGGCATCCAGTCCCATTACTTCATGGGAAATAGACGGGGAAACAGTGGAAACAGTGTCAGACTTTATTTTGGGGGGCTCCAAAATTACTGAAGATGGTGATTGCAGCCATGAAATTAAAAGATGCTTACTCCATGGAAGGAAAGTTATGACCAACCTAGATAGCATATTCAAAAGCAGAGACATTACTTTGCCGACTAGTCAAGGTTATGGTTTTTCCAGTAGTAATGTATGGATGTGAGAGTTGGACTGTGAAGAAGGCTGAGTGCCGAAGAATTGATAGTTTTGAACTGTGGTGTTGGAGAAGACTCTTGAGAGTCCCTTGGACTGCAAGGAGATCCAACCAGTCCATTCTGAAGGAAATCAGCCCTGGGATTTCTTTGGAAGGAATGATGCTAAAGCTGAAACTCCAGTACTTTGGCCACCTCATGCGAAGAGTTGACTCATTGGAAAAATCTTTGATGCTGGGAGGGATTGGGGGCAGGAGAAGAAGGGGACGACAGAGGATGAGATGGCTGAATAGCATCACAGACTCGATGGACACAAATCTGAGTGAACTCTGGGAGTTGGTGATGGACTGGGAGGCCTGGCGTGCTGCAATTCATGGGGTCACAAAGAGTCGGACACGACTGAGCGACTGAACTGAACTGAACTGATAGCTAGATGAATTGGTGAAACAGCAGAGGATATTGAGACACAATTGTAGGAAAGATTAATGTGTCACCGTGGTATGCAATCCAACTTAACAAGTCTGCTGATGTTAACAAAAAGGCAACAACGCTTGTTTCTATGAGCTATATTTTCAGAAAGATGTGCATGAGGATATGTTGTGGGCACTTTTGTTGCCAACCAATACCACAGCTGCAGAACTATTTAAGTCTTTGAAGTTATATATCAGGAAAACTGAATTGGTCATTTTGCGTTGGTCTGGGCACACAGTGGTTGCCATGATTGGATGGCTTTCTTGTTTCACTACTTGGGTCAAAGAGATCACTTTTAAATGTGAGTCGATATACACTGTTATCCATAGAGAAATGCTGGCTAGCTGAAAAGTGTCACTTGAACTTAACAATGTTTACAGGATGTGACTAAATGATCAACCACATGACAGTGCATGCCCTTAGCTCACGTCTGTCATGCAGCTCTGTGAGGAGATGGATGCAGAGCACACACACTTCTTATGCACAAAAAAGTGAGAAGACTTTCTAAAGGTAGATCACTGGCCAGTTTTTGAGGTACAAGAGATGCTCTGGAGATTTCTGGCAGCACCTTTCAGTGACACAGAAGGGACTGCAAACCGTGCTTACCTGTGTGACACACTCAACCTGCTCAATGAACTCAATCTATCTATCACTTTGGGGGAGAAGGACAACTGTGTTTAAGTCAGCAGATAAAGTGGCTTCATTCAATGCCAAACTGGAATTATGGAGGTAACAAGTGAACACTGGGGTTTTGACATGTTTCAAATATTAACCAGAGATTTTGAAAGAGACTGAGCCAGGGCCTCCTTCATCCTCGCTGGTGTGTGATCACCTATTTCAGCTTTTGAAAGAGTTTGAGCATTACTTCCCAACCACAAAACACTCTTGAACTGGGAAGGAATGGGTCTGTGATCCATTTGCGAATAAGCCAGGTGAATCGACTTTATCCATTGTAAGAGAGGATCACCTTCTTGAGATTGTAAATTATGATGATCTAAAAAGTATGTTTTCGTTTCATTTCATTTCCTACAATTGTGTCTCAATTTCAAATCTCTATATGTTCTAGGTTAAAGGCAGAATATCTTGAGATTGCCACAAAGCACTGGTGGTCTGCTTCCATATTCAACAAGCTATCTTTGGGAAGCAGGGTTTTCTGCAGTGACAGCAACCAAAATGTGATTGCAGAGTAGACTGGACATAAACAGCACACTTCAGGTGTCAGTCTCTCCCATCACCCCAAAATGAGACTATCTAGTTTCAGAAAAACAAGCTCAGGGCTCCCACTGATTCTGAAGTATGGTGAGCTGTATAATTATTTCATTATATAATCACAACATAATAATAAAAGAAATAAAGTACACAATAAATGTAATGAGCTTGAATCATCTCAAAACCATCCCACCCTCCCTGGTCCATGGAAAAACTGTCTTTCATGAAACTGGTCCCTGGTGCCAAAAAGGTTGGAGACCACTGGTCTATAGGATCTCTGACATATGGTCAAAACAGTGTTAAATCTGCAGCAGGTTTAACAGCAGAACTAAAATGGCTCAGGCAGGACAGGGTTGGTCCTCAAGCATTTTTCTATCAAGACATACAGGACAAATGGGATTCACAATTTAAACATAATCCTGTGGGTATCCATAGTTCTGAATATGGTGACAATCTCTGTATCACTTCTCCTTCTAGTAATATATCTACCTCTGTAAACTCAGGGTTGGGCACCCAACTGAAATCTAGCCAATCATAATATGCCATGTCAATATGCAAAGGGCTTGGCCCACAGTTAACCTCATGGCTAACCAGACCAACTGGATTTCTTCCTTGAGAATGTTGAGCAGCGGGTAATTTCTGTTTTCATTTTTGCTGGAGCTAGAAAGAGAAAAGCTCTCTTTCCTTTCTGATGAGGGAGTTTTAAGGACATGATACATGATTGGTAACCATGTGCCCCATTTATTTACACGGAGAGCCTGAAAGAGTAAAGCAGGTACTCAGGGAAAGGCATACAGTCAACAACTATGTATTGAACACCTACAATTCCAGGATCTAGGGATACATAAATGAACAGGACGATTGGTATAAAGCAGAGTCTCAGTGACATCAAGTCCCTAGGGCTCCTGAGGCTAACAGGATCCCTCCTTGGATGGTGTGGCCTGCTGGAGCAGAAGCTGTTACTTTCTAGCTCGTGTCCTCTGACTCTTCTCCAGGACTAAGAAGCTCACTGCTTATCAGCAACTGTCCACTTAGGGCCTCTTTCTAGCTATGGATCCACACTGGGGCCATATGCAAAGCAAATAAAAAACCTTGGATTCAGCCCTTAACCAGTGATGGATGGGGAGTGTGGGTAGATAAATGCCCCAGTGCCCTTGCCTGTCAGTTGGAATAATTCTGTCTCCCAGGGTGACTCTGAGGGAAGGAACCCAGTTGCAAAAGCAGTAACTTTCTTGATAACACACATTTTATTGGTTTCCTTCCCTTTTTTGTCTCACTTATCCACTCCATACATGTGTTTTCCTAGGATCACTTCTAAAATAAACCAGTTTCATGCAAATATTTGCCTCACAGTCTGCTGCTGGGGGAACCCAAACTATGACACCTATGAGGAACATCCTTCCAATTATCAAAACTACATTCACTCCCTTGAACCCATGAAAATCCTTATTAATATTATAAACCCTAGGTTGTCAAATACAGTAACACTATTCACATAATGATTTTGAGGACTTTAAATGCATCTGGTCTAAATTGAGGTGTGCTTTAACTGTACAATACACCACAGATTTCAAAGATAGCATAAAACTCTTTTATGTCTCAATGAATTTTTTTCTGTTTATTACATGCTGATATATTTTTGACACATAGTTTCAAAAAGGTCTTATAATATTACTTTCACTTGTCCCTTTTAACTTTTTCATATGGTTATTGCAAATTTAAAGTTACAGATGTGGCTCACTATATATTTCTGTGGACAGCACTGCTGTAACCAATGGACAGAGTTTAACACCACAAATTTCTCTCCCACTTCAGAAAGAAAGTAAATAAGAATCATGTTAGGATTCAAATCTTGAATGTGATCTAATTCATGGAAAGAAGTCACACTCAGATTTCAGAACTTTGTTATTAGTAATGAGTTATCTGTGTTACTTTCCACTGGCCCTCAGTCATATCTGCATCATTACACTATCATATAGAGCCCTGATGTAAAACCTGAAGCAAACTGCTCAACGTGAGACAATGACTTCCCTGGGGCTCAATGGTAAAAAATCTGCTTGCCAAGCGGGCGACTCGGGTTTGATTCCTGGGTCAGGAAAATCCCCTGGAGAAGGAAACAGCAACTCACTCCTTTATTCTTGACTGAGAAATCCCATGGGCCGAGAGGCCTGGCAGGCTACAGTCCATGGGGTCACAAAAGAGGACAACTGAGTGACTAAACCACAACATTAAGATATCATAATAAAAATGGGTTCTTCAGTTATTTTGATTTCAGCCTTTTGGAAAACTAGTTCATTATTTAGATAAGCATCCAGAAACTGCTAAGAGTTAACAAAGGTGTCCTCAGAAAAGAATATACCTAAAAAGATGAAATCCCTGTTCTCATTAGGCTCACAATCTAGAAAAAGAGTAAGTAAAAAGAAAATTACAGTAAAGTAATACAAATAATAAGACGATCAGTTCAGTTCAGTAGCTCAGTCGTGTCCGACTCTTTGCGACCCCATGAATCCAGGCCTCCCTGTCCGTCACCAACTCCTGGAGTCTATCCAAACTGATGTCCATCAAGTCAGTGATGCCATCCAGCCATCTCATCCTCTGTCATCCCCTTCTCATCCCACCCCCAATCCATCCCAGCATTAGAGTCTTTTCCAATGACTCAACTCTTCACATGAGGTGGCCAAAGTATTGGAGTTTCAGCTTCAACATCAGTCCTTCCAATGAACACCCAGGACTGATCTCCTTTAGGATGGACTGGTTGGATCTTCTTGCAGTCCAAGGGACTCTCCAGAGTCTTCTCCAACACCACAGTTCAAAAGCATCAATTCTTTGGTGCTCAGCTTTCTTCACAGTCCAACTCTCACATCCATACGTGACTATTGAAAAAACCATAGCCTGGACTAGATGGACTTTTGTTGGCGAAATAATGTCTCTGCTTTATAATATGCTGTCTAGTTTGGTCATAACTTTCCTTCCAAGGGGTAAGCATTGTTTAGTTTCATGGCTGCAATCACCATCTGCAATAAGATAATACAAACATACAAATACATTCATTCTCATCTATTAGCAACACTTTTTAAAAAACAGAATCAGTTCAGTTCAGTTGCTCACTCGTGTCCAACTCTTTGCAACTCCATGGACTGCAACACGGCAAGCCTCCCTGTCCCTCACCAACTCCCGGAAGTGAAGTCGCTCAGTCGTGTCTGACTCTTTGTGACCCAGTGGACTGTAGCCCGCCAGGCTCCTCCATCCATGGGATTCTCCAGGCAAGAATACGGGAGGGGGTTACTATTTCCTTCTCCAGGGGATCTTCCCGACCCAGGGATCGAACCCATGTCTCCTGCATTGCAGGCAGACGCTTTAACCTCTGAGCCACCAGGGAAGCCTCACCAACTCCTGGAGTTTACCCAAACTCATGTCCATTGAGTTGGTGATGCCATCCAACCATTTCATCCTCTGTCGTCCCCTTCTCCTCCCACCTTCAATCTTTCCATTATCAAGGTATTTTCAAATGAGTCAGTTCTTCACATCAGGTGGCCAAAGTATTGGAGTTTTAGCTTCAACATCAATCCTTCCAATGAACACTCGGGATTGATCTCCTTTAGAATGGACTGGTTGGATCTCCTTGAGGTGCCAGGGACTCTCAATAGTCTTTTCAAATACCACAGTTCAAATGCATCAGTTCTTCAGTGCTCAGCTTTCTTTATAGTCCAACTCTCACATCCATACATGACTACTGGAAAAACCATAGGCTTCAGTAGATGGACATTTGTTGGCAGAGTAATGTCTCTGCTTTTTAATATACTGTCTAGGTTGGTCATAACTTTCTTTCCAAGGAGTAAGCGTCTTTTAATGTCAAGGCTGCAGTTACCATCTGAAGTGATTTTGGAGCCCCCCAAAAGAGTCAGCCACTGTTTCCACCGTTTCCCATCTATTTGCCATGAAATGATGGGACTGGATGCCATGACCTCAGTTTTCTGAATGTTGAGCTTTAAGCCAACTTTTTCACTCTCCTCTATCACTTTCATCAAGAGGCTCTTTAGTTCTTCACTTTCTGTCATAAGGTCATCTGCATATCTGATGTTACTGTTATTTCTCCCAGCAATCTTGATTCCAGCTTGTGCTTTATCCAGCCCACCCCACACTAATTAAAAGTGTGATAAGCACTGTAATCTACTATTGCTAAACTATAAATTAGAATAGCCATTTCAGATAATAATTTGACAATATTTATTAAAAGCCTTAAATTGTTCACCTTCTTTTACCCAGTAGGATTTTTACCTATAATATGATGAAGGCAAAACAGTCATTTACAGAAAACTATTTATGCACAACTTTATTTATATACAAAGTTTCTGAGAGCAATGATTATTATTCAATTGTAATAGAATTTAGAAACACCCTAACTCCCAAGTTTAGCAACAACAACATGATTAAATAAATTATGAATTATTTTTAAACAAGTGCCTTTGAACACCTATCACACATCACATACCCTTCAAAGTACTAGGAATCAATGGCTTACAAAACATGTAAGGTTTATCTTCTCACAGTGTTTACACTGAATTAGTAGGAGATAGACAGTAAACAAGTTAATGAATGAACAAGATAATATCAGAAGAGCTGACTCATTGGAAAAAACCCTGATGCTGGCAAAGATTGAAGGCAGGAGGAGAAGGGGACAACAAAGGATGAGATGGTTGGATGGCATCACTGACTTGATGGACATGAGTTTGGGTGAACTCCAGGAGTTGGTGATGGACAGGGAAGCCTGGTGTGCTGCGATTCATGGGGTCAGAAGATGTCAGACACGACTGAAGGACTAAACTGAACTGATGAAGAACAAGAAGTGATGAGAGTAGCTGGAGATGGCTGACAAGCCCTGATTTTAATTAGGTAGTCAAGAAGGCTACTCAGATGAGAAACTTAGCCAAAACATGAAAACAAAGGAGTCAGTCTTCTATAAACCTAGGAGCAAAAAGAAAAAAAAAATGTAAAAAAATGAAAAACAGTCCTTGGTATTGGATAAGATAACTTAGGTGAGTGTGGATTAAAAAAAGGAAAGGGAGACCTGAAGTTGCATCTGTCAGAGGAGGCAAACTGCCACCCCTGAGACTGGGGAGGCCTACAGGTGAACAGAGGAAGTTGAGGCTTCTCAGGGTGAAACCACCATGGGAACCTGCGCTTGGAGAGGAAACCAGAGCCATAACCGAAAAACTGCTGGAGGCTCAGTGTGAACAATCTGAGAGTAAATAACTCCAGGGGGACCTGGTAATGAAGGGACTCATAATACTGTGAACGTTACTTCCAGGAGTTTCACCAGAATCCTACAGGAAATACCAGGGAAAGTCCCCTCAGCCTTCCTGCTGGGAGTGGGGGGATGGGGAGGAGCCAATTTGAAATAAACAGAACACTGTCTTCTGAAGAAGGCCTTTCCCAGGGGAAACCTAGTACTAGAGTCTCATCCTCCAGAGTATTAACTGAGCCAACTGACCCAGGGAAGGGAATACCCAGCTCCAGCTGGCTTGAGCTATTCTGTCCCATATAAGGGAAGGGGTCGGGGAGAGAAAAATGAGAAACACTTGTGAGGTTCACAGTCCAGAGGGAGAGGCTCACTGAGGGGCTGAGACCTAATCATGGGATATGCCTGCCCTCACACCTCACCTCCTCATTACTAAAACCCACTTATAGCAGTGCCTTTAATTCAGGACATCATGTCTACATTTCAAGAAAAAGTTACAAGGCACAGCAAAAGGCAAAATAAAAAAAAAATTTGAAGAGACAAAGCTTCATCAGAACCAGACATAGCAGAGATGTTGGAAACATCAGACTAGAAGTAAGCCAGAAAGAAAAACACCAATACAGTATGCTAACGCATATATATGGAATTTAGAAAGATGGTAACAATAACCCTAAATGTGAGACAGCAAAAGAGACACAGATGTATAGAACAGTCTTTTGGACTCAGTGGGAGAAGGCGAGGGTGGGATGATTTGAGAAAATAGCACTGAAACATGTATATTATCATATGTGAAACAGATCGCCAGTCCAGGTTCGATGCATGAGACAGGGTGCTCAGGGCTGGTGCACTGGGATGACTCAGAGGGATGGGATGGGGAGGGAGGTGGGAGGAAGGTTCAGGATGGGGAACACATGTACACCCATGGCTGATTCATGTCAATGTATGGCAAAACCACCACAGTATTGTAAAGTAATTAGCCTCCAATTAAAATTTTTAAAAAATTAAAAACATAAAAGTAACTACAGCTTCCCCAGTGACTCAGTGGTAAAGAATCTGCCAGCCAATAAGGGAGACCTGGGTTCAATCCCTGCGTCAGGAAGATCCCCTGGAGAAGAAATTGGCAATCCACTCAAATATTCTTCCCTGGGAAATCCTATAGACAGAGGAGCCTGGCAGGCTACAGTCCATGGGGTCACAAAAGAATTGAACACGACTAAGTAATTAAATAACAATGACAATAACATAATTAATATACCAAGGGCTCTAAAGGACAAAGTATACAGCATGCAAAAATAGATGGGCAATGGAATAAGAAAGATGTAGATTCTAAGAAGGAACAATGAAGAAATGCTAGAAATAAAAAGCAGTGTAACAGAAAAGAAGAGGAAGAAAAAAAACCTACAACTATGCTTATCATTTTCAAATTAAAGAAAAACATTTTGTCTATAAAGGAATAAAGATAAGAATTGTATCCAATTCTACTCAGAAACCATCCAAACAAAGAGAGAGTAGAGTGAAAAAGTTTTGTTTTGAGAGAAAAAAAAAAAAAAACACACCAACTTAGAATTCTATAGTTTGTGAAATGATTTTCAAAAGTAATGGAAAAATGAATACTTCTTCAGACAAACAAAAATTGGGAAAGGAGTATGACAAGGCTGTATATTGTCACCCTGCTTATTTAACTTATAATCAGAGCATCATGCAAGGTGCCAGACTGGATAAAGCACAAACTGGAATCAAGATTGCCAGGAGAAATATCAATAACTTCAGATATGCAGTTGAAGCCTAATGTGCTACAGTCCATGGGGTCGCAAAGAGTCGCACACGACTGAGCAACTGAACTGAACTGATGAAGTTGATACCACTCTAGAGGCACAAAGCAAAGAGGAACTAAAGAGTCTCTTGATGTGGGTGAAAGACGAGAATGAAAAACCTGGCTTGAACTCAACATTCAAAAAGCTAAGATCATGGTATCTGGTCCTGCCATTTCATGGCAAATAGATGGGGGAAAAGTAGAAGCAGTGAGATTTTATTTTCTTGGGCTCCAAAATCACTGCAGACAGTGACTGCAGCCATGATATTAAAAGACGCTTGCTCTTTGGAAGGAAAGCTATGACAAACCTAATAAAATCTAAAGGAAGATGTAAAGGTTCTAGAGATGGATTCAAAACAACGTGAATATAATTAGTGCCACAGAACAGTACATTTAAAAAATGGTGGAAATGGCTTGATTTACATTATGTATATTTTACTGTGTAGGGGAGAGGAAATTTCTCTTTCTTTTACCCTTCTAGGCTCTCTGGCTGGGCCCTTGGAGATTCAAACGATGTAAGACAGATGAACAAGAGAAATACAGTTTATTAACCTGTGTAGCATACACACTTATGGAAAGATCTTCTATCATTTACAGATTGTTATTGTTGTACTCAGATAGTATTGCAAAGTGCTTCATCTTCAAGAAGATTCACAGGAAGGAATTTTGATAAACACAGGTTTCTGATAAATTTCAGACCTTGCTGCTAAACTTTGTAAGGAATTATATAGTTCTAACAGAAAGCCTGATGGGTTCATAAAACTGTTAACAAAAGGACTAGTTGCTGAGTAAACTTGTGAATATGGTTATAATTTTTATGATCTTTGTCTAAAATATTACTGGTTTTGGCTTGCATTTTCCAGATACAAGGAAACCCTTCCTTTCAAGATAATGATGACTTAAAACAATTAGGAAAATTAGACCTTTGTAAGTATAATCAAAACATGTCTTTTCTTTCTACCTGATCCCTTCGAAAACTGGAAACTCTTAGGTTCCCAGCAGATTTATCAGATAAATAAGGGAGGCCCTCTCCTAACAAGGGCACTCTTCCAAATTCCAGTTGATAATTATATTATCTGAACGAAATTTTTCATCTGTAAATCGGGTACTGAAAAGTAGTATCAATTTCATGGAGTTATTGTTGATGTGAAAGTGCTTCCTGTAGTCCCTACACAGAAGAGAAATTCAATAAGTAGAAACTATTACAGCAAGCTATTTTACCAGAGTATTAAATTGACTGTCCCTTGCTATGGTGTGAATGTTTGTGTAAGAGGAATGAAAATGGAAATCTAGAGGTTATAGCTTAAAGGGCACTGGTGCTGGTATAAAGAGCACAGTTGGCAAGAAAACAGCCAGCCATGATTTCCTCCACAGAAGAGAGATCAAAACCCAAGTCAGAGGTGAACAAAGGTCTGGGAATGAGAGGCGGAGAGCTGGAGATGCCTGTCCCCAGTGATCACCATCCCCAAAGTAGAGGGAACACAGGATATGGTAGAAACCCCTTCAAGTATGGCTCATGCCTTACCTCCTGCTAGAAGCCAGCAGAGTTATCAGCTTTGTAGAGGAGACTCACATGCCATAAACCTGTGTTATGAGTGAAGTAGAAAACCCTGATTTCCCACTTGGGTTCTGGAAAATTCAGAAAGAGGGAAGCAGCAGGCTTATGGAGTCTAGAGCCAGGATGAGAGAATGCCATAGAGGGAGATAAAATATGCGCCTTCCAACTGGGGAGCAGATGAGAACCAGCTACATCCTTCCTTTAAATGGAGAAGTTCTATACACTCAGCAAAAACAAGACCAGGAACAGACTGTGGCTCAGATCATGAACACCTTATTGCCAAATTCAGACTTAAATTGAAGAAAGTGGGGAAAAACACTAGACCATCCAGGTATGCCCTAGATCAAATCCCTTATGATTATACAGTGGAAGTGAGAAATAGATTTAAGGGACTAGATCTGATAGACAGGGTGCCTGACCTAAGAACAGAGGTTCATGACATTGTACAGGAGACAGGGATTGAGAACGTCACATAGAAAAACACTGCAATATTGTAGAGTAATTAGCCTCCAATTAAAGTTTTTTTTTAAAAAGGCAAAATGGCTGTCTCAGGAGGCCTTACAAATAGCTGTGAAATGAAGAGAAGTGAAAAGCAAAGGAGAAAAGGAAAGATATACCCATTTGAATGCAGAGTTCCAAAGAATAGCAAAGAGAGATAAGAAAGCCTCCCTCAGCAATCAATGCAAGGAAATAGAGGAAAATAATTGAATGGGAAAGACTAGAGATCTTTTTAAAGAAAATTAGAGATACCAAGGGAACATTTAATACAAATGGGTACAATAAAGGACAGAAATGG
Source organism: Oryx dammah (assembly GCF_014754425.2). Taxonomy (NCBI): domain Eukaryota; kingdom Metazoa; phylum Chordata; class Mammalia; order Artiodactyla; family Bovidae; genus Oryx; species Oryx dammah. The sequence goes on from NW_024070208.1 coordinate 70,949,045, forward strand.
TATGGACCTAACAGAAGCAGAAGATGTTAAGAAGAGGTGGCAAGAATACACAGAAGAACTGTACAAGAAAGATCTTCACAGACCATATAATTACGATGAAGTGATCACTTACCTAGAGCCAGACATCCTGGAATGTGAAGTCAAGTGGGTCTTAGGAAGCATCACTATGAACAAAGCTAATGGAGGTGATGGAATTCCAGTTGAACTATTTCAAATCCTAAAAGATGATGCTGTGAAAGTGTGGCAGTCAGCAATCCAGCAAATTTGGAAAACTCAGCAGTGGCCACAGGACTGGAAAAATCAGTTTTCATTCCAGTCCCAAAGAGAGGCAATGCCAAAGAATGTTCAAACTACCGCACAAATGCATTCATCTCACACAATAGTAAAGTAATCCTCAAAATTCTCCAAGCCAGGCTTCAGGAATACGTGAACCATGAACTTCCAGATGTCCAGGCTTGTTTTAGAAAAGGCAGAGGAACCAGAGATCAAATTGCCAACATCAGCTGGATCATCAAAAAAGCAAGAGAGTTCCAGAAAAACATCTATTTCTGCTTTATTGACTATGTCAAAGCCTTTGCCTGTATGGATCACAGTAAACTGTGGGAAACTCTGAAAGAGATAGGAATACCAGACCACCTGATCTGCCTCTTGAGAAACCTGTATGCAGGTCAGGAAGCAACAGTTAGAACTGGACATGGAACAACAGACTGGTTCCAAATAAGAATAGGAGTACGTCAAGGCTATACATTGTCCTCCTGCTTGTGTAACTTATATGCAGAGTACATCATGAGAAACGCTAGGCTGGAAGAAACACAAGTTGGAATCAAGATTGCCAGGACAAATATCAATAACCTCAGACAGGCAGATAACAGCACCCTTATGGCAGAGAGTGAAGAAGAACTAAAGAGCCTCTTGATGAAAGTGAAAGAAGAGAGTGAAAAAGTTGGCTTAAAGCTCAACATTCAGAGAACTAAGATCATGGCATCCGATCCCATCACTTCATGACAAATAGATGTGGAAACAGTGGCTGACTTATTTATTTATTTATTTATTGGCTCCAAAATTACTTCAGATGGTGATTGCAGCCATGAAATTAAAAGACACTTACTCCTTGGAAGGAAGTTATGACCAACCTAGACAGCATATTAAAAAACAGAGACATTACTTTGTCAACAAAGAGCCATCTAGTCAAGGCTATGGTTTTTCCAGTAATCACGTATGGATGTGAGAGTTGGACTATAAAGAAAGCTGAATGCCGAAGAATTGATGCTTTTGAATTGTGGTGTTGGAGAAGACTCTTGAGAGTCCCTTGGACTGCAAGAAGATCCAACCAGTCCATTCTAAAGGAGATCAGTTCTGGGTGTTCATTGGAAAGACTGATGTTGAAGCTGAAACTCCAATACTTTGGCCACCTGATGTGAAGAGATGACTCATTTGAAAAGACCCTGATGCTAGAAAAGTTTGAGGGAGGGAGAACAGGACTACAGAGAATGAGATGGTTGGATGGCATCACCAACTCAATGGATATGAGTTTGGGCAAACTCCAGGTGTTGGCGATGGACAAGGAGGCCTAGGGTGCTGTGGTTCATGGGGTCACAAATATTTGGACATGACTGAGTGACTGAACTGAACTGAACTGAAGTGAAAGTCGCTCATTCATGGTTGACTCTTTAAAACCCCATGGGCTGTATAGTCCATGGAATTCTCCAATGGCAGAATAGTGGAGTCGGTAGCCTTTCCCTTCTTCATAGGATCTTCCCAACCCAGGAATCTAACCCAGGTCTCCCGCATTACTGGTGGATTCTCTACCAGCTGTGACACAAGGAAGCCAAAGAATACTGGAGTGGGTAGCCTATCCCTTCTCCAGCTGATCTTCCTGACCCAGGAATCAAAAGTGGGTCTCCTGCATTGCAGGCCAATTTCTTACCAACTGAGCTATCAGGGAAGCCCAAAAATCCCATAGCAGAGTTGATTTTTAAAACAAAACAAATTTTAAAAATCTGCTGTGAAAGAAGAAATCAGACTTGCTAAAGTTTAGGAGACACTAGGACAATAAATAAGAACTCTTCTTAAATGTAGGTCAACTACTTTATAATCAGGTTAGATATATAATCCCTATTCTTCATCCTCCAGGTTACAAGTGGTGCAGGAAAATGAAATATCCTGTCCTGAGAGCCAAGGGACCAGCTGCCCAGTGAGGATCCTTAGCTTTTACAGGGAAGAATCTAAGAGCGAGCTGAAGTAGAGTGAAAATGGACTTATTCAGGGAGATAAACACTCTATAGACAGGATGTAGACTCTCTGATAAGGCAAGGGTGCCCCCAAAGTATGGGGTTGTGAGTTTTTATGGGATGGGTAATTTCATAGGATAGAGAGTAGGAGGAATATCTTTGCTATTCTAGGGAAGAGATGGATTTTCAGGAACTGAACCACCACACACTTCTAGGCTTTTTATGGTCAGCCTTGGACTATCACGGTGCCTGTCATGATGTGAGGGGAGTGATTTTTAGTGTAATGATGAAGGTGAAATGATTTAGAGGTCAGTGACCAAACCATGCTCAATACCATTTTGATTGTAGCTGGTTTCAGACAGTTTTTGTGGGATTCTGTTTTTCTTAATATCTGTGCCCCCTCCTCCTTCTGTTAACAACTGTACCCCCTCCTTCCTATCTCAAAAGCATTCAGTTCAGTTCAGCTGCTCAGTCGTGTCTGAATCTTTGTGATCCCATGTGGACTGTTGCATGCCAGGCTTCCTTGTCCATCACCAAATCCTGGAGTTTACTGAAACTCATGTCCATGGAGTCAGTGATGCCATACAACCATCTCATCCTCTGTTGACACCTTCTCCTTCTGCCTTCAATCTTTCCCAACATCGGGGTATTTTCAGTTGAGTCATCTCTTCACATCAGGTGGCCAAATTACTGGAGTTTCAGCTTCAACATCAGTCCTTTCAATGCATATTCAGGAGTGATTTCCTTTAGGATGCATTGGTTGGGTCTCCTTGCAGTCCAAGGGACTCTCAAGAGTCTTTTGCAACATCATAGTTCAAAAGCATCAGTTCTTTGGCGTTATAGTCCAACTCTCACATCCATACATGACTACTGGAAAAATAGCCTTGACTAGATGGATCTTTGTGGACAAAGTAATGTCTCCAATTTTAAATATGCTGTCTAGGTTGATCATGGAGAAGGCGATGGCACCCCACTCCAGTACTCTTGCCTGGAAAATCCCATGGACAGAGGAGCCTGGTGGGCTGCAGTCCATGGGGTCGCGAAGAGTCGGACATGACTGAATGACTTCCCTTTCACTTTTCACTTTGGAGAAGGAAATGGCAACCCACTCCAGTGTTCTTGCCTGGAGAATCCCAGGGATGGGGGAACCTGGTGGGCTGCCGTCTATGGGGTCACACAGAGTCGGACACGACTGGAGTGACTTAGCAGTAGCAGCAGCAGGTTGGTCATAAATTTTTTCACAAGGAGTAAGCATCTTTTAATTTCAGGGCTACAGCCACCATCTGCAGTGATTTTGTAACCCAATAAAATAAAGTCTGCCACTGTTTCCCCATCTATTTGCCTTGAAGTGATGGGACTAGGTGCAATGATCTTAGTTTTCTGAATGTTGAGCTTTAAGCCAACTTTTTCACTCTCTTCTTTCATTTTCATCAAGAGGCTCTTCAGTTCTTCACTTTCTGCCATAAGGGTGGTGTTACCTGCATATCTGAGGTTATTGATATTTCTCCCGGCAATCTTGATTCCAGCTTGTGCTTCTTCCAGCCCAGCGTTTCTCATGATGCACTCTGCATATAAGTTAAATAAGCAGGAGGACAATATATAGCCTTGATGTACTCCTTTTCCTATTTGGAAGTAGTCTGTTGTTCCATGTCCAGTTCTAACTGTTGCTTCCTGACCTGCATACAGGTTTCTCAAGCGGCAGGTCAGTGGTCTGGAATTCCCATCTCTTTCAGAGTTTCCCACAGTTTATTGTGATCCACACAGTCAAAGGCTCTGGCATAGTCAATGAAGCAGAAGTAGATGTTTTTCTGGAACTTTCTTGCTTTTTTGATGATCCAGCTGATGTTGGCAATTTGATCTCTGGTTCCTCTGCCTTTTCTAAAACCAGCTTGAACATCTGGAACTTCACGGCTCACGTATTCTTGAAGCCTGGCTTGGAAAATTTTGAGCATTAATTTACTAGTGTGTGAGATGAGTGCAGTTGTGCGATGGTTTGAGCATTCTTTGGCATTGCCTTTTTTGGAATTGGAATGAATACTAACCTTTTCCAGTCCTGTGGCCACTGCTGAGTTTTCCAAATTTGCTGGCATGTTGAGTGCAGCACTTTCACAGCATCATCTTTCAGGATTTGAAAGAGCTCAACTGGAATTCCATCACCTCCATTAGCTTTGTTTGTAGTGATGCTTCCTAAGACCCACTTGACTTCACACTCCAGGATGTCTGGCTCTAGGTGAGTAATCATACCATCATGATTATCTTGGTCATAAAGATCTTTCTTGTCCAGTTCTTCTGTGTATTCTTGCCACCTCTTCTTAATATCTTCTGCTTCTGTTAGGTCCATCTATTTCTGTCCTTTACTGTACTCATCTTGGTATGAAATGTCCCCTTGGTATCTCTAATTTTCTTGAAAAGATCTCTAGTCTTTCCCATTTTACTGTTTTCCTGTACTTCTTTGCACTGATCACTAAAGAGGCTTTTTTATCTCTTTGCTATTCTTTGGAACTCTGCATTGAAATGGGTATATCTTTCCTTTTCTCCTTTGCTTTTCACTTCTCTTCATTTCACAGATATTTGTACAGCCTCCTCAGACAGCCATTTTGCATTTTGGCATTTATTTTTCTTGGCGATGGTCTTGAACCCTGTCTGCTGTACAATTTTCCAAACCTCCATACATATTTCATCCGCCACTCTATCAGATCTAGTCCCTTAAATCTATTTCTCACTTCAGGGGTGTCCTCGTAAGAGATATGATTTAGGTCATACCTCAATGATCTAGTTGTTTTCCCTACTTTCTTCAATTTAAGACTGAATTTTTCACTAAGGAGTTCATGATCTGAGCCACAGTCAGCTCCTGGTCTTCTTTTTGCTCACTGTATAGAGCTTCTCCATTTTTGGATGCAAAGAATATAATAAATCTAATTTTGGCATTGACCACCTGGAGATGCCCATGCACAGAGTCTTCTCCTGTGTTGTTGGAAGAGGGTGTTTGCTATGACCAGTGTGTTTTCTTGGCAAAACTCTATTAGCATTTGCCCTGCTTCATTCTGTACTCCAAGGCCAAATTTGCCTGTAACTCCAGATGTTTCTTGACTTTCTACTTTCGCATTCCTGTCCCCTAAAATGAAAATGACATCTTTCTTTGGTGTTAGTTCTAGAAAGTCTTGTAGGTCTTCCTAGAACCGTTCAACTTCAGCTTCTTCAATATTACTGGCTGGGCATAGGCTTGGATTACTGTGATATTGAATGGTTTGCCTTGGAAACGAACAGAGATCACTCTGTTGTTTTCGAGATTGCATCCAAGCACTTCATTTTGGACTCTTTTGTTGACTGTGATGGCTACTCCATTTCTTTTAAGGGATTCTTGCCCACAGTAGTAGATATAATGGTCATCTGAGTTAAATTCACCCATTGCAGTCCTTATTAGTTTGCTGATTCCTAAATTGTTGATGTTCATTCTTGCCATCTCCTGTTTGGCCACTTCCAATTTGCCTTGATTCACAGACTTAACATTCCAGGATCCTATGCAATTGCTCTTTACAGCATCAGACCTTGCTTCCATCACCAGTCACATCCATAACTGGGTGTTGTTTTCACTTTGGCCCCATCTCTTCATTCTTTCTGGAGTTATTTCTCCACTGATCTCCAGTAGCATATTGGGCACCTACTGACCTGGGGAGTTCAATTTTCAGTGTCTTATCTATTTGCATTTTCTTACTGTACTTGGAGCTCATGTATTCAAGGAAAGAATACTGAGAAGTGGTTTGCAATTCCCTTCTCCAGTGGACCACATTTTGTCAGAACTCTCCAGCATGACCCATCTGTCTTGGGTGTCCCTACACTGCATGGCTCATAGTTTCATCGAGTTAGACAAAGCTGTGAGCACAGATACACTGTTTCCATAGTAAAGAAGCCATCTTAGCCCCTTTCTCAGGAGCTCAAACCTGGTTCTCTTGCACCCTGAAGTGTAGGCCCTTCCCTATTTAAACAATACTAGTTGTCTTCCTCAAATAATGGGCACCAAGGACTGCTACTCATTTCAGGAGCAACATCAAGCCCCTGCCAAGAGGGAGTTACTTTATGGGTAAAAAAAGCTACAAAACAAACAAAATTGATTATATGACTACCTTTCTTCAGGTTTAGGAAACAAATTGATTTCTTTCTTTTCATCAGGGTGATCACCACAGGAAACAAAGGAAGCACTCATTAAAGGTGAAGCAGTGCCCTTAATATTCCAGGAGGCTGGGCGCTGATAAAGCAGTCACTAGAAAATCCCATCAACAATTCTCCAGGATAAAAGTAGAATCTGGGTCTTCCCAGGTGGCTCAGGGGTAAAGTACCTGCCTACCAATGCAGGAGACACAGGATATACGGGTTTGATCCCTGTTCAGGAAGATACTCTGAAGAAGGAAATGGCAACCCACTCCAGTATTCTTGCCCAGGACAATCCCAAGGACAGAGGAGCATGGTGGGCTACAGTTTATGGGCTCACAAAAGAGTTGGACACGACTGAGCAACTAAACAACAAAAAGTAGAATCTGGGTCACAAAATTTAACCTTTTTTCTTTCCCTTTGTACTGAGTTGACTTTCACTTGCTCACAGGTCACCTCCTGCAGAGGCCTCACATTCCCAGCCCTTTAGACCAGAGTTTCTGGGGAGAAATGGCTGTGCTGACACCTCAGCTCTGAGGGCCATGTGGAAAGACGCTGCTCAGGGTGCTGTGATTCAAGATGGCGGCCAGGGGCCCATGTGCAGAAATGATGCACCTGGCCCTGTGATCTGGGCACACAGCTACACAGCTGAGCCCATGCAGTGAGAACCCTGCCCCTCTCTGCTCACATGAACCACAAGCAGCAGCCCCTGGAGGGCTTTCAGGGGAGAGCATGTGCTCCAGAGCAAGTTCAATTGGAACAAGCCACACCTGGCAAAGGACGCTTCTTGGGGTCTGACGTGGGACAGTGGGTAACAGACTAGGAAGAAACCCAACCCTCTTCTGCCCAGTAACAGAATGTGATTCTCCAAGAGACCTAGATAAGGGAGAAGCAGCAGATTAGTTTAGAAAATTCTTACTTAATACCCATGTAGTGTGCATCATTCCCTTTAAAAGTGATGTTTACTCTTGGAAACATGTGCCTCCCCTCCTGATAGAAGCCAAGTAAGACTTACAGACCTTCCAGTTCTATCAGGTTAAAGACATAAAGAACCAGAAACTCGAGAACCTCTCAGAGTGGGATTCTTGAGAGAAATCCATTGTCTGGGAGACCCAGGCTCACACTAGACCCAGAAGCCAAGAGCATCAGAGCGTTTTCTCCTTCAGACTTCCCCACCCTTCCTGACCTGAGCCCCAGGAAATACCCTGTCGTGCTAATCTGAGGATTTAAACTCGAGATTTAGTGACTAGTCAGGGAATGGAGCCTGACTCAAGTGATGAGA